>NC_089745.1:57808993-58121493 GCF_040412425.1 Macrobrachium rosenbergii | reverse complement strand
TTCGTGCAATTGTTGTCTGCTTTGTTGTTGTCGGTCCTTCTGGAACTTGCATCTTAAAGTTTGGAGTCGGGCAACTCACTCTTTCTTTCAAGTATAAGTTTTAAGTATTATTATTGTATATCATCGCAGTAGAAACACCATACAGGGAGCTGTTTATATCCCACTATCTTACATTCATTTCATGAACAAGCAGCACTCGAGAACTCGTTACTGCTTTACCTGAAAAGTTTTCTATATATTTCGACTTTTTCTTTTTGAGGAACAATCAACTAAATAATATTATTTCATTTTAGAGTTAGACATACTTATTGCTTACGAAAGGTCCAAATGAAAGAATAATCTAATATCATGACTTTAATGATAATTAAAATACAGTGACTCCTCACAGCTACAGTTATTATAACATAAAACTGTCTATGACTAAGATATGAGAATTTGGTAACAAATGATAAGTGATGATTGAGATGACAATGAAATTCATTATAGTGATGCTGACGAAGAAACTTTACAAGTTGCTTTGAATTCAAGCAAGTCAAGTGTTTGCAGAATAATATCCCAGAGGTACGTTCAATGCAATACCTATCACAGTATACTTCAAACGCCATGGCGATCGTTCAAACGTAACTCTATAAAAAACAATTATGTACATATGTTCCAACTTGGATTTAGGAAACGCTGTCGTAGGCATGAGGGTATAGATAACTACACAGGCAATTAAGCCAAGGCAACGCGACAACGAACAAGAATAAGAATGAATTTCACCAGGTATCAACGGACGTGGACGGCGTCGTGTTGTTTTTGAGTTCCATATTTTGTGCGTTGCTTCCTCCCAAACGACTGCTTACCCACGATGTTGCTTTCTCGAACAAGCTGTGGGAAGCCACGCCCATGATCCGCCACACTTTCCTCCTGCAAGTGAAGGCTAGGAAAATAAATACCCCCTGCAGGGTATTGAGCACGACGAAGATGTAATACACGGCTTCCAGCTGCAGGTACCCAGCTACGGTGCCGGAAAGCCAGGTGAATCCCATTAACACGGCCAGACGCATGTGCATCTTGTACTGGTTCTTGTGATGGGAACTCATCGTATTGTTCGAAGTGGCCGTCGTCGTCTCGGCAATGATCCGAGCTGTGTTAATGAAAAACACACCATTCAGGAGGACCATGAGCGTTATGGGCAGAGCGAAGAACACGAGGAGGGCTTTCCTATGTCCAAACCAGCACCAGTTAGCTCCCAGGCTTGGGAGGAAATCCTTAGGGATGCCCTCCGGCTGCCATACGTCTATGGCAACGACAACTGCAACTGCTATGGCCGGTATTAGCCAACTGTAGATGGAGTAGGCAATGAACCTGTGCCACTGGTTGCCCCCTGTAACTCTAAGCTCTGTTTTGGTGAGCCTGAAGGTGTACCAGATGTCAAAAGCCGTGGCATTCATCCAGCAAAAGGCAGACAGAAAGCAGAAGTACATGACGGCAGCCAAGACGATGCAATCAAGAGGGTTTGGTTCGATGAAGAGATTCACAATGAAGGAGATGTAGGCTGCCAGTAATGCAAGACAAAGTGATGCCAGATTCTTTCCTGACAAGTTCCTGAGGTCAGGTACCACGAAAAAGGCAATCAAATGCAGCACCAAGCACAGACATGAAGCTAAAGCCCCTGCAAGCGAAACCCAAGCCATGGAAGAGGAGAATTTACCAGTTGTTACTGGAGGGGCGCACACGAAGACACCATCGTTACCTAACTGGTATTGCGTTGGGTTAAAAATTTTGCTATAATTCTGAACAAATATGCTGCCGTTTTCTTTTATGGTGAATTCCGAAGAGGTTAAAAATACCTTGTGACAGCTTTGGAATTCTTCTGTTTTGCTAGTAGCAGAAGCTGTGCCTGTGACAGTCTGGGTGCTTTCAGTGGTAGGGGTACTCAAGAAGATTGGCGAATTTTCCTTTGATGAAGGAGCCGTGGGAAAGACGATGGGCACGCCCCTTGTGGATGTGGATGTCGTCACAGTTGTTGGTGTAGTGACACTGGGATCGCTACTTGCACCTTCATTCAAGTCATTGGCGTTTACACACCTGTTAATTAAAAACACCTGGTCTGGTCTTCCACATACGACATTGCGACACTTCTTAAAGAAGGGGTCCCAGATCTCGGTCTTTCGACAGATAGATTTCGATCCCACGTAGTTACTTCCGGTGACGTCGGCGAAATCAAACAGGACGGCAAAAGTTGGCTTTCCCCTGTTATTTGCCCGAAAGAGACTACCATTACATCCTGTTTTATTTGGGCTCACTGAATTACACATTGCGCAGTGGACATTTCTGTAATTATCAATTAACCCATAAACAATGGTGGTGTAAGAATGGCATAAATGTTCTACGTTCGAATTAGTCCAATTAGACGAACAGCTCGCAATCGCTGGAGTGCAATTTCTCACAACACTAATTAAACTTTTGGGTAGGTCTGGATATAAAGTACAGTTAATAAATTCTTCGACACTTCCATTATTCACATTGATGCCCCAAGCCCCATCCTTGAGTAGGACAGAGCTATTTTGCGTTCCAAGTCGACTTCCACAGTCCCACCCTGCATCCCATAAGGCTAAGGAAGCTGAATCGCGGTTGCAAATTGCACAATAATAGTTGGCATAAGTTATATTCGTGTCTAGACTAGTAGCAGGAAGCTGAGCCACAGGATCGCGGTAATCCGTTTTTGCAGATCCTAGTGAGCAAAAATGTTCTATCTCTTCGTCGCTCCAACCATCCTCGCACGTCGTTTTCATATACACAGCATCAACATCATTAGGTTTTGCACAAGAATATGTTTTTCTGTCATTTCCAGGCGGGCTGGCGACGAAATATTCAGAATCGAGGCAGCAATCGTCATAAAGAGCGCAAAGCTCGTCACACCGACAATTTAAGCTGAGACCACTGAGACTATGGTCAGTTTTTCGGCACGAATCAGATGGTTCACAGTTTTTCACCGCAGCGCGTTCTTCGTATGTTATTCCCACAACCACTGTCACGAGAGCACTCATAACTAACGTCCCCAACACTGCCATTTTGACAGAATTCATCACGGATTCACTTCAGTACGGACACCGAAATGTCTGGGGTCAGCGCCGGTAAGAGGCAAACGTATCTCCTTCGCTCGTCGAAGACCAAGAAAGAACTGAGAATCGGGGAAGGCGTAGCGTAGATGCGGGAAGCATGTGCTGGGGGGATGGAGGACCTCTCACACAGCTCGCTTAGTTGACTCACTAAAGACTGCAACCTCTACCCTCTACCCATCCCAGCCCTTGGGTCAGCACCATAGCCCCCATGGCCGTGGTTAAACAGCCCCACACTTTCTATCTGGGAATACCATCCCGACATAAGCCTACTGGGCGAGAAGAGCAGGGAAATACTCGGCCCTTTCCTGCTGGTCAAAAATCTTTTCCTAAATATCTCTTCCTTTCTTAATTTCTAGCAAGGACAAATATAGCATCCGGCATTTCAAAACGTGATGGTAAAATACCAAGCATTTCAATGTGTGGTACATATTTTGGTATTCCAAAATGTGGTAAAATACCAGGCTTTTAAATATATGGTACATTTTTGGGTATTCCAAAATGTGGTAAAATATTGGGCATTTCAGTGTATGGTACATTTTTTGCTACTCCAAAATGTCGTAACATTTTGGGCATTTCAAACTTTGTGGACAAATAGAAGCTTTGCAAATAAGTGGTATACCGATCAGCACTGCAAAATGTGATCAAATAACAGTCATTTGAAAATGTGTACTAAAAAGGGTGACATTTCTAGATGTGTAGTAAAAAGAACAAAACTGAAAAATGTGGTAAAATAGCAGTCATTTCAAAATGTGTGATAAAATGCTGGCATATCAAAACGCATCTCATGAAATAATAAAAACTACTAACTACATTTACTGTTCATGGCAACTACAATAGGTCATCTATGGCAAAACTCTTCACTGATTTTCAGGGAATGTGTGGCAATTGCTTTGTTATTGATTGTGTATCCCACTTTACTAATTCCTTATAGGAAATGCATTCTGCATTTCTTATAAGAAATAATGACTATAGCGAAAGATAAAAAAATAAGCAGTTATTTATATTTCTATACTATCAATATAGAATTACGCTAATGATCTTATGTGGAAGAATCTTTTCTCCGTGAGATAGCTCGGCTGCCTTTGTAATCATTTTTGAAAATGCAAAGGTTTTCATTCTTCGCACTTTCGAAAACAAGAATAGTAACACTATTGCAGTGGCAATATTATAATGAGAAACCTATAGTTACTTAAAGCAAAACAAAAAGTAAAAAGAAAAGGCTAACCGGGTAAGGTTGGGTGGGCCAGGTGCTCGCATGAATACGGTTGCAAACTACCATGTTTTGATGGATCTCAAGGACATTCGGATGTGTCTTCCATACACGCTCTCGCCTCTTTGCTATAACCAGGCGGGTCTCCCGCACCCATGGTCTTTCTTAGACCATGCCCGCACCTGTCTAAAAACATCCCCTTCTCCGCTTCTCAGGGATTTGACTCTCTTTATTAGCAACTTTGATTACTGACACGTCTACCTCAAAGTGGGAGCGGCAGCCAAAGAATACCCACAGAATCATCACTTGAAATAAATAGAAAAACAAGTAAAACGTGCGCCGAAGTTTCTTCGGCGCACTCGAGTTTTCTGCACAGTGTATAATGCTGTATGAAACTCTCAGCCACGGCCCATGAAACTCTCAGCCGCGGCCCATGAAACTTTCAGCCACGGCCCATGAAACTCTCAGCCGCGGCCCATGAAACTTTCAACCACGGCCCGGTGGTGGCCTGTGTTGTTGGCGACTATAGCGGTGCCAAACGCACAATCAGGGTTAATTTTAACCTTAAATAAAACAAAAACTACCGAGGCCAGAGGGCTGCAATTTGGCATGTTTGATGATTGGAGGGTGGATGATCAACATACCAATTTGCAGCCCCCTAGCCTCAGTAGTTTTTAAGATTTGAGGGCGGACAGAAAAAGTGCGTACGGACAGATAAATAGCCATCTCAATAGTTTTCTTTTTACAGAAAACTAATATAAAGAAATTTGTAATTTTCCTAAGCAAACCCGAACCTTTTATGCAATAGCGTTTCTCCGGTTCGAAAAGAGTTTCCATCCACTACAGGCTATGTCATTTTCTGTTTTATTTAGTTTTTGTTTTCCCCAGTCATACAACCTCCCATCGCTTCTCACTGCTGCCCACAGCCGCTCCAGTCAAGTGGGCCTAGAACGTCCAAAAGACGTAATAGAATTAAGGGCCTCCAACGAAACGAATGCTGATGAAGGCCTCCAGTTCCACTGTTGTCTGCCAAAAGTTCCTTTTCTGGCATAAAGGGTAACCCAGTCTAATAATGACATTGTTATCTCATTCCATTTCACCCGCTACCATCATTCAGATATCTGTTTAATTTCTTGAAGTAAACTTTTTCTACTCCTGATTGATTTCACCGTGTTGTACTGAATCACTATCCAAAGCAATGTATAGTATATTATCCTCCAATACAGACGCTTTTGGAGACGAGTTTTTCTTGGTATCTGAACTTGGCAAGTGATGTAAGCAATGTGGCCATCAACGACAACAATCAATGATTACTTAAGCACGATGTGGCCATCAATAATAACCGGAGTACTCTGAACGAATTTCCTCAAAATCATCCTGACGCTTGTACCTACGCTGCCTAAAATCTGCCAATAAAATTCATGTGACGGTGCTTCTGTAATTCTGACTGGCTTACGAACACGAGACGTGACCAGTGCGTGGGAAACATAATGATGTGGTTAACTGCGCTGTTCAAACGACCTTGCCTATTCTTGCCCACTCCGAGTCGGCTGGCCTGTTGCGCGATCGCTCGAGAAAACCTTTTAATAACAATTTTATTTCCGAAGAGAAATTTGAAATACTATTCAACAAAAACAAAAAAAATGGCTGGCACACAAAACTATGCATGCATATAGTACTTCTTTAATTAAAATATTTGTATGTATGCGCAAATAATTACGGTAATGAGTATGAATATATATAGCAATAAATTATAGTATGCACATGTAAACGTACACATTAGCAAACCAACGGTTTGTATATTTGTGTTAACATACGAGAGAAGGCAGTAAGAAAAATAAACTGCTCGAGAGAGAGAGAGACTGACTTCCATCTGTAATTATTCACAAAATTCATATTTCCTTTTAAATACACTGCAGGGTAAGTATTATACCGTGACGTCATCAAGATTAGTCTTAAGGAGCGTAAGAAAAAGGTTATTGTGTCTCATATCTGCAATGCAATACATAGACGATATAACAGAGAATAGTGGAATCATAAGACATCCAAACAAAGAAGGGAAGGCGGTGAAGCCAAGGAAAAGCCTTTTAAAGCTTGGAAGATCTTACGTTCATCGCGCAGCTTGTAATCGAATGAAGCTATAGCAGCCGATGTTCCTGGTTGTTTTTGTTTTTTGTTTTTTTTTCTTTGTTCCATCAAGCAAATGAAGACAACTTGTTTGAATAAACTTTTTGACAGAACGGTCATTTATGTGGTTGAGTCATTCCACGACGCACTGGGGACTATAATGTACTTTTCAAGACAAATATCACTGACCCGGAAAGAACAGTAATTATGTACCACCTCAAATACACCTGTTACCCTCCGAAGGAGTGGTTTCAGAGGATGTTGGCCTTCCGGTTTCAACAAGGCACGTACACTGCTTCAGTTTGAAGAAACAGGTGGGATATATCTCGTGTCTCACTGGGAAGCGAGGTTCATGACCACAATTACTTCGACCAAAATGCAAAGCTGTAGAACTACATAACTTATAAGCAAAGTGCAAGGGACAACACAAAAAGATATAAATCTATAAAATAAAAATTAAATAACTAATAAAACATAAGACGAGAAATAGAAAGAAAAGTAAATTTGAAGTGGTCGCGGGAAGAATTTAGAAAGCAAGACATAATTAAAACAGCCAAAAGTGAACAGGTTGACTGCTGTGTAAGACATAAATGCAGGGGTGTTATTAGTAAAGGTTTTTCTTTAATTCTGACAAAATCCATCTGATTTCGATCCAAACAATTTATTTTTTAATATGAATGTCAAAACGTCCTTATGCATAATTTTTATCGGCATTTTTATGATCCCTGTCTTCACGTACAAAGTTTCCATAAAAGCTTCCCTATTATGAAATACTGAATTGAATTGAATATAGAATTTAGGCCAAAGGCCAAGCACTGGGACCTATGAGGTATTCAACGCTGAAACAGGAATTGACAGTGAAAGATTTGAAAGGCGTAACAGGAGGAAAACCTCTCAGTTGCGCTATGAATCAATTGTTGGGAGACTGTTGAGGAGAGTAAGATGGAAGAAAGAGAACATGAAAGCAGGCACAATAAAAGGAACGAAAGGGGTTGCAGCTACTGGCCGAAGGCACGCTGCAAAGAACCTTAGGTAACGCCTACAGTGCACAGCACGAGGTGCACTGATGGCACTAACCCCCCTGCGGAGAATGAAAATATTCGCGAATAACTAGCAGATACAAGGCTATTGCGAATAATCTATGGCAGATTCTTGTCGACGAAATTAATTAATTGCCAGTTTCATATGGGTTCAAAAACAACAATTACAGATTATATCCACGACAAATAAATTAATTTCATAACTTTGCATGAATGAGTACACAAATTTAGCAATTAAACGAAAAAATGCCTGTACTTCTGAACATTTAATTTCATGCTTATCACACCAGCAATTACTGACTAATGTAAACTTTTTCTCATTCACTTCTCATTCTCATTCCTGATTGTTTTTAAGTAAGACAAATTTACTGGGAAATCATTATAATCAGAAAGCAGCTTTAACAGCATATTTCCCTACCCCATAGTTCCTCGTTGGACGAGTCGCTAGAGTTCTCGGCTAGCACTCTCCTAGGCCCGAGTTCGAGTCTCCGGCCGGCCAATGAAGAATTAGAGGAATTTATTGCTGGTGATAGAAATTCATTTCTCGGTATAATGTGGGTCGGATTCCACAATAAGCTGTAGGTCCCGTTGCTGGATAACCAATTGGTTCTCAGCCGCGTAAAATAAGTCTAATCCTTCTGACCAGGCCTAGGAGAGCTGTTAATCAGCCGTGGTCTGGTTAAACTAACGTATACTTAACTTTTTTTTTCTACCCCAAACAAAATATATAAAAAAAGATCCTTACAGCAAAAAATCCACGGCCTTAAACTGAACACGTCGTAACTTGAACATAACGCTAAGCTGAAGCGAGTCCAACGTCATCGGCAGCTGAGCAGGTTTTGCAACGGGCACCTGAATACGTCATCAGAGCGCCTACTCACATGCAGCATACAAAAGAGAGAGAGAGAGGGGGGGGGGGCGGTTAGAGATGATACACAAAGGAACCGACTGACGTAACTTGAATCCACAGGAAAAGGCTTCGAAATGTCAAGAGGCCCCGCCATTTCCGCAGAAGTTATAACGAATAAGAAGAGTTCCAATAAAGCGAGGGGGTGAAAATAAGACCTAAACATTTCCGCGGGGATGCCAGAAATACCAGATTAACTCAATGAAAAGTCCTTAATCTGTATCTCGTTAACGTTTTTTTATTAATAAGTTTAGTTTTAACATTTTCTTGTCTTGATTATTTAATACTTTATGTGTGCTTTGAGAGTTTTTTAATTCCTACTATAATTTTAATTTTAGGCTGAGGATATCAGCCCGAGCGATTGCAAGCCGGTGTGTACGTGCTATTTTATACTTTATTCGGTTCTTTACCTTTACTAATTTATATTCTCGAAGAAAGGACTTCTACTTTCCAGAACGCCAACCCATCTCAGATAAATACAAAGCAATATGAATATACTCAGCAAAGAACTTTGGACTTGCTTTACCTTCTAGTGCGTGCTTATGACGGCCGACCTTTCCCGCTGCCTGAATCTTCACTCAGCTCTCCCACGTGACCACAACGGCGTTAGCATTGCGTCATGAAAACGTCCTCTACGTTCTTGAAAACAGTCTTGCCTGGAAGAATGCGTCATCACTGCAATTTCCCGAGAATAAAAGTTATCTCTATCTGGATATTTATTTAAGTAAATAGTAAACAGACACACTATATAGGATTAAATATACACAAGTAATGTTTATTTCGTTGTCCAGTAAAAACACTATTTTTCCTTGATCAACAGTGTTGATCATGGAAAAATAATGAATTATTGCAATCGATAATATGCATTGATATCTTTTATGACACTTTATTAGGAAAACACTGGTTACAAATCTGAATTGCAATAGTCCTTAAGCTTATCAGATGCTTCAAGGCTCTGTGCAATTACAGCTAACAGTAATTCCACATAGTTTCTACCCTAAGGTAAAATTTACAGTTAATATTCAGTTGAGGAGATACTTTAAAAAAAAGCATCTCGTTTAAAGACATAGGGAAAAAAATCATCATAATGATGCAGCTGCTTAGAAGGGAGGGTTTTAAGTGAACTTTTGGGCTGTGGTACAGTATAACAATGCGGTGTTAATTGGCTGTCCAAAAGACTCCAAGCAATTCACGAATGGCGTCTCCTCGAGAATGAGGATTGGAATACAGAATTAAAACCACAGGCCAAGCGCTGGGACCTGCGAAGTCATTCAGCGCTGAAAGGGAAATTGACAGTAAGAAGGTTTGAAAGGTTTAACAGAAGGAAAACCTCGCAGCTGCACTTTGAAACAGTTGCTACAGAGGGTGGAAAGTCAGATGGAAGAACGAGAATATGAACGGAGGTACAGCAAAAGGAATGAAAAGGGTTGCAGCTAGCGGCCAAAGGAGCTCTGCAAAGAACCTTAAGTAGTGCCTTCAGTTCACCACGTGAGGTGCACTGACTGCCCTACCCACTAAGGGATCCTCGAGAATGAGGAAACTAAGCCACTGCCCAACAGAGGCCTACTTGCAGATCCTTAGTTTCGTTCAAGTATTTTCAAAAGTGGATACGATGCAATCTAGAATTCTCCAATGTCAGTGAGTCTTACAGGCGAGAAGATGCTAGCATTTCGTTCAATTATCAACGACACGAAATCTCAAATCCAATCAATTGCAAAACTAAAGAATGCTACAAAGGAATGGTTATAAACATGCTCAGTATGTCTGAGCTCTGAGAATTACGTCTTAATAAAAAACAATGCTTAATTGATTATTGGGAATCACCGCTATTTTGACACGGCTCGTTGGATATGATCATCAACTTCCGTTATCCAAACTACAGCGAAGCAGTTAACCATTTTCCTTCCTGGTCTTACAAATGTGTCATCCAAGCTTACGGAGCAAGTACAACCATTTCTCTGATGCACAGTGACTGGTGTTGGTAAATGTTTTCTGTACATATTACGTTACAGCACCTAACGTTACGAAGAATTTAAAAGTATTATTTATTACTGCAACAACATAACGTAAACACGAAGCGTGTGCGTGTTTATTTTACCTTTTACTAAATTCCCGTGAACTACGAATTCTTAAAAAAAGATAAACTGTATTAATTAAAATAGTACAGCGTCAATAAAGGTCAAAGTATATTACAATTGAATTAAATGTGGTAAATGATCGAAAAATACTGTCATTGATCTTTCTTACACTATGCACCGACATTACGAAACTACTTGCCCTCATCATCCCCATCGTTTTTCCACAAACTCGCCTATCTTCCATTGCCTTTATTTCAGTATAAGACTCCTATATGTAATCAAAGACAAAAATAGACATAAATGCGTTTTTAATTAAAACAAACATCAAAAATAGATACTTACTAAAAAATTTTGTGGATGTAAGAACTCAGGAATAGATGAACAGATGAACTAACGTGTGAGCTTCCACTGTATGATTAGCTTATGGTCAATGGTAGCCTTAACGGAGTATTTTTTTTCTTTTTGTGAAGAATTCTCCGTCCAACGCATGAGAAACTCCTCCACTTGTGCAGTTGGGCTCTGTCGTTTTTATATATTATAGTAGCATTAAAATCCGCTGATCATTATGTTGTCCCTGGATACGATCGATGGATTTATGAATTTGCGCCATGTGGACAGGCGCTGGGGCCGGGACGACCATTCACGCAAAGAAGACATGAAATTGAAGAAAAAAATTAAAAATATTAAAAACTCACTCATACACATACAATCTGATGCCTAAACATTATGCATATCGTTCACACTCAATCGGGTATAAAAAAAAAATAATTTATTTTCAAAAGTCCCTGAAGGGGTTTCACTTAAACCTCTTCACTCAAAATCCCGGCAAGAGATATAAGGTGAAGGTCATACTTTCTCCAGCTGCTCCTGAATCAGGAATTCCAGAATGTGCTCAGCCAACAGTAACCTGCCAGAACGAGCACATACCGGTGTATCACTACCCTCTACAATGCACAAATGAGTGAAGAGGATATGTCTCATCCTCAACCGGGTTTCGAGTAATTGCAGCCTTTCGGTTGCTGTCGTAACTTGTAGGTCATGAGCTAATTATTATTCCTAATGTCTCTATGTTTCTTATTATTGGCAAAGCGACGTGACAGCCACTTCTCTTACCACACCCTTAAAATAAATGACCTAACTGCCAGGGTGGGCGACACTTCAAAGCGCAACTCTGGTGTTTTTTAGTTTTTTGTTTTTTTTTTTATCGATATAGCCTTCCCCAAGGTCTAGACCTCGGCCTTTCCCATCTCCCTAGCACTGGTAGACAGACACGCCACTTCATACCTTTTAACATTATCAGTATTCGAAAATGCTTGAATTGAATTGAACATGAAATTTAGGCCAAAGGCCTAATTTCTATGTTCAATTCTAAATTCTATATTCACTGGGACCTATGAGGTCATTCAGCGCTGAAACGGAAATTGACAGTAAAAGGTTTGAAAGGTGTAACAGGAGGAAAACCTCTTAGTTGCACTGTGAATCAATTGTTAGGGGAGGGTGGAAAGCAAGATGGAAGAAAGAGCATATGAAAGGAGGCACAGTAAAAGGAACGAAAGGGGTTGCAGCTAGGGGCAGAGGGCATGCTGCAAAGAAGCTCAAGTAATGAGGTGCATGAGGATAGACCAGGAGGCATGAAGGGGGATGTCCTGTCGGTATATGTCCGCCGGCAGGGGGCAAACTTCCCAACTCTGTCGCGGAGCCTCTGCATTGTTAAGTTGTCCCGGTTCTCCGTGATGAGTTCCCCGGGACTACGAGGGACTCCCCGAAAACATTTTCTGCTGCAGACGGGTCGCCGTTGGCTCTGGGGATGGCCCTCAGCCAGAGGAGGACCCAGGGCAGCTGGTATTTCCAGTTGTCGGCGGTGCAATGAGCCATGAGGGACGCCTTTAGGGACCTGTGGAACCTCTCCACCATTCCATTGGCTGCAGGGTTGTAGGCGTTGGTGGTGTGGTGAGTGGTCCCCAGCAGGTGTGCCAGGGTGGTCCACAACTTGGAAGGAAGGTTGGGCCCCTGTCCGTACTTACGTGGCCTGGGACACCGAACCGGCTGATCCAGCTGGAGAGGAGGGCCTCTGCGTGTGCACTGGAGGTGGCTTCTTCCATGGGTGTCGCTTCGGGCCACCTGGTGGAGCAGTCGACGACTGTCAGAAGGTATCAGGTCCCTAATGGGAGAAGAGGACCCACTACGTCAACGTGGATGTGCCCGAAACGTCTCCCCGGCTGGGGAAAGTTGCCCGCCCCCAATTCGGCGTGCCGCCCTACTTTGCTGGCCTGGCACTGTATGCACTGCCTTGGCCTGGGTGTTGCGTCCTTCCGTATGCCGTGCCAGACGAACTTCGCCAGTAGCCTGCCCGTCGTCCTGCCAGAGGGCCCGGACAGTCCGTGGATGACGTCGAAGACCAGCCGACGACAGGAGGCGGACACCAGTGGGCGGGGATGGCCAGTGCTTACGTCGCTCAGCAGTGTTGGCTCCCAAGGGGCGAGGGGCACATCCTTCCACTTCAGCGACGTGATGGCAGTGCTGTAAGCCGTAATCTCTGGGTCGGCGGCTTGTTCCCGGGCGAGGTCCTCATAGTCGATCCCGAGCTGCACTGCATCGATTTCGATCCTCGAGAGGGCGTCGGCTACTGGGTTCTTCCTGCCGGGGAGGTACTTGATGGTGCAGGTGAACTCCACGATGGCCACTAGGTGCCGCTGCTGCCTGGAGGACCATACATCCCCATCTTTGTGAAGGCATGGACCAGCTGCTGGTGGTCCGTCCAAACTGTGAAGGGCGTACCCTCCAGGAGGAATTTGAAGTGGCGTACCACCTGGTACACTGCAAAGAGTTCCCTGTCGAAGGTGGTGTAGCAGGACTCAGTGGGGCTGAGCTTCCTGCTGAAGAAGGCATTGGGCTGAGGAGCTCCGTTGACAACCTGTTCCAGGACAGCCCCACAGGCGACGTTGCTGGCGTCCGTTGTTAGCTGGAGGGGGCAGCTGGGGTCCTGGTGGGCCAAAGCTGTTGCCTTGCCGAAGGTGGCCTTCATCAGGGAGAAGGCTCGTTGCTGGGGCCCCACACTGTGATCTTCGGAAGGCCCTTGAGGATCTCTGTCAGGGGGGCCATGGTGTGCGCAACAACGGGGATGAACCTCCTGTAGTAGTTGACCATCCCGAGGAATTCTTGTACGGCCTTGACGGAGGTAGGGGTGGGGAACCTGACGACAGCCTCGACTTTCGATGCAACTGGGTGGACGCCTCCCGGGGATATCTTGTGGCTCAGGAATTCAACCCTATCGACGCCGAAGGTGCACTTGTCGAACCTGATGACAAGGCCACTCTCCTGCAAGCACTGCAGGACCCTCTGGATGTGCCGAAGGCGTTCCTTGTGGGACCTGGAAAAAATTAGGATATCATTGACGTAGCAGACGCAGAAGTTCAGGTCCCCCAGGATGCTGTCCATCAGTCTCTGAAAGGTCGCCCCTGCGTTCCTCAGGCCGAAGGTGGAGAAGGCAAAGACATAGGACCCAAAGGGCGTGATGATGGCGGTTTTGGGGATGTCTTCTGGAGCTACTGGTACCTGGAAATATGATTTTAAGAGATCTAGTTTTGAAAATATTTTGGCCCTGTGGAAGGAGGCTGTCAGGTCTTGCATGTTTGGTGGAGGGTAGTGGTTGGGCTCTGTAGCGAGGTTGAGCGCCTGTAGTCACTGCAGGGTCTCCAGGAGCCGTCCGTTTTCTGCACCATGTGAAGGGGGGGCCATGGGCTGGGGGCCTTCTTGCATATGCTCATACACTCCATCTCGGCAAAGGCCTTCTTGGCCTTCTGAAGGCACTGTGGGGGAAGCCTCCGGAACTCTGCATGCGTCTGGGGGGCCCTTGTCTTGATGTGATGATGTATCCTGTGTTTGGCGGGGGTCCCGGGCACCTGACGAAGCTCGGGTTTGAATACCTCCGGAATTCCTTCAGGAGGGAGGCGCACTGGTGGGGAGCGACGGAACAGACTATGGGCACCCTGGGGCCCGGCGACAGGGGCAGGGACCGGCAGGACTCGGTGTCCAGCAGGCGCCTGCGGCCGATGTCGATTACCAGTCCGAAGTGGGCGAGTAAGTCCGCACCCAGGAGCGGAGTCCTAACATCTGCGACAATGAAGTTCCACTTGTATCTCTGGCCCAGGATGGAGACCGACAGGAGCCTGGTGCCGTAAGAGAGGATGGGGGACCCGTTGGCGGCCGTCAGGGAGGCAGCTAGGTCTGGCGGGCGCCTGCGGTCCTCTCTGGAAGGCGGGAACACTGACCGCATTGCCCCAGTGTCGATCAGCATCATCCTGCCAGAGATAGTGCCGAGGACGTAGGAGCCTACTGGTGCAGGGTTCCTGGGTGTTTTGGATGCTGCTGCCATGGCAGCCTGTGAGGGTGGCCGCCGCCTCCCCCGTTTTTTGGATGGGCGAAAAGGCAGGGGGCTTCGCAATTCCGGACCTCTTTACCAAACATCTGGTGGTAGTAGCAAAGCCCCGGCCTTTCCTTCTTCTGGTGGTCAGGTGGCCGCCTCCTGGCAACGACGTTGATGCACTGTGTGGTGGGGTCCTCCGGCTGAAGGCAGTTGATGGGCTGTGCAGGCATGGGTGCCCGCTTCGCCGCCCTCGTGGAGTCCGTCAGCTGCTGCGCTGTTCTTATCAGGTCCTCGACTGGCAGGGTGTAGGGCTCCGTGATCTGTCCATGGACTTCCTGGAGTAGCTGCCACAAGAGGATCTCCCTCGACGGGATAATCTCTTTGTGCCTGCCGCTGCTGTCCGTCTCGGGGAGGAGGAGGAGGTCCTGGAGAGCATGTCGCGTCTCCAAGAGGTTCGTGTCCTGCCGGGGGTTGATGGCGAGGTCGAGGGAGCAAGAGGCCCTCTCGGAGACCGGCAGGGAGCAGGTCTCGACGAGTGGCCTTTAATTCCTGGAAGGTGGCAGGGCTCGTGGTTGACATCACCCACGGGGCGACCTTCCTGTATACCTCTTCCGGTAGGGCGTTGATAGTGATGTCCGCCTTCAACACCTTGTTGGTCAGGCCTGCCACCCTGAATTGCCCCTCGACCCTGTAGAGCCAAGACGCCGGGTTCTGATGGGTGAACGGCGGAGCTTTATGCTCATTCTGCACTCTCCCTTGGAGTGTGAGGGAACATTCGCGTCAATACACGCTTGGGAGCGTGCCGTGTGGGTCCGCTAATGGCACCGGTGATTTGCCGACGAGGGTCAGTAACGCCCGAATGCTTTGTTAGAGCGCTGTAGTTGGTCCGTTAGGACGTGGGTTGGTTCATCAGGCCAAGACGAAGTTGCCGTTTGGGTCCGTTAATGGCTCCGGGAACCACTCCGGGGGTCACCACTGTGAGAGGTGCTAAAGAAAGAGCAGGAAGACAAGCACTGCTGGTTTATTGATGAAGCGACCCGCTTATAAAGCGGCGTGCGGATGTCGGCGTATACACAAACGCCAGTACAAAATTTATAAGTGACCCGAGGTCAAACTATTTCTCTACACAAAACAGGACAGGTATATATAGAAAACATGATGATTAACAATAGCTGGTTGGACACAAAAAATACTCTAACACACATACTATGTACAAGGGCAAATGAACAGGTAATAAATATACAAATCACAACAATGATAATAGTGTACGTGCGACCTCAGGTCAGCTGTGAAGGCACTGTAGAAAACGGGATGTTTATCATAGAGAACCAACCCATTGAGTGGGGACTTTACAGTACTTCTTGAAAGCAGGACCAAAATACAGGTTTACCCACTCAACAAAGAAGTCCCTGGTGACCCACGCCTTTGGGTTTGCCCTCCACATAACTTGCAGTTTTTCTTGAAGTATCTTAAAAGACTTAAAGGCTCTGGGGTTTTCAGTGATATGCGAGTAGCAGCTTAATCTTGCAGTCGCCACTCGCATTCGCACACAGCACAAGGGTTAGCCTATCTTTCATAGGTTTGTGGCCTGGCATACTCTTCTCCTCTGCCGTTATATGCATCCTACCTAGCATCTTTTTCTAGAAGAGCTCTTGTCTCGTCTCTATTGAAGACTTGATGAGGGTTGTATTCTTCAGCTTCTATCAGTTTGGCAAACCTTATGATAAAATCGTCACTGCCTCACCATGCCTGATGACGGAGTGAATGCCAGTCCTGTTTTAAAAATTATCAAACCATCCCCAAATGGCTTTGAATTACTCTTCCGAAGCCTCGTCCAGTGATGCTCCCGCCGTCTTCTGCACCAAATCCCCCATAAATGTTTCATACCTTCTCACAGATGATGCTCTGAGTCACAGTATCTTCTGCGAGCTGCTTCTCCGTCAACC
The DNA here is from genome assembly GCF_040412425.1 of Macrobrachium rosenbergii. Lineage (NCBI taxonomy): Eukaryota > Metazoa > Arthropoda > Malacostraca > Decapoda > Palaemonidae > Macrobrachium > Macrobrachium rosenbergii. Next base: position 58,104,709 of record NC_089745.1, on the reverse strand, counting down.
ACACCAACAAAAACTCCACCTCTGCATGGACAGAGGTCCGGAGCTTTGAAATATTCTTAACACCGCTGGCTAGCTGTCGCACCTTCTTTTATCGACTCCCGCTGCTCCAAAATCGTACATATTATAGTACTACAATTGTACTGGCTCGCCAAGTCGACAACACACACACCTCGGCCATGTTTTTCGATGATTTTGTGCTTTTTATCCAAGGACATCATCCTTTTCTTCTCAGCACTGATCTTGGCAATACTTTCTTAGGACCAATGGTTAAAACTATAGAATTTTTCCAAAATACCATAAACAAAGTGCGAAGACAAAGCAAGAGAGTTATGAAAGATGCCTGCATGCCAAGAGAACTACGTGACCTGATTGCACTCGCTGGGCTATCTAGTTCGTAACTCAAATCTTGGCTCACATCTCAAAGGAGAAAATCGACCATGTTACAGGTCGCATCTCGGAAAACACGTTAGTTGGTTTACTCGTAAGTCAAGGTATTACTATACCATTAGTGTCAGAGACACTGGGTTAAAAATAACCTGGTGCCGAAATGACTCGTGCTCACTCTTCTATTGAACATTGGTGAGACTATTTCACTATTTAAACCTTTTCAGCAGCAATTAACATCACTAATGGCATTACTTTCACTGCTTCTTGGACAAAGGATGAACTAAACTGAGCTGGTTGCGGTCTCATTTAAGGCAGTTAGCTCCCAGTCCCCTTGGGGCTGGTGTACAACCTATGGTACAATTCCACTGCTTTGTGGAAACAATTTAGTAAAAGGCTGTATGGCCACCTCTCGAAAGACGAGGCTCAACTACGAACCATTGACAAACTACTGGTACCATTCCTTAACTGTTCAGGTTTTTCTTAGTGGTTCTACCTCAAAGGAACATAACCCAAGGCACCTACCAATCTCCGTAGATCTTTCTTAGGCCTCAGTGTCTGCGTTTGATGGTGGTTATTTTGGATGAGGGGCCATTTGATAGTTTTAAGTTGTGCTTGCCCTTCAAGCAGTAATTATCAATGGGAGTCATTCATTCATACATTTAACTCCAAATATTTATGGAAGTTAACACTGCATGATCTTGGCATTTTAGCCAAATTCCTCAAGAAGTGATATTTGCATAACACAGAACTATATTTGCACCATCCTGGTTCAATAGCTTTACTAAATTTGAATTAGCCTTTTTAGTCTTTAAGGGTTATACCTCTAAAATTTTTTTGTTAGCTGCAAAATGCTCAAGCATTTTATTAATTCTTAACACAACTGGACCCACTTTCCTAGCAGCATTATGGTACAGAGGCCTAGGTTATGAGACTGGGATGAAATTCCATCACACCTTTTATTTGGCAATATTTACTTCCCGTCACTGTTTCCCGTAAACTAAAAGGAACCCATCTCGTGAAAATTCATTACTTCTTAAAAACATGTTTAAAAATCTCTCTTGTTTCAAATTCCATTTGGCAAAAAGATTTCCTCCCTGTTTTTCCTGCAGGGCACCCAATATTAACATTTTTAATCATGACAAGATGGCTACTTTTCTCCTACCTGACCATCACAGATTCAGAGCACAAACCTGGATAAAGAAACATCATACTGTACATTAAGAAATATTTATTCTTACTGGTGCCAAAGTTACACAATACAGTTTTGCTGGATGTAATTTTATGAACAATAACAAGATTTCTTTGATGCTTTCAACAAGTTCTACACAAAGGGAATATAAAATTAATGAAAATTACAGCTTGGTGAAATTACATGTAAAATCATACTCTTTATGTTGCTGCAGACCTACAGTACTTTATAAATGCATATAACAAGCAAATCTGGAAAAAATCTCACATCCTTAAAACTAAAGAAATATTTTATATACACATTTTCCTGCTGCTCCCTCTGAAGAAAATCCACCTTCGGAAAAAATCAGGAAATTAGGAAAAAACAGCACCTGAGAGAAAAGTGGAACAAATTAATTAAGTTGCGCCTCCTCCACAATCAAGGTCTTTAACTGCAACACCAGTCAGAAGTAACAGCCGATAAAGTTCACAAAAAAAAGCACCTAAAAATGAAAGAAGTTTCAGGTTACAAGAACTCACAAAATACGAGAAATCTGTAGTCCATATTTATCCTACACCACCGCCGAGTTGTGTACCTTCAACATACAAAAATTACATTTTTTCAAGTTTTTTTTTATTAAACAGCACTATTCTCCCACTTTTAATGTCTGAAAAAATCAAATACTCCAGCTTTAATATTTCCTTATTTAGTCAATACTCAAAGAAATATATTAAAATACTCCTTCAGTAGCAATGTCCATTTTTTACATATATTTCTTTATCAGCAATGGGTTTTTAATACTAAATCCTGAATACACTTACATGCCATTAAAGTATTACTGAAGTAGTATCATAATATCAATTTTCACAACTATTACTGAGGAAGTATCATAATATCAATTTTCAGGCCACACAAGGCTAAGTAGAAAAGCCAGCAACCTGGTCACCTCCATCTTCACCTAAGGAAACTTTTTAAAGACAAAGCATATTCCTGGAAATATGTCAAAAAATCTAAACTAAGGATTCACATAAAGCAAGAGTATGATTTTACATGCATTTCCCATACAAATTTCTAACTTGACTTCATGGTGCAGAAGTGGCGAAGCCTGTGGCAGAACTACACAGCAGACGAGGCGCAGAATCTTCTGCTCTCCTTAAACCTCGAAGCAACGGCAGCATGAACCACTAGTTATCACACCACTTGAAAATCCCTGACGGCTTCTTGTTGCATACTGTACTGTACTTCAAAGTCTCATTCACAATATGACTAAGTGGGAAGAGGGAGTAGGAAAAAGGGAAGGAGCCACATCTTTCTAAACTTAAATTGTGGTTGAGGCTAATACACCAATCTATAAATTATTTCCATCTTAAAACAATATCTGATTCACTGCTTACAACTAACTGCTTCAATTCATTACACAGGTACTCTTGAAAGGGATGTCTTGTAATAAGGACATTCCACAGGCCAGAAAGTTTATAAATCTTAATTCTTTAGAAAAACCAAAAGAGGGGCATATTCAATCATTTTACCTCCCGCAGTGCTACAAGTAAACCTACCAAAACAGAGGATTATTAGCTAATGGGCATAGAACAAAGTGCAGATAACTGAAGGAAAATATTTTCAAATGAAGCATTTGACAATTGGCCTTATGGTCCCAAGACTTAGCTTATTTTCAAAAGGATACACTAAACCTATAATTGGATTTAATGCCTTCAACAGTAAAGTTAAGACCTCTCTCAATTTGCATGGAGAGGCCAAATACACATACAGCATCTCCTTCATCAATACAAATACTAGCTTCAAGGTATCCTAAGTTAATTTTCTTTCCTTGTTACAAGGTTAAACAAAAAAAACCTTTGGGGTCTGCGAAGTAAATAAATCTATTGAAATAAATCCAGAAAGAAGTGATATATATCACTGATAAAGTTAACATTTTCACTTGACATTCAATGTACTTTCAACTTGCAAACCTTACGAAATTTGTGTTTTGTAATTTCAACAGAAGTTCAAAATGTTACATAATCTATCACCCACATAGGTGATTTTGACAGCAAGGGGATAAGTTAATAATTTCTGTATCCACCACGTCTTCCCCTGAATCCACCTCTGAAAGATCCTCCTCGATTGGATCCAAATCCTCTCCCACGGCTCCTGCTGCGGCCACGTGCACCACCACCTGCTGTGAAAAAAATTACAGTTAATGCCTTCCAACTCACCATTATACAGTCATCCAAACCCTAAAATTGCACAACAGAATGCTTTCATAAATTTCAACACCAAAGGAGACACTAATGCTAAAATAATGCACTCTTTTACAAGGACTTCTGAAAGTAATATCTGAAATGTATCATATAACCCTAACTTGCTCTGGTTAATATATAAGAGGATACGTGGGGTTGGGAGACTGATGAATGGTTACATCCATTGTGTTGCACTAAGGCTCACATATCACCAAAACCCACCTACTCTCATTAGGATATGGTGATTTTTTTACCAACTGTACCATAATGACAAGAGAGTGAGAGAGATAAGTTTATATTTTGAAGGAAGATTAATCACCTTCGCCTAATACACTTTCCTCTCCTTAGCCTGCCATATACCACTTTAGACAACCGACTTGGAAGGTACTTAATTCACTTCTTAGGGCAAGAAAGGAACAGTATTTTCCAACAAAAAGACCACATTCCTTGATTCTTGCTACAGATAGTTTGTTATAAATCATTTATCCATCCTCCCTGCTAGATTCTCCTAGCAATGCAACCTAAACCCTCTTGTTAATATGGCACCACATAATCAAGATAGAGAGATTTTCCTCACAATCACCCAATTCAATATAATATCAAGGAGAAATATTCAACATAACACAAAAGTCCCCCACTGACAAATAGACCATGTGCAAGACCATCTCCAGTAATGACAAATTAAAAACACTATGTTTTAACCTTCACTGGTATAATGACAGCAACTTGAAAAGAACTGTATAGATAAAAACAGTGCTTCACTGTGAGGAAATAGGCCTAGAAAAAAGATTAACATTACAGTGTTGACAAGCACCAGGCGAAACATTTTTTGTCATAGAAAGATGAACTACTACACTGGCATGGATTAAAGATTAGAATTCACTCTTTTGTATACTCTTCCTTAAGAGTAACCACATTAACGAACAAAAAATGTCAACCAATCCCAAGATATCGCAAAATCAATCCAACACCATAGGGATAGCTGGACTTGTAAGTGTATACTGTAGTGTGGACCTTGTTGTCATTTATGTCCAACTGCACACTACTCAAGACCTACATAAGAACATTACCCGTCTTGGGAAAGTTGGTGAATAATGAGTTGCCTACCATGCATACTCAAGACTTTTTCAGGAATACTGCTTTGGCCCTGGCAGATATGCTGCAAGATAAATGCAGACTACTACAGGTTCTTTACATGACACACAATCTTATATTAAGGCTTTGTTCAAAAATACTTTTCATCTGTTTCCTTTGGTATCTTGCTGTTTAACTATCCAACTTCTTATATTTTTTTTACCTTGCTTAGACCCCAACCATAAACAATGGCAAGTAGAATAACAAATCCCACTGGGTTTGCAACTATGAATATATGACAGTGCAGTTCTCAAAACATTCTGGACTTTTAATTACGTTTTCTTAAAAAGTCCTTGGACAAGAGTGCAGTATTTTTCAACCATTCTAAATGCTCTTACCCCCTTCCTAGCATCCAGTCTAAATCTTACAATATTTTAAGTTTCTTTCTTAATAGCATTTCACAAAACATAAAAAAAAGCAAGTTTATCAACTATATTTCACAAAATACAGAACATAAGGAATGGACATTTTTCAAGAATATTTGCAGTAAAGAGCAAACACTTAAAGTTTAAATTGAAGACTACTCCACATAAATACCAGATAACCCAAGTGAATTACTGTACTGCCAAATAATTTTTGATAACATATGAATCACTGGTACTTGTAGCTGCTGCAAACAAAACACCAACTACTCCGATCCAGACATATACGAAAAGCTATGTCATCCTGCGAAAGCAAAGTAGGGTATTCTGATTAAAAAAAAAAATTATGAGGTTAAAACTAAACACTATGCATATAATCATACTTGTACTGTAACTATTAAAAACTATTTTCAACACAAATAAGCTTGAGTTTTTACTTTTATGCAGAAATAAAATAAATCTGAAATTACTAGAAATTGCAAATTAAGGTCATTTACATTTTCCACAGATATACAAACCACAAGTCATTTATACGAACACCTCTGGCAGTCATGGAAACTTGGTAACAAGGTTGTTCACTGTGTGTGGAGGGGGAGGGAGGTGTGGGGGGGGGGGAGGACACGACAATCTTGGAATCTTCATCTTTTCCTTCTCCAAAAGATCCTGGAAACAATGCAGAATCTGCCATTGTGCTTGGCAAGTCCACCAACACAGTAGCCTGGAAGAAACCTATGGCAACCAACTGCATGGCCAATACTTTGGAGGAGTACAAGATCCCATCTGCAAAAGCCATTCCAACCGCATCAGCCTGAAGACTGATGAGTCAAACAGTAAAGGGCAAGTCAGGGCTGCCTCTGGTCATAATGCTTCCACAGCAGTTCCAATGACTGAGTGGAGAATCAATGAATTCTCCAAAGTGGGGACCAGGGCAAACATGGAATGTGTGGGCTATGGGGTTAACCTCAAGGTGCTCTCCCTGGACTACACCCTGGTTACGGTTGCTTCCCTAAACTGTTGCACACAAATGAGCTCAAATATCTCACAAAATTCCCTACTGCACGAGTTCCACATATAGGGGACCAGCATGTCTGGTAGAAGAATCACCTGGCAGGGTGAACTGGGCCCCTGCAAAAGAAGGTATCAGTAATCAGACCTTGCCCAAGCTCAAGGAATAGGGACAAGCACCTGGAACAGGCCCAAGGTAGAGAATCAATCAGAAGACAAGAAGTAGCAGCCAAATTGGCCCATCACCCAAAAAGTGAGCAGGAGCACAACTGGTCCCTTGCAGATCCACACTGAGCAGTGTATGGTCCAGGAAAGCACTGGGCTGCACATGCTCCAACCTTGTCAAGCCAGTGTTATGTACAGTAGTCATAAATGCAATGGTCTAGGGATCGATCACAACAATGTCTTGGGATGGGCCTTGGTTATCTTGAGGGGCTACTATGGCCAACAGTCCACAAAAATGCAAGCTCCTTATGTGCTTTCGTAGAAAAGCAAAAAAAAAGGTAGAGGCAAGATGTTGGTCCTGAAAATTTTCCTAGCCTAACCCGTCCAAAAACACTTCAATTATGCGATCCACCCACCTGTTCACATTCTTCTTTTATTATACAATCCAGCTTACAACTACAAAAGCCACAAAACAGACTTAAAAACCAAAATTATCAACCTATCCATAAGAGAGCTCTCTCTACCGCACTACACTATTCAACACTCCCGCCTTCATTTTACATTTTTGTTCCCTCCCACTATTTTTGTCCTATGATGTCACAACAAGAACAGATACTTTTTAAACAAAGAATGCTTTGCTATAAAAACATTTTATAAAATTAAACATGTGCTTTTTATACATTTTGTAATGCCCATACCATTTCACTAATGCAGAAAATAAAAATAAAATAATGATGATTAACTTATAAAACTAACATATAATCAGGTCCTCCTCTCCCAAGAGGCATACACTGATGAATGGAAGCAACCAGGGTGTGCACTGGGGTCGCTGCACGGGAAAGACCATGGAACAAAGGTTGGTCACAATGTTAACCAAACCACCTGCACTGATGGGTGCTGGGAATGCCATCATTCGCCGCATGGGAACAATGGCCATCAGAAGACATCTTGGCCTTCAGGACACTCTTCCTACACCTGTCTGTCCAAAGAGGAGGAAAGCGACACACAGGTTTCTTGTCCTCTTTCATGTCTGCCAAGGCCATTGTCAAGAAAGACATCCCAGAAAGGACAGGAACAGGAACAAGTGGGATAGCAAGAACATCACATTTATCTAAGACAATGTTGAGTCATCAGAGATGCCCAGGGAAGGCCCTAGCACCTTCAATGGCTCCTGGGGTTGTCTCAGTGTAGAACCAGCAGAGGCAGGGAGACAGGATCTCTTGCCACCACACCCACACAGGCTGAACAGCAGTCACTCTAGTCCACAGAAACCCACCATAGACCAAGCAACAGTCATTACGGATAAAGACACTGGTCCAGTGGATGTAATACATCTCAGGATAGGTACAGTACTGGGAAAACAAGAGTGCCATAAGACATGAAGGGAACCTTCACTTTTTCCCTCCTTGAGCTGTATTTCTCCCCTGGGCAGGTAACCAAAACAAGACATTTAAGAGAGGATGAACACAATGAGGGGCAATGGCACACACACTCAATCACATTAGATTGTATACCTAGCTTCAACAACTAGACCGGCTATCGGTGAAGATATTCCTTACAAAAGATTTTTTTATACTTTCATTACATCAATTTCACATTACAATTAGCTCAAAAGTATGGGTGCCAAACACATTTTTACACATGGTTTTCTTTCAGCATTTAAAATTATTCACCACCATTCACTTACACAGTTTCCCAGCTACTTATGCCAGCGAAATTAGAAATATCCCCAAGCTATGATCATAAAACTAAGGGAATAGAACACCCTGCAATGCAACACAATGCCCAACACAAAATTTATCACTACTCTGAGTCCTAATAATCAACTATACTATCCAGCATGCTTGTACTCACCATTTGAAGAACTACTGGCATGAAGAAATGGCTTTTATATCATTTATATAAATGATGCAGTCATGATAGGAGGAGGAACAGCTAATGAAAAAACTTATTTGAAGGAGCTGAAACAGCAAGATACTACAAAGCCCATTTCTTTCACTTCTTGTAACTGAGTGGATTTTCATTGTCTTATGGATAAAGTGTATGTAGAATACAGACAAAATACTTCCTACTTCCTTATGTACCAGAGCTCAGTATGACCAATACTATTTTGTGGCACAACCATATCCCAGTAATCCACTTCTACAAGTTAATACTAATAGAAAGTTTAACAAGGTATCAGACTAGTCGATCCAGTATTGAAAGGCACCTCACTATGTTTCATGAAAAACCATATTTTACAAAGAAAAACCACAGACAGAAAGTTCACTAACAATCTTCCAAAGAGATTTAAAAAGGGAAAAACAGACAAGTAGAGTAGTAAAAGCAGATTCAGACACTACTGGGGCTTCAAGAGTGCCGATTAGCAAGATTTCAGTCAAGATGTATCCAACAAAAATTTATAAAATTTCTTCTAGATGAATGAAGAAGAAATGACCTTTTTACCACTCTTGAACAAACTACATAAAAACCTACCAGCAACACACAAGCCAATTACATTTACAGTAAGCAGAGATGCTTACCAAACTCAAGAACATGAACAGAACTGCACAACTAGTAGTACAGAAAATATTGTTAAAAAATTTAGTTAGCAATTTAACAACCACCACCCTAAGTTTTTTTTTTTTTTTGGTCACACAACCTCCCATTCTCCCAAATTGTGCATTGCTATTTTCCAGAACATGAATGTCTGGAAAATACTTTGCAAAAATTGTTTCCAAATATATAAAAATACAAATATGTATACTGTATGACAAAAAAAAAAAAAAAAAAAAAAGTTTGCACGTTACGCAGGTAGCATAGGACACGCATTTAATGCAGCCTCTGTTGGTGCTAAGGCGTGCATTTCTCAAGTTTTATTCCTGTTTTCCCTTCCAGTGGAGAGATGTTACGGCCAATCTTGGTACAATATTTTAAAAGCCTAATTTAATATAAACTTTGATGTGGGTTGAGTTATTGTAAATAGTAAATAAATGGAAAAAATGATAGAAAACAATGAGTGAGTGTGGCAGAGTGCCAGTACATCAACAGATCAAGTGCAACCAAACGTATCAGTGAGGTGGCGTGGAAAATTCAAGAGCATGATGATTTAATGAAGGAACCGATTACAGGTACGCAATTTAGTGAAGATCTATCTTCGTTCTTTGAAGAGAGAGAGTGAGAGAGAGATACATGTACTGGTGAAAGCATCCTGAGAAAAAATGATGTTCCTATGAAATTCATGCATATAATAACCCACATGATAAATCTTTGTTCGAAAATATATTACTCACACATAAGCCTCCAAAATTTTTTATTTAAACCTAACATTTCAAAAGCAATCAAGATTCAACAGGATTTCATGCTCTTCCTTAGATACAATGCAGTATCCCTTACAGAAATTAATCCACAGGATTAGAAAAATCTGAATAATGCATTCAGTAACTGCTGAATTCTGGCAACACTCAACTGAATTCCAAACCTAACAAGTACCCCACTATACTATCTTCAGATGTAAAAAAAAAAAAAAAAAAATCAACCAACCACAAGAGCTAGACATGCTACTATATTCACTGTGCACAAAACTATGAATCCCTTACCTCAACGACTTACATAACAGCAAACAACTTACATTCCCAACCAACAGGAAACATGGAACTAACAAAACTGTGTGAATCCTAAGCTCTAAGGGATAATTATCATGCCTTCAGCACTTTTCAATTACCTATACAAAAAGCGATGGGAAAATTTTGACTGAATGAAATGGCATCCTTACACAAAACTATTCCAAACCAGAACTAATTTTTCTCCTCCCCTAATTAAGATCCATTAAAGCACCAACTCACCAAACAGTTGACTGGATTCCTGACCACTCATCATACTTTCATATATCTTAGCATTCCAAGTACTATGCCAGTGATTTTGTTGAATCACTCAAAATTAGCAATACAAAAAGTATACAGCAATGCCATAATAAATCAAGTACAAACTTTTGTAAGACACCAAATACCAGAAATATTTATTGCAAATTAAAGATATCTGGATTTTCCAGATATACAAACCTCTAGTCTTTTACATGGATATATCTTTAGCAAAAGTTGGTCAAGTTGTTCAAAGCTTGGGAAGATAGTCAAGTACCAGCTGGTGTGTGTAAGGTACAAACCACCAGTACACAGCATCCACTTTTCTTATGGCAAAAAAGAAAATGTTTGGTTCAGGTAGGGTTAGGATAAACTTTACATTCGCAGATTTAAGAAAAATGCACATTATCGTGAACTTGTGATTTGTTCCTACAAGCGGTATTGTCTAATTAAGATGGCTGCAGTTGTTCTTCCACCCAGAATGTTTGCTTCCAGATCACATGATAGCAGGGAATGGATTAAAAGTAACCACCTGTACAGCCAGGGGTGTAAGATGTAATGGCTGACAGGGCCTTGTCCCATAGTATGGCTTGACAGTAACCTAACACCAGGAAAACAAAAAACAACTTCTGGATTAAATGTAGCATGAAAGACCAGCAGATAAGGTAGCATCAATTCCCAGAGACTCGCTCTAAACCTTCCACTCATTTCTGCAAGTCAGACCAAACTCTTGACACCCCTGCACCTTAAAAGTTCAGCATGAATACCATTGCTTACTGGCACAATATAATGAAGAAAATTACCAGTCACCTTTCTACAGGTGCCAGTATAATGAAGAAAAGTACCAGTCACCTTTCTACAATCTGACTTTTCTGCACTGCCAACCTTATGCATGATGCTGTTCCATCCTACCCGAGATCAGGCAATTACACAACTAAGGAGTATGAATGTATCAAAAGATCTAATGGGCAAAGTTGCTCAAGTATTCAAGAGTACAGGTGTTTTTATACCCACACACCTGCCCTCAGTACTGGCAACATAAATAATTCCTCCCGAACTTTAGGTATGAACAATAAATGACTTCAAGAGCCCTCACTCAGGTATGGAGCAGTCATCCTTACCATACAACTTATACTTCACTTAATGACCTCTACACCAATATGAGGTGGTTTTCTTAGATACTGCCTTTTAGATTCTGCCAGTACTAACAGGCATTCATCAATATTCAGGCCCAAAATACTGAGTCCTTTGCAGCTAGTAAACACTGCAACAAATCATCATCACCACCACCAACAAGGTCTTTAAGGATGGGGATTGAATAGCTCCAACCTCTAATCATGGGCTGGTTCTGAGTTTTCCTGAGTGAGACACTAAATACTCTAGTAAATGAGCAGATCTGCAAACAAATACTGATGGCCCCGAATATATCTGTTGCTTGTTGATGTATGTTGATGTATGCCATCAAGATCATGTTGTCACTCAAACACAACTAAGTGACCATCAACTAATCCTGAAATTTTTGCAAAGCCAGCAGTGCCTCATCAACTTCAAGGATCAAGTCCTCATTTCCACGACAACAAGCTACAGTATACATGAGAGAGAGAGAGAGAGAGAATTTTCAGCAGCAGCTGACGAGTGCTGTTTCATACACTGAAGCAAAAGCAGGTGGATCTGACTATGAAGTAGGTTTCCCTAAAGAAAGGGGTGATAATGATTGATCAAAAACCAAGCTGGCTGTCCCTGTCAGGTAAGAAACTGGGCTGACACCTCCCTGAAACCCTCTGAACCAATAATCTGTGGGACAGATTCTTGCCACTTTCCTAGCAATCAGGGCTTCATGACCCCAAATTGCAACTTGCAACTTAAGGCAAATGCTGCTCCTGTACCAATTGCACCTGGGAGGATGAAAGGATCAATGTCGTCAAGATACGGCAATAAAAAAGATCATGAGCAACTGCGCCTACTTGTGAATATCGTGAGCCAGTCAACAAACTGGAACACAAAACTTAAAACTGATATACTGGATGGGTATCTGGAAACACAGCCTTCAGTTACAAGTTGGCTTGTAGCCAACTTGTAACAAGCAGTTTCCATCCTGAAGTCTGACAAACTCACTCCAAGGTGATGTTAAGATTATTCTCCAGTTACCTGATAGGCTTTCCCATCAGGAAGACAGCTGTAGAAGCTTGTACAGCAGCTATAAATAAATTCCAGTGCATCTTTCTCCACAATTATTCATATCTCTGAACACTGCTAAATATTTGGACAATCTTGGAGAACAGGTCACTACCAGGATCAGCCTGTGAGGGAGGGGAAGGCACCAGTCACTGGAGAGTAGTCTGTAGCTGTCCAATAAGAGACAGACTTCCAAGAGCTCTGGGCCCCAATGCTCCCACATTGCCTAATGGCAAGACTGCACCCCCTAATTTGTGGCAACAGAAGAGGATCACTAGCTGAACATTCTCCTCCCTTATAGCCCATGGTCTGGGCAAGACCGAAAGGGCTCGGGTGACTCAGGCCCTTCCCTGAGGAACAATATTGGGTAATGATCAGGCTCTGGTAGAGGTCTGGCCCTTTCCTAGGCCCAAGGTTGCAGGCAGATCCACACTAGAAGGCTTGGCTGCAACCTCCAAACATCCTGAAACTTGAGGGATAACAGCACCTAAGCATCGATTTGGTTTTAATATTGTAGCCTCAACGTTTCTCTTAAAGACGATGTAATCAGGGCTGACACATTTTTAAAGTGAGTGACAAACTGTTGCAATCTATTAGAAGTAGCTGCAAGCAACTGCACCTCTTTAAGATGAGGTTTACAGATTAAAGCAAGAGGAAGGTTAATGGCCTGCCTTCCCAAACCAACATTCAAAACTTTAGGTTGTGCCTCAAAGGACACACCAAAGTCAACTCTGCCACCAAACCGAGCCAAAACTCTAAAGATGAAGCCCAAAACAATACCATGATGATTGACACTGCAGCTCCTGCTTGGACAGAGAAGAAAAAAACCTTCTGCATGAAGCTGTTCCCCCTGAAGGAGTCTTCATCCTCTAATGTTCAGTATCTCTGCTGACTATTGAGAGGCAGGAAAAGCAGCTTGGATGGGAAACTGAAGTACGTCATGTGCTCTCTTATCAGTTTCTCCATCTCCTCTCAAACAAGCTACAGAGAGTCCAGGCAGTGAGGCCTCTAGGGAAAACCTCAATAGAAATTCACAAGGTGTAGTCAATTGATGACACTGGGCAACAGAGTAGACTTGGTTGCTTCCCAAAGGCCATTGTACTCACCCATGAACTCGTAACTCATGGATATTCTACAATGCCTCTACTACTTGACAGACATTAGTTAGAAGAGCAATTTAGCATAGAGTTCAGCAAGGGCTGACCCTGCACTTGCTTGGAGGATCATGAAAAGAGCCTAGGCCAAGCCTCAGACACAGTAAAAAATCTCAAGCAAGAAGCCAAACTAATGGGCACAGTGCCACTACAAGACCATGCAGGTGAACTGAAGCAACAAAGGACTGGACATGAGCAGACCCATGCACTTACTATTTACTATTGGACACTAAAAAAATCGTGAGCTAACCCACCTACACTGCTACCACTCATGATGGGACACTTCCATTGACCTGAAGATGGAGAAAGGCAAGGAGGAAAGTCAGTAAGAGAAGGAAGGTACAGCAAGGTAGCACTACTTCAATTTCCTCCTGTCAAAGGTCTTGCCACCCTCCGCAACACCAACCAGGAACTGAGCCAAGGCAGGGATCCCGAAAGGGAGAAGTGCCAGGGCTGCCAAAGCAGTAACAGGAGAAACAGGAATAGCAGTGGTGTCCACAAGCACAGTCTTGATGGGAGATGCAATTGACAAAGCAGTGAAATACACCAAGACCAGTGCATGCAAGGAACTTTCAAGCAAAAATAAACTGTTCCAGGATGGCTTCAGCTGCTCCTTTGTTTCCTTGGGATGCCATGAAACAATCACTGCACAACCAAAGGAAGGAACAATGGGGGTTATGGTTACAAACACTGAATCAGCCAGGAAGTGAACCCTAGTAGATTACCACCCGATTCATGTGTACCTCCTTCAAATGTCCAAGGGAAGAAAAGGCAGCCACCATCCCAGCAGCATAGGCAGGGGTTAAAGCTGGTGAAGAGTGGGGAAGAGGCTGCTAAAAAGGCAGTGTTACCCTTCAAAGACAATGGTCTTACTTGACTTTTTCCTATGCTATCATTATCTTTTCCACTGGGCAGGTGACCAGGATACTATAAACAATTCACAGACAACATGCACTCCTGACCACTGAAAAATCATTCTCTTAAGCAGTAGACTCACCTGGCAACAGGTGGTATTGTCCAACTTTTGTTTGGTCATCTTGTGCTATGCTATTCATGGCTGTTGTTAAAGCTTATTGAGTATTTCTTTGGTTTTGACTTCCGTAAACATGATAGTTCCAGCTGGGACATTATCATTCTTACAGCAGTCAACCATAGGAAAATGTAAAAAGTTTCAATAACAGCTATGCAGAGCATGGCACGAAATGACCAAACAAAATCTGGACAATATTTACAATGTGAGAGGGTGGTTCCCCCATTCCCTGTCACCTGCTATTAGTTAACTACCTTGTTAGCAAGTTTACAAGACAAGACCAGCTTTTTCCCAAGGTATATCCACATAAAAGATGAAGGTCTATATTCCTATAGGAACAGTGATATGTAAATCTCAGATACCTTGTCAATCAAACGTATGCACTGATACTATAACTAAGGCAGTGTTTATAGATCCAATAAACAGCTTTTATTCGTGCAAAATAAATACTGAAAGCTCAAAAGCTAATTATAATAAAAGTATAGCTCATTCTGAACAGCATATTTTTTGCATTAAATTGTGAATAAAATTACATAAAAATTAAGACAACAGCCCAAAAAAATTTGGAAGGTACTTGTATTTATCAGTTAATGGCTGGAATGCATTATTATTTTGTAAACCCAACTTCATGCAAAGACTGAAATAGGGTTCAAAGTACTTTAAACAAAGGATCTATAATCAAAGCCTATTAAAAAACACTTACAGTACTGGCCTGCTTTTTGACTGTATTTGTCGCGAGGTGGGGCATAAATCTGACGGTCAGTCTTTGGCTTCTTTGCATCTTTCTCATCAAACTTTATAGGTGTGTGTCTCTTCTCAGTACCATTAGCAACATTGGATGCAGATGACCCAGACACAGGTTTCCACGAAAGTGATATCTTTGCCTGAAATATTGGTAGATTTCTTTCAATTAAAAATGACGTCAAAAATTTTTCGGAGCAGTGTCCAGTGTAACCATTCTTCTTTCAACAGTTATAATTATAGTTAGGGTACTGGATATTTCAATGTACTAAAAAGCAAATATAATATACAAATGTCATAAATCTAAAACCCTTGAAAAGGAATGAGGTACGAGTTAAAGATAACCAGTAGGTCATAAAAAGCACAACCTTCCAATATTCTTTAGGATTATCATTTGATGTTAAGGTTAACTGACCAAATGGAATACACTATTATAGAGGTTAAAGGGAGATAAATTACAACTAAAATCCCTCCAGCCACACTGACAACTGATGTATTGACAAATTTAAGAGAAGTAACAACTCCACCCATATTTGTCTCTATTATAGAGGTTAAATTACAGCTTTCAAAAAATATAACTGGGTTAATACACAATCTTGGATCAAAAATTTGGAGAAAAAATTTATGTCCAATTCTCAACATTTACTGTGAAATTATATTTTGGACAGTCAGACAAAAAGTTTAACTTTTACAGTAATGTCACTTTATATCCTCAACATTAGGAATTAGATCATGTGCTTGACTGATTGATTTATGAAATTTAGGCAGTCAAGCCAAGCACTCAGGCCATTCAGCACTCCACACCAGTGGAGAGAGAGAGAAAAAAAAAAAGGGGATGGGGGGATTACAAGTGGTTGGTAAGCAAGATAAGAGCCACAGAAAATAAAGGCAATGCAGTACAAGGTTCTAAGGGTGGAATTGGGAGACAAACCTAGAGTTGCACTTACAAGTTAAATATACCTTAGTTTTACCAGACCACTGAGCTGATTAACAGCTCTCCTAGGGCTGGCCCGAAGGATTAGACTTATTTTACGTGGCTAAGAACCAATTGGTTACTTAGCAACGGGACCTACAGCTTACAGTGGAATCCGAACCACATTATAGCGAGAAATGAATTTCTATCACCAGAAATAAATTCCTCTAACTCTTCATCAGCCAGTCGGTGGAATTGAACTCCGGCCCATCGAGCGACGGTCTGAAGCTCAACCGACTCAGCCAAGGGAGAGATTGCACTTACAAGTAAGAGTCAGGAGTCATGAGAAGTTGAACAGCAAGACTGCAGAAGGAAGCAGGAATGGTGATAAGAGGCTAAAAGCTGGGGACAGCTAGAGACCTGTGGGATGGTACTAACACTTTTTGATAATGCCTACAGCACACCACATGAGGTGCACTGATAGTTCTAGCCACCAATCCCTACAGGGAATTGAATCATCCACAAGTCAGACAAGAGTGCTCAATTCTAAGATTAATCAAATTTATTTTTGAGTTGTTCCTTTTGATAGGATGAAACTTTCCAACACTGATATTGATCTGATACTATCATATTCATTTATATGATATTTTCATAATAAAATGACATATTTAACACAGACACAACCTGGAAGCCATTACTCAATTTGTTGTGCCCTCATGTCCATGAAGGGGAGGCACGCTCTAATCTACTAATTACTTGATAAGTATGTATGAAACATTTTATGAAAATATTTTCACATAACTTACTTATGGAGGTGGACACATGGACATATTCTACTCCAAAAACATTAAGGCATGATAATGACTTTGAAATATAAAAAGCTGTCAGCATTGAATGCAATGGTTGTTGTTTCCTTACATGGTAAGAGAGCTACCACAGGTGAATACTGGCTCTGGTTGGTGCTCATCTTTACCTGTAGTGGCGTGGCTGTTGAGCTGTGGGCACCTCTACTTCAGTGGTAGCTTTGTAGCAGAAAGATATGCCTGATGGCTACCAAAGAATACAACAAGGTGCCCTTGCCCTGGGCACCGTACCGAAATTAAAAACCAGACATCGCTGTCACCTACTCTGAAAATACTTGATAAAAACCTCAACCTATCCACCAAGACTAAGACTAGAGAGAGAGAGAGAGAGAGAGAGAGAGAGAGAGAGAGAGAGAGAGAGAGAGAGAGAGGAGCTTTCTACAATTCTTCAACTAATACCATGCCAGCCACCAACAATGACCTCAGGTTACTGCAACAATCGAACACAATTTCTATCTCCTTCAAACAGCAATAAGCAAAACTGGACTTGCACTTCCAGTAAGTCAACTGGATAATAGAGGACAAGGATATGTTGTGTCTGAACGCCAATGAAGTAGCCACCACACTGATGTCGTGCGCCCTTACTTTAAAGTTCAGTAAAAAATCCTCCTAGATCTGGACATGTGCTTCTTTAATTAAATCTCTCAGAAAGCACTACAAGGCATTCTTTGATAGAGGACGAGATGGGTTCTTTACAGAACACCAAAGGTTGCTAGATGTACCCTTGACCTTTTCTGTCCTTTTCAGGTAGTATCTCAAAGCTCTGACTGGACAGAGGACTCTCTCTTCTTCCTCTTGACCTAGAATATCTGTTAAGTTCTTAACTGTAAAAGAACGAGGCCAGGGACTAAACAGGTCCTCATTCTTTGCCAGAAAGCCTAGAGTGAAAGAGCAAACTGCATCTCCTTAAGAGAAACCCACTTTCTTGTCAATGACTTGAAGTTCACTGATGCATCTTGCTGTAGCTGACGCAAAGAGGAAGTCTTACATGTCAGATTCCAAAGAGAAGCCAACCTAAGGGGCTCAAAAGATGGGCCTGTCAGCCATTTAAGGACCACATCCAGATTCAAGGACATCAAAAAATTGTCCTTTTTCCATTGTGCCATATCAAAAGGACTTTAACAGATCCTTGGTGATGGAGTTTGAAGAATGATCCAGCCCTCTATGTTTAAAGACTGAGCTAAGCATAGCCTGATAGCCTTTAATGCTAGAGGAAGACAAGTTCCTGCTATTTCTCAGAAAAAGGAGAAAATCCACAATCTGAGTTACATTGGTCTCAGAAGACGAGATATTGCTACACAGTAGTGGCACCACTGTCGTTAGATTGACCAATTAGCCTGATAGATGAGACTAGATCATCTTCTGCACTGTGCAATAGCTTCTACAGCTACCCTTGAAAACCCCTTTGCTCTGAACAGCTTACAGACAGTCTGAAGCCCGTCCAGAGCAAGAGCGGACAACCCTTGGTGGTGTCTTCTGAAGTGGGGTTGTCTAAGTAGAGATGGTTTTTGGGGGAGCAGTCTTGGGAGGTCAACCAATAGACGAAGAAAGTCTGGGAACCACTCTCTCAAGAGGCCAAAACAGAGCTATAAGGGTCATGGTCGCATTGTGGTGCACTTGAAACTTGTTCAGCACCTCCCTGATCATACTGAAGGAAGGGAAGGCGTACAGGTCTAGATTCAACCAATCTTGTAGCATGGCATCCACGGCCCATGCAAGAGGGTCTGGGGTTGGTGAGCAAAACAAAGGAAGACAATGGTTCCTGGAGGTGGCAAACAAGTCTATCACTGGCTTGCCCCATAATTTCCACAGATCTAGAAAAACTAAGGGGTCCAGGGTCCATTCAGTGGGGAGGACCTACTTTTGATGGCTCAGCTTGTCCACCACCACATTTCATTTCCCTTGGATAAAACTGGTGACCAGTCATTCAATTTTGGTCTGCCCACAGCAGTAATTCTCTCACTGCTTGACACACAGAGAAGGAATGGGTTCTACTGCCTTGCTTTTGGATATAGGCTAAGGCCGTGGTGTTGTCCGTGTAGACCTCTACTGCCTTGTCGCAGACTTGGGAGGCAAAACTCTGAAGGCCTATATGAACTGCCGTAAGCCCTGTTGATCTGGGGTCCACATCCCGGAGAATTCTTGATTGTCTAGCAGGGCTCCCCAGCCTAGGTCCAAGGTATCTGAACAGAGGTTTAGGTCAGGGTTCGGAGGATGAAGGGACTTCCCTTCTGACAGCCACCACTGCAGGTCCGACTTCATCTCTGTGGTGATCAGGAAGACATGACTGTCTGGCTGTCTTTCTGTTCCAGTTGGCCTTCAGGTAAAACTGTTGAACTCTCATATGTAACCTGCCCAGTCTGACAAAGGTTTCTATGGAGACCAGAGTCCCCAATAAGATCATCCTTTGTTGAGCTGAGCAAGATGAAAGGGATAGAAAATTCCAGACTGTTTGAAGGCAGCTGGGTATCCTCCTGGGGGACGGAAATGCCCAAGAGTTCAGCATCATCCTCAGACAGAGGATTTCTTGTCAAGGAGTCAACTGGGACTTCTGAAGATTTAAAAGAAGGCCAAGCTCCTGGGTTAGAAGAATAATCTTGTGCATGTCCTCCATGCACTTGTCCTTCGACGGGGATCAAAGTAGCCAGTCGTCTAGGTAAAGACTCACATTGATCCCTATTAAGTGGAGTTATTTCGAAAGAGGGGCAAACACCTGCAGGGCCAACGAAAGGCCAAAGCAAAGGACCCAAAATTGGTACCCCTTGTATTGGAAGACAAACCTTAGATATTTTCCGACACTTGATGATCAATTAGAATATGAAAATAATGCATCCCGCAAATCTATACCATCCAGTCGCCCTGGTGAATGATGGAAACAAGGACTGATTGGCTTGTCTCCATCTTGAATTTTGTCTTCAAGAGGAAATGATTGAGGCCGCTTACGTGGAGGACTGGTCTCCTCCAACCCCCCATGTTTTTGGGAACCATGAAGAGATGATTGTAGAACCCCTCCGTGTTGGTGTTCTGAACCTCCTCTATGGCTCTTTTCTGGATGAGGAAGGAGACTTCCTCTGATAGGGCCAAATGTCTCTCGGAGCCTGCTGAGTACTCAGTCAATGCTATACTCCTCTTATCAGCCACTTCTCCCAAACTCTAGATGTCTGACTCCTATTGGTACATGGAGGACTCCAGGCTCACTTTTTCTGCACTGGCTTGGCAGAAGTCTTTTTAAGTCCTGGATGCAAAACGGACAGACACAACCTGAAAGATGTTCTAGATCTCCCTCCACGAAAGGGCTGTTGCTGGAGGGGGGAGGTGGTCCTAGATTGAAAGGAGGAAGATGATTCATTGGGGCACCTAGACGAGCGGGTCAGCAAGTCCTGCGTCGTACTTTTTCTGCAGATCTGAAGCTATTTCTTTCACCATGTCTTGAGGGAAGAGATGTTTTTTTGTCCAGAGGTGAGATCAGAGCTGACTTGGAAGTGAAGGCGCACCAGAGTTCTCGTTTCTTGGGTACCCGAAAGGTAACGGGGGGAGAAAGCTCTACAGAGCCATATCTAACGGCTTTTGTTTGCACGGGAAAAATCCTGAGCCAGTCCGTAGCAAGATCCTGATGGTCCTTGATCTTCTTGGCTACTGTACCCACAACCCAGTCAAGGAAACTGAGGACTTAAAACTTTGAAAACGTCCTTGAACAAATGTTTAAGTTCTGCCGACGAGAACATAATCTTGGCTGATGCAAAAGCCAAATGACAAGACAAGTCAATCAGACCAGAGAAGTCCCCTTGGAAGGAGGCAGTGACACCCAAAGGAGCAGCTTCCCCAGTCACACATGACAAGTACCTCCTGCGAACTAGTCAAGGAGGAGGAAAAGCAAAAGCTGCTTTACCCTGGTCTCTTTTGGTGGAAAGCTAATCCTACCATTTCTTTAATAAACTTCTTAGATGAGGAGGAAAGGACCATCTTGGGGAGTCGTGTACAGTCATCCATCTGGCTCCTCATTAAAAATGTCAAAGCAGAAAGACGGGGCAGCTGGGACGGAAAAGGAAGGAAAGTTTGCCATCAAATATCTCAATAAGGTAGCATATGCTGAATGAGCCGCAGGTTCTTGGTTGACCTCCTCTTCTGAAGAAATCAGAGACAGGTTGTCATTCTGGACAGGCTTAAGAATAGGAGGCGCTTTCTTCATTAAGTCAAAATTTGAGCCGACGTTTAATCGGAGCCAGAGCAGTTCATCAGGGTCCACAGGAGGAGATGAAGTTGAAGGTCTGACTTGGGGAGGTGAAAGAGACCGCAGTCTCTGAGAGGTCGAAACAAGTGATGAGCATCTGGGGAATGGGCTCCAGGTGCTCAGGTGCAGGCGCTGGGCATTTAGAAAGCAGAGCGGTGCCCTTGGAACTGGATGGCGTTTGTGAGAGGGCGCTTGGGAGCCTGGCACGAATGCCCAGGTTCACAAGTCGAGCGTACAGGTGAGAAGTTCTCCCTGTCCAAAGGAGACAGAGGAGGGTGCTGATGGACAGAAGCAGAAAAATCAGGGTCCACAGAATAACTGCAGGACGGTCTGGGACTGAGGAGAGAGAGCCTGTACCTCTCAATAGGTGCTGGACTCTTCTTCGGATCTGGACTTTGCCATCCATCAGGCTCCTCATTAAAAAGATCAAAGCAGGAAGACGAAAAGGAAAGTTTGCCATCAAATATCTCAATAAGGCAGTATATGTCTTCTCCCAGGTTTGGGGGAGCAGGAGTGACCTTGGTCTAGGAGAACCGATGGGACGAGTTGCCACTTCCTCCACATACACTGCACTATCACTTTGCACTTTTTCAGAAAACACTTTTTCCATAATCACTTTAATGGAGGTTCCCAAATCTGCAATGGTACTTAAAACGAGATTACTTTCTTATCGAATCTAGATAAGAGAATGGCGATGGTATTAGGATTGGAAGCAAGGGAGCCAGGCTGAGGAGTAGAGAGATGTTCAGGAGGGGGGGCCAGTATTAGGCAAAAAAGTAGGAATAGGAGATGAAGGGAGAGTAATAGGGCTAACCTCTAAGTGTAGCCTCTATGCCAAGAGAGCGTTTTTCGGCTCTAGAAGTCGCTTTCCTCTTTCTGTCTCTAACTTGTCTAAAAGAGACTTAAGAACTGTCCACTGATTACTATCCCACTTTGAGCTTTCAATACAAGTTTTATCCATACTGCAATCTTGCCCTCTACATTTAGAACAAATTGTATGAGAATCATAACAAGCTTTAGTTAGCCTAGCCTTGCAGCCTAACTCGCTGCAGTAGTAAATACTAGAACCACTATAATCCAACATATCATATTTCTGAATTTTGTTGAAAATTGATCCAAATTATAACAAACTGACTATAGCCTGGGAACTAACCAGAACAAAAATCCAACAAAGCTGCTGCAAATGGCGCGATATTAACACCATGGCCAACAGAAACACATTGAGTAATGGCTGCCAGGTTGTTCCTGTTTTCCCTGGTATTGGGCAGGCCTGTAAGATGGGGAAAACAACAAAGAAGCACTACCACGAAATTCAAGAAGTTGCCGCGCGAGTTAGATACATTAGCTATGCAATTACTTGGTAGATCACTTAAGTGAAACTATATACATTATTCTGCCATTTACCAATTATAATAAGTTTTAGCGATATTATTTAAAAGACCCTCTTTTCAGGGTTACTACTGCATATTTTGTCAGTAACTCGCTGATATCCATCATTCTTCGGAGAAGAAAATAGCTGCAAACTGGGGTAGTTTTATTTAGGAAGAATACATTAACAGTTGACAGTAACTATGCTGATAACTGAACAATGTTGTTCCATCTTCCATGTAAATTTCCTTCTTTGAGGGAAAATGTCTTAAGTATTGTTCTAGGCTATGTTCTTCTCAGGCTCAAATGGGCATGTTAACGCTGAAAGACATGAGTGTACTGCCCATTGTGACAAGTGATGCTCATTATATACAAGAGGGTCAGCAGGGGTTGTTGAATCCCTGCTGACCACTGATTGGCTGAGGACAAAACTCATGCTGTGATTGGCTGACAAGACATCACCAGAGGCAAAAAATTCATTACTGATGGTCTTCCTGCTGCAGCATTGCTGATGGCTGGTCTGGTTTATGGTGTCACTAGCTGGTATTAACTGGCAAATATTTTGACTGGTCACCAGGCAGCTCGCAGAATCTTAGTCCCATTCCAGAATGCCAGTTCCCTAAGTGTCTGGTGTAGGACAATTTGTTTCATGACTAACAGGCCACCAAATGTTGGTAGGCAGGAGGGACACTTCCGGGGTGCTCTTTACAGAGCATTTCTCCCACTGTATTAAGAGTGCCTCTGGGCATATTGTATTTTCTAAGTTTAATCTAAGGTTAGAGAGCTTTAAAAAAAGAAGTGGCATGTTGTAGCACCAAATACCTTTCTTATTTTAAAATGTAAAATTGCAGATTTCTTTTAACGTAAGATATTTATGCAAACAACCAAGCCATTAGCAATTCATGTTCCCACTTATGTCCTTTGTTATTTCTACAGAATTTGCATTAAATACTAAGATACAAAATACCAAATTTTGTTCTGTTGGTTTTCAAATAAGCCTTAGTTGACCCTTCTTTCTCTGCGGTGCAGGCAATGATTTTCTATTTCAAATTACTTTTCACTTCTCTCTCATTACATAATTTTTCTAACTTCTGTTATCTAATTTGCTTTTTTCTAACTTCTGCTATGTAATTTGCTTTAAGTTGGTTAATGTTTCAGTTTATGTTATCCTGCAAATACATTCATATTAAGCAAATGTCTCTTCTTTAATCCTATACCACTTACTCACCTAGCAGCAATAAAAGGTAAGCCTGATCCAGTAAATATTTGGTAATTCAACCTTCTCAAATTGTTAATAAATTAAATTCTAAGGCACAAAAACACAGTTGGGAGTTGATATCATGGAAAGAGAAGAAAAGAAAAAAAAAAGTGCTTTCATAGGTGGAGTGCAGATAAGGGGTGTGTGATTTACAAATGATATTACTGTACCTTGTAAGATGGTGGCTGATGAAACAGATCCTTAATTAGGATGTTTATATTTGCTGTAGTCTTCAAAGCAATCAGTTTTATCTTGTTTTCTTCAGTCTTCAGTTCTGCACCTGATTTATTTGACACTGCCTCACGCAAACGCTTCTGGTAAGCTTGTGAAACACGGGCAAAATATTGTAACCTGTAAAATAATATAAATTAATTTACTTACGGGTTCTAAGACTAAATTCTAAATAATAGATTATACATACTAATTCTCATTTCTCTACACTACAAAACGTAACACTTATCCAACAAGGTAATAACCTGAGCAATTCTGCTATCATTACACAAAATAAAAAATGTTTATTCAATTAACTTTTGTCAAACATGAGCCACTAACTGCTGGCTGAAATTACAGACAAATAAGTTTTCTAATTTGACACTGCATTGTAGGATGGACAACTTAACTGAAATCCACTTGATGTTCATTGTGAAGGAGAACATTATAACCAATCTGTGGCTGCATTTTTCTTTAACAATCCAAATAATCACACTTTTTATCATTGTAAGGGTTTCACAACCATGCAAGATAATCTGTTTCACATTTATGGCATACAATATCTCAGATATTGCATCTCAATCACCATTTCTTTAAGGCCTGTTAAAGCTGGAATTAGGCATATCACTTCTAGAAAACTACTGCTAAAGGAAATATTCTGGAAAAATCTAGCAAGAAATATTATACCCAATACACTATTTGCGATACCTGGTCCGGAAGTCCTTCAATCGATCAGCATCGTTTGCCAAGAAATCGGCATGGTTTCTGGCTAGATGATGGAAAATGAAAAGGAGACACTCAACTCTTGAAAATTCTAGACTGACACCTCCTTCCAAGGCTTGTGTTGCTGCCTCCCCTTCTGGGGGTAGAGGCATAACATCCTGTGGAATAATAATATAATTCATCAACCACACCATACTGCATGTCAATGTTACTTTATAAAATGTTACTAAAACTACCAAATTAGAACATTAACAAAATACCAAATTAGAACAATTTCAACAACAGGCTATTACATACTTAACCCCCTCGTGCTTACAGGGGTTCCTATAGCACTACCTGGTATGCAACTTACGCCGTGGAGGGAAAAGTGGGGCTCGTGCAGAAAAGTTTCTTTGTAAAAATCAATATGTCCAAACTATAAATGATATACGCTTCTGGTTTGTTTTATGATGTCAGCAAATGATTGAATTTTTTCCTAAACCAATCAAAATCTTTGCAAGGCATAGAAATAATAAAAAAGTGATGGACGTGAAATTTTATGGAAAGTCTTTTATATTTTTTTGAGATAATCAAGAAAAATATAAAAATTAGGTTTGGGGAGTTTATTTTATAAGCATATTGTGTGGAAACGTTTGAAATTTCATGTGGAAGCAATCATTTTGCTATAAATGTTTGCCAATTAGCTGTTACGGATTAAAAAAGGCTAATTTTTTACGGTGCAATTTTCAGATTTTCCAACCTACTTAGGTTGACGTTTCGCACTGTATCTGAGTAAGGAATAAAGATAGAAAAAAATAAAGGTGGCATTAGAAAGCTGAATAAATTTCCTATAAAACACACAAAAGAAAGATATATGTATTGTTTGAATAAAATTGAGTAATTGTCATTAGGTTACGGACAATCTTTTTTTTTTTCCTAAGAAAATATACGGCAACGATTACTGTATAGAAACGCTGATATTTTTACATTTTGCTGTTCAGCACGATAAACTACAAAGAATGGCCATTCGAATGATATATAAGACATGCACATTGAAGTTATTTACAGATGCAAAAACAGGCGTACAATAAATTATCTACGCATGCATAAATTCCGGACGAACCACGGCGTTCGACGTGTACATATATGCTGACATTTTTTGTAATAACTCTGTAATTCTTCAATATTTATCTTATCGAAAAACAATTGAAATATTATTCAAAATACTCAACAAATCACTTTTATAACTAACTAAAGTGAAAGCACTTCACAAACGCACATAAATGACGACAAAGCAAAAAATGAGAACGCTAAAAAGACGTGCTGAACTTGGTCAAAGCAAGAGGTGTACTGCTTGAGTTGGGGGAGGAATGCGGCACATGCGCAATACCTATCGGTTTCCTGTTTACGTTTTCTTGTAGATCCAAGATCTACCCATGCAATGGTGCAGTTCTCGTGTTCTTCGGATGACTCGTTTTTTTTTTTTTTGGTGAATTCCCCCCCAAAATAATTTACGGATGACACTTAAATTGCGTCATCGGAGCACTTACGGCAAAAAATTTATTGATGCTGTTTCGCGTCATCGGATCACCAGAGGGTTAATGATAACTTTTTTTTTAATGAACATCAACATCTTCAACAAATACTTTAACAGGGATTCATCATATTTAAACCTCTATACATTTTTTATATTCTCACCCGCTCCCACAGCAGAGATCCCATTACTTGGCTCAAGGCCTTTTCCTTAACAAAGGGGTGATAAGGATAGTTTCTTCTAGTTTTTAGTTTTTCCCTTCATTGCAGTGCTGATAATCACAACAATAACATGATGAATGCATGCTTGCTAATGCATGTTTGTTCAATCTCAATTTAGGTCAATAAATTGTTTTGTAAAGACAATTAAGACTATTTTTCTTACTCTGTAAGCTACAATCTCCTTAAGGGCTAGTTTTTTTTTTTTTTTTAAATCCTTGCCAAGGTTGTACTGGTCATTCATCTGAGTGTGACTTTCATCTTTTGAGTATGACAGGTCATCTTTTTATGAACATCTCTCAGGTTTCTTCACAGCAAATCCACATAAACATTGCATTCATACCTGCAAATCAGTATTGTTGCAAGCAAGGGTCTGTATAACTAGTTGGCCTGAAGGGTTTGTTGTCGATGGATTAGTTTCAGATGCCTATATATTGTTGTTTAAAGTGGGAAAATGTTCAAATATATTTTGATTTAACACCAGCATCTCCACTTAAGATTTATATCGAGCCCCCCAAAAAATTGTTTACCGAGTAATCTGGTCAGTGAGCTAAACATAGCGGATCCTGAAACAAACATAAACACCACATGACTGTCTAACCTTGTAAAACAGATGCTCATAAATATGATTATTTTATTAACAGGTCTCACACAGCCAGTTAATTTCGTAAAATGTCAATACAACCATTTCTTGTCTTTTTTTAAAATCAATCAATTTTCAACTCAAGGTGTATCTTATTACAATTCCTGTTCTATTTAAGCATGTGCACACAATGAAAATTTTCTAGGAGTATTGCAAGCTGCAACAAATTCAACAATACTGTAGATGCATGCATAATAATAAACATAAAACATCACCATACGCACTGCAGGTGATCATAAGAGTGCATTTATTTGCTTGTGTGCATATTAAAGTTCTGTTACTAAATTAGTATGGCATACAAACATTTGTAAAATTCTCATACCACCCAAACCCTGCCTTAAGATATTTGACCTCTGAGTGTCATATGTCTGATTGAAACCGAGTGAATGTGCAATGCACCATATATTTACTGATTGTCATATGTCTGACTGAAACCGAATGAATGTGCAATGCACCATATATTTACTGATATACACAAAAATTTGATCAAAACTCAAGATTAAATAATATACAAAGTAAACAAAACTGACATTAAGAAAGTTACTCAAAAAAGTGCAACTTACATGACAAAAATTACACTTATGTGAGCAGCTGTATAAATGTCAAGTCTTGACTCCCTCTCCCTTGCATTGTGAATTGTTATTTTACTATCCATTTTTGACCAAGTTAATACCCTTTATAAAAAGTGATTAATTTAAGTGTTCATATCAGTTAAGTTGCATTATATATTTATTCAATGTTTCATTGAGAGACATCTAAAATCATGTAGCTTACAACAGGTTTTGGATGGTGTAAGGATGAACTGAGAGCACATGCATTTAAATTTTCACTACAGTATTAATGACAGCATATACATTACACTAGTATGCTGTGATTAACAGTATTGAAAATCATTAAATTTATATGTATACATTATTCTCACTGCTCATTTGTTGATTACATGTACACCACCTCCATGAGCAATCATATTAACATCTGCCTGTTCACTTAACCCCCAACACAATCTCTAACTCTTGCAATGATTATCATTATTTTACTTCAAGTTTTGATCCCATAACAAAATGTTATTAGTACTGTATAAGTATAAGGCCCGCCCAACACAAACATGCACAGAATGTGTACAATTTTTTTTTACAAGTTTTGATTAAAGTTAATATTCCTTCAAAATATTTTATCAATATAAAAAAAAACAATTACGCTGTTTATGATATAGAATTTATGAAGAATAAAAAGAGTGCATTTATAGTATATTACTGTTTTTCATTTCTTGTGAGTCCAGTCTTTTTTTTTCCTCTTCTTCAGTGCTAACACTGGCTATGGAAATCCTGTTCATTGGTGGGAACAGAATGCACTCCTATAGTTCACCTTGTTATTCAATCATGTTCTAAGGAAATATATGATTGCTTACTGTGAATATTACATTTTTATGTTAATTTAAAACTAAAACAAGTTACGTGAAGTAAAAGTAGAACTAAAAATTTATTGGCATTATCTTCCCAAAAACTAAAACAAGTTACTTGATGTAAAAGCAGACCTAGTAAATTACTGGCATTATCTTTCCAATGTAAAAATAATAGATTCAGTACACTGTTGGCACTCCCTTTCATTTAATCTATTTTCTTTACAAGTATTTTTAGGAAATGTTTTTTCTGAGTGTCTGAGTTTCAGTACTACCATATATAGTTTATATCTTTACCTTAACTTTGACACATGTATTACCTTGTTTTTGAAAATACAACATGAACAAATTGGCTACCAGAGGGACATAAGGGTTACTTCTGACCTGGATTATTTCCGTTTTGCGACAGGTTTTCACGAACCTAAACGTGTCGCAACTCGAGAAGTGTCTGCATTTGAGTAACTTTTCATTAAAAAGATTTACATTTTGAGAGCATTGGATAGTGAAATAAAACAGGAAAGCCCAGACCTGTCAAAAAAATGCATCCAATGGCAAGAGGAGCCATGCAAGGAAAGGATTATCTGGGTGGAGTGGAGGGGGAACACCATACAGGAGGAATGGCATACCTGATGAACACACGTGCAATAAACAGGAAGCTGTGCTCTGTCATGTAACTCTGATGATTCATCAATATTTGAATTGGACACAAGTGTAAATAAAAATTACATTAGGATTAATCTAAAAAAAGATACAGAAAATCATAATACATATAGTTCCTTACCAGTAATTTAGCGTATATAGCTTTGACTTTGGCTTCTAGACTTTCAACTGTTCCAGCATAAGGGACAAGCTCAGCCATGACCTTGAGCAAGTCTAGGATCAATGCAGCATTATTGTTAGCTTCAGTAGCTCCGGCCTGCAGTGTGTCCAAGGCTGGCACCACCTCACGCCACATGTATTCAACAAATTTTGTGGACTTGATAGTGTGCTGAAACAATATCAATTTATGAAGTAGTTTTCATACACTAAACCCAGATTAATATAACACTAGGTTAACACAGATAAAGTAATTGTCCAATATATTTCTAGTTCACTCAACTTAATTCTCAAGTGACCATAAACATAATGATTATGTCTTCCTTCATGAAAACTGGCTAAATGGAGTTAATTTTTCTGAAAATTCTCACTGAAAATATCACTAAACCGTACTCAACCTTGCAGATGATACCACATTTGCTGGCGTATTAGATGCACTTTCTTTATCTTTAAATGTAACCAAAAACCTGCCCCGCATTTAATGCAGCTGTACTATGGATGACAGGACAAGTGCTAGACCTAGCCCACGGCAAGCACACTGGGTAGGCACAAAAATTGTTGTTAATAATGACACATTGAAAAACAAGCCTATTTATTACAGTAAATTGTGTTACTGGAATAAAGTATGAAATCATATGCAAATTTACACTCAACCTTTAGGGGAAATTTAATGAAATTTACCATAAACAACATTTATGTGTTACCGCTGCAGGCCACCAGGGTGGAGCTATGATAACTGTTGTTTATTTACAGTAAATTTCATTTAGTTTCGTTTAAAGATGAGTGTAAATTTACATTTGATTTCATACTTTATTCCAATCAATTATTTTTCCCAACAAAATCACTTTAAAATATCTTAAGAGTATGATGAAACATACTAAAATTGTTTTTTCCACAAAACATCCTTGTAAAATAGGGGTGCATCTTATACAGTGGCACACATGGTAAATTATTTTTACTAATACCCACTACAAGGTAGATGTATTATCCTACTTACAATGGGGTTAGGTTCCAAAAAACCCACTGTTTGCTGGAAAAAACTTATCTGCCATATAGCTGGCCCACTAGGGTATTCAGTACCATCTATACATCTATGGTAGACATATACGGTATAGCAATTATTGATATCAGCTAATTCTGGAGGTTCATGCAGACTGACTTATGATAATTCAGTACAAAGAGAAATTGAATAACAAACAATTAGCTTGGCTTACACTATAGTATATCGCATACATATATGGTAGCCTAGCCTACATTATGCACTCTACATTCACCATTATGCACTCTATGCACTCTATATTCATACATCAATATCGTATTATACAGACATCAACATAACGAATATGCATCTTTTCTATGGACCTTTTAAAAAGTTATGCTTTACTTCACTGTATCCAATAATATTGCATGTATTCTCATATTGCTTTCGTATTGTAAAATATGATCATAGCAATTAATGTTCTGGTTGGAAAACTGATTACACGGGTAGTTTATCTCGCCGTATTTAACTCGGTTCAGAGAGCTTTTCTTGCTTCTAGTTACCATAATTGAATCTCTAAGATATTTTATTTACATGGGACAAGGTTATTATTCGTTATAAGAAGTGTTTTTAAGTCGAAATAAAACAAATGCATCTAGTTGTAAATTTACCGTTAATAGATGACGTTGGCCGTTGGGGGCATGTTTGTTTTATGTATAAAAAAAAAAATCAAAATGCTGTTTGCTATTTTAACTTGATTTCAGCATAATACAATCTTTACATATTCATGTTTTACAGAGTGAAAACAGTAGTAATATGTGTTCTTTCACGTCCAGTAGTTTTGATTAAAATACTTCCTCTACAATTTTCTTTACAGTTGAGTTTCATTCATGTTGCCGATGCATGATAACTTATAGTCATTAGCAGCTTGAACACTGTTTTCTCAGCTTCAGCTACAACTTGCTGCTTAAATTTAGCAGTATACAGTGGACCCCGCCATATTCGCGGGGGATGCGTCCCACACCCCCGGTGAATAGCCAAAATCCGCGAATACTTAAAATCCCTCTAAAAACACTTAGAACTGCCCATTTTGATAGTCTAACACAAGAAAAACCCTGTAAAAATGCTTATACCTGAGTATTTTAATAGTTTTATCACAAAAGGTGCATTTATTCATGAAAATTATATGAAAATACAGTAATTAGTGATTATTTCTCATTGAAAAATACCGCGAATGGGCGAATTTTCTGCAAATAATGGGTAGATATGTTCCATAGAGAAACCCGCGAATGCATGAGTCTGCAAATCGTGAGAACGCGAATACGGGGGGTTTACTGTATTTCCTTGGCAATCTTTTCTCCATAGCGAATAAGGGTACTGTATAATGTAAAAAACATATCAGTCCTATTCTACTTAATGTTATTTGTAACATAACTACAGTAACTGTTTACTATAGTATGATGGTTGAAATACAAGCACAACAGCTGTTATCCAATTTGGTTGTTATTAGCAAAACAGCAGTTTCTCGATCGTTTGTTTATGGCTGTACGCATTTACGCAAGAGTATAACGATACTGACAATACCTTTATTATTCTCTTTTACTTTTTTAACTAGAAGATGGGATAAAGAGATGGAGGAAAAGAAGTTGGTCTATTGTAACTTGGTCTCTCGCTGCCTGATTGTATGCTGCTGCCTGCACCCGCAGGAAATTTTAAAATATTTTCTAAATATTGTCGTATTGGTATTAACTGCTAACCCCATCGCTAATTCGAATTTTCTTAAGGTAAATTAATGAAACTCAAGCACTACCTGTACTGTAAATATAAAGACCTGATCCACTCAAATTTGGGACTTCTGAATTCATTAATATTTTGAACTAAATTTTATCTAATTTACATAGAATGAACCTACCGAGAAATAAGGAAGAGCCTGCTTGGTGCAAGCTGCCAAACGGTGAACACTTTCCAGATCAGTGGCATCCAAAGGACGAGCAAAGTCTACTTGTTCAGCAACCAATTCCACCATTTGTTGGTAGCCCTTAACATTCTTACAAACTTTCAACTCCTTCAGAATTCCCATCATAAGGACAAACTCATCTTCAGAAAGTGCTGCCTGAAAACAATGCTTAAATTCAAACATTTACAAATAGACAAAACATCAAAATTACTTTACATACAATATAACAAAATTATTTTCACATTCATAATTTTCAGTTACTGTATTCTCAATTTTTTTCAGTTAACAGTAAAAAATAGACAGATTCTTACTGTCAAAACTTTCTTAGCCTCAGTCAAAACCAGGTTTTCAACTTCTGTATTAAAGACATTAGGACCTAAAATCTTTATCTTTGAATGAAGAAATCTGATACAACGTTCTCTGACCAATTCATCTTCACTATGTTGTATCTGGTAGAACAGCCCCGTAAGTGTTCCTGTTCAAAGCAGAAAAAAATAAATTTTCCATAAACTTCTTTCCAACTAACCAAAACAGATCACTCAAGTACAAGCTTTCTAAGGTTTTTACCAGTTTTTCCAGGCCCAGGCAAGGTGATATTTCTGGTTGCCCCAAGACAAAAAATATTGGCAAGTGTGTATAACCACATGAATTACACCTACTTACCATTTGGTATAACCACAATATTATATACAAGTGTGCAGGCCCACCAAAAATATAAAATTAAAAGCACACACCACCAACAAAATGGTTACACAAAACAGAAGAAATTATAAAATATGTTAGAAACGAATAAATCACAAAAAACTAACCGGCAATAATTCAAATAACACCCACTTCTCCCTCACTCATTGCCTGATAATGATGGGAAAGCTACAACCTACTCCAAATGAAGTTAAGTATTCCAAACTCTATCTGCATTGCAGAGGGACTGTCCCAATAGGCTATACAGTATTACTCCCAACATTCCATAAAACAATTAGTTCTCATATTTTCGTAGTGAAATCTTGCAAATATGGTAAGCCACATTTGTTTACACTCGGTAATAAACATCAACTCTCGTTTTAAATCTATTCAGCTACATCTAATAAATGTTACTTTTTAGAAAACTCATGCCTATACAAATTAGAGCTATAACAGGAGTGTTAATAAATAGTTTATCAGAGTGATGAGGCTAACACTTAACACTTAAACCAGCAACCCAGTACAACGTTTTATGGCACTGTAATGACTATTAGGATAGAACTGGGTAAAAAATTGGTAGAATTTTTACATACCCATCATTACTTCTATCCCTCCAACCTCACAAGAAGTTAGGGGTGCCAGCCCTGCTCCCCAAAAAAACCAATCAACCCCCCACAAGCTAGGTGAGGCAAAGCTGCTTGCAACCAAAGGTTTCAGAGATACAGCACCAATAAACTTACCAAAGTGACAAATATATGGTAACAAACAATAGTAGTCTTCTTCATACAAAATACAATCAAAACAAAGAACATATCAAACTCCCACACCCCACACAAAGTTTGCACTAATAAAAATTCGTCTTGTCAAATTTTGTCAGTTTACAAATAATAAGAACCTTACAAATGAAATTCAGTAATAGGAACAATTCTATGGTGGAATAAATTTTTTGGATACTAACCTCGTGTTAACGTTAGCTTACATCTTTGTGCCATTAGATGCAGTCAGCATTCAAAAAAAAAAAAAAAAAAAAAAAAAAAAAAAAAAAAAAAAAAAAAAAAAATTGCTAGGCTGACCCTGATGGACTGTCTCATCACCTGTTTCCCACCTTGTGGTGTTGGAATGTTCACAGGAATGTTTACATTCTTTTAGTAAGAATTCTTCATGCCACAATGTGGGGAAGCTGAGTGGGTTTCCACTTAAAACACTTGGTAAGTATCTAAAAAAATTTTTTTAGCATAATTTTCATTAGCATAATTTTCATATTTTTTTAAGCATAATTTTCATTGAAATGAATCTTACCTATTGTTAGTTATCTGACTACCACATGGAATAGGAATGGTGGGTTAGGGCAGCCAGAGAAACATCCAATCAGTCAAGGAAACTAAAAGCACTTTTTAAAAGGGAAAAGCTTATAAACATTATTGCCTGTTGTGTGATCCTTCCGGGTAAGTAGTCACCACATGGTGGATCCACACCAGAGTAAGGTCCTTGTTGCAAGACTTGTCAGAGGATCCTTAAGCGGGAAAAGGACTCTGGTCTTGTAGAGTAACAGCGACTTTTGTGCCAGTCAAAAGCCCATTACAGACAGTCCATCACTACAGTCCAACACTAGTGACATTTCACATATGAAATATAATGTCTTGTAAATACTTGTAAATAAAGCAAGGAAAAAACCAAGTTCCACATCCATCAAGCTGCAGCACTAATACACTCTGATAAAGCAAGAGCTAAAAGAGTGTTTGGAAAGTTCTTGAATGAAGCTTTACCCCTAGGCTCAAACTGAGGTAACATCAAATTTAAGGGCTACATCCAAAATCCATCTTCAACAATAAGATTTCAGGGTTTCCACCTCAAAAGACTGGTTCATGTCCCAGAACTGAAGAAAACAAAGTAATGCACTTTAAGCACTGGAATTTAAAATTTCTTTCTGTGCATGAGCTAAGGGCAAAACTTAATCAGGTTATCTTCAGAGGTACAAGTCCAGGAAATCCCTAAGACAAGCAACAATATCAACAAACTGATTACTGCTGTTAAGGTTTAACAGCAAGGCCCTTCTAGACCTAAGAATTAGTTCACAAGTTGCTCTCAAAAAGCCTCTTCCTCTAATGATACAGATGAGTTTGTACACAGTCATATGAAGCATGTGGTGGTTTTGATGGAATCTTATCAAATGCGAATAAAGATCACTCCTCCTGATAAGCAGGTGAAGAACCTTTACCATCTGGAGAGATAGCTTGGGAAACCATTTCCATTGGGGCCACTAAAAGCTTCAGTTCCCAGACACACACCACTTCAAGAGTGCAAACTGAGAGTGAAAAAAAAAAAAAAAAAAAAAAAAAAAAAAAAAAACAGATTTGATCTGACATGGAGCGCAGTAAATTGGCAATTTTGTGTTTTGCGCAGTTGCTAACAGATCATTGTTCAGGACTCACTGAAGAATCGACTGCTTCATACACACTTGTGGATGAAGAAACCATTCTGACAGAAAATGCCCTTGCCTGCCAAGTTGGTTTATGATAGCACATTCCAGGTTTTCTCCCTGGGGCAAATTGTGGTAAAAGAATGTTGTTTAGAGACCGTCCAAAGAAGTATCTCTGCCAGCCAAAACAAATTTCACATATCTCTAAGCAGGTTAAAAAAACTTAGAAAATGAAGCAGTGACATTCCAAGAACAAACTTTAAGGGCTATCTTTTAAAATCGCCTCAAAATGCATCTCAACAGAATCAGATAGCTTCAACTTCTTGTTTTGACAAAAGCCGAGGTAGAAGCATACAAAAGAGCACCGATTAACAGATTCAACATCAGTAAAAAGGAGAAGGGTAAAGCAAATCAAACAATGAATAACTTAAAAAACAGAAGGAGAATCTGAATCAAGGTTGAAATCCATCAAGTTTAATGGAAAAACCAAGGCGGTAGAAAACGGCAAATCCATGGAATGAGATGATGCGATATACAGGTACATCTGCGCTAGACGTACCTGGGACCACCAACAGACATCAAGGGATGATGATGGGATGCAACAAAGGGCTGGATGGGAGAAGGTAGGGGGTTCTTGTATGGTGTCAGCACATACAACAAACTATCTGCCTCACGCTGCAACAAATACCGAAAGATGAAGTTTCAAATTCGCCTAAGTGAAGACAGTAAGAGCCATCTGCACACCACCAGAAACGCCAGCAAAGGAAGGGCCGACAGTACAAATAGCCCATCTTGGTCAGCTAAGCCTTATTCTTTTGTTTATTTTGAATGCTGATCGCACCTAAAGCCATACAGATGCAAGCTAACTTCAAAGTAGGTAAGATCCATCCCAAATAATAAAAACCACAATATCAAAAATGAACTGTACAAATAAGCATAACATGGGGGGGAGAATAGATTTCAGAGGAGTTATTAATTTAAGGAGACCAAAGAGAGTTTAAATTCCAAATTCCTAAATGAATAGTCCACAGGTTTGTCTTCCATATATTTAATTTTATTTAA
Organism: Macrobrachium rosenbergii; assembly: GCF_040412425.1. Classification (NCBI taxonomy): domain Eukaryota; kingdom Metazoa; phylum Arthropoda; class Malacostraca; order Decapoda; family Palaemonidae; genus Macrobrachium; species Macrobrachium rosenbergii. The sequence goes on along the minus strand of NC_089745.1, from coordinate 58,068,056 downwards.
TATATCGCAATCCTTTAAAAATTTTTATGATGCTTGTTGTTATTTAAAAGTTGGACAATTACTGATGTTTGATGATGATTGGGTGCTGCTCTGCATTCTTTACACTCAGGGATTAGGCATTTGGGTTATTCACCAAAAACTCATGGGCCAGATGAGTGTAACAAACTGAATAGTATCACTTCAATGTGAAACTGATATTTTAAGTCGTATTACTTATTCCACAATCTGGCCATTTACTGAGGACGATAAATTTTGGATAGCAAATCTCAGAAAGAAGAGGCATACTTGATCAAGATATGATTGCAGCTTTGGTTACTTTACAAGCATCCTGATTCCCTTTACTGTAAGGTACTGGCACACCAAACATGCTCCAACATTTACACTAGCTCTATATAATTTTGTTAAATATAAACAATTTGCTGAACAGATGAGCTTTTTGGAAAATACTTTAAATGGTCTCTAAAATAATTTCTAGTCACATAAAATTACAAATATCTGTGTTGTTATGGTTTTAATAATCATGACCGCTGACTATAGTAAGGCAATCCTACCGTGAGAACAAATGAATTACTGAATCAAGAAAACTAGCACATAAGATTCGGATTGTCTGTTAAGACTGGGGTAATGAAGGCCTCTACAACTTACAAGAACTATTGCATGTTACTTGCACTGTTCAGGGATATATGCATAATTTTTGGGTAGATAGTAGAAATGCATAGAGACATACTTTGTGCATATTCTAAGAAGGTAATTTTAGTGATGGAGGAAATGTACAATTTAAAATTTCTTAGCAATTGGGAATGGTGGTAAAAGACTAAAAATCTTTGACTGAAAAGCTCACAAGTGTCACTTGCCCGAGTCTTCATTGCAGTGCATGCACCTGTGTATATGTGTGTGCTTGCATACTCCTGTGCATATTCTGAGTCTTCACTGTGAACTGGATTTAAGTAACTTTGGGCTTGATCTGTCGACTCCCCAAATGTTAGTCATTAAGCTTTTTATCTGAAGTAACTTTTTCCTCTGTTGTCATGCATGCATTGTGTGCTTTCAAGTGCAATGGCAATAGTTATATTTCTGACCATTTCTATACCATAAATAATACACATTAGAAAATTTAGAATATTTTACAGAAATTACATCAATGCTGTTGTAAAAAAATTATGGAACACTTATGTAAAATGCCATAAAAAATATATTAACCTTTTGCACTTAACACATTAACACACTATTGCTCCAAGAGACTTAAAATTAAAACCACCTTAATCCCTTTCTACCCTGAATATACTCCTATAAAATCACAAAAAAATACTCATTCATCTGTGGCAAGCCTTGAAATACCACCTTCAGTAAGAAATGGTACTCAATAGCATTGTTGTTTCAATTCATGTGACTGAAACAATTAAGTGTATTAAAAATGTTCAATTTTTTGTTTTGCAACAGTTTTTTTTATATATTTTCTAGCACTTTACATATTAATTATAAGTTACCAAATTACAAAATAATTAAAAAGGAAATACACTGCTTCATAAAAACAAATCAATTACCTTTCGCATCAGTCTTGAGAAGCTGCACAAGAGAATTTTGCACTGTGGCTAGTTCGCCAGAATCTTCCATTTGAAGCAGTTGAGCCAAGATGTCTGCTACCTTGGGAACCAACTCTGTTTTCCCCTTGCATAGTGTGGGTAGGTCTTTGATGGCTTGTTTGCGAATCTGATAAAATGAAAAATTGTAATTACGTAAATTTTTCATGAAATACTGAATTTCAGCAAAATCATAAAAATCAGTAACTGTTCTACAGGGTGTGAAAACTAACACTGAAAGATCAATCTGAATTGTTCTAAATTGCAGAAGACCTCCAGTACATAATGTAATTTCCTTTTGATATTCTAACTTATGCAATGCTGACAACACTACTCACCGCAACATCATCATCTTCACAAAGGTCAAATAATGTATTCAGTGCCTGATCCTGATGTTCAGGGAAGTATGTATAGAATCTAGCAATGAACTGTGAAGTAAGCCGTCTTTCTCCAGGGCCTCCCTTAACACCTGTAAGTATCTCGGCAAACTCCTTCTTATGCTGTAAAAGAAAATTCAATAGTTATTAGTCATGACGAAAGATCTTGCCCAACATCTATAATTAAACTACTGTATTGAGACAATACCTCAATACTAATCCCTCTCAGTTAATGACCTTTTTTCCCCTGGAATGCCCACTCCCACCTTAACATTGCTGCTAAAGAACTAATGGCATCTGATTCAAAAACTTCCCAGATCATGAGAGTTCCTGGATCACAGAGTGCCAGATTTAAGAGGTCGCACTGTACTTTAAAACCTTCTTCACTGCATGAAGGATAAGAAAAACTTATTTACATTTTTCCTTATGGAAGCCACCACTGAGAATTATTAAGTCTTTAACAAGTCAACTGCTATAATGCAACTCTATATTAATACACATGTGTAATACAGTAACTAACAAGGCAGCAAACAGCGGTTTCTTACTTCAGTTATATTGTTACTTGCTGTTGTTTATGGCAGTGTTTTGCACAGTAGTACTCACGAAAAAGTATGCGGTTGTTAATCATATGAAACAGTAATGAATTTTTAGATAAGCCTAACTTATATTAATGCTTCTAAGACTATTAGTCAGTCAAAAGCAAAATTTAGTAGTAGTAAGCATTATCAATGGAATCCACTGAAAGTGAAACATATTAAGCCTAGCCTAGTATAATCTACTGAAAATGAAACTTTCACCTATGTACAGTCTAGTGTTACCTACTTGAAATGCAACTCACATGATACATAGGATATGTAAGAAATAATGTTTTGAGGACAACTTTCAGGGTCCAAAGACACACAGGTATATAATTCTTGATCTTGTACATTTCTAAGTTTTACAAAAAGCTTTTGTTAAAAGTAAAAATTATGAACATAATTATCTATTCTTTTTTTTTTTTACTAATTTTTTATAAAAGACCTTCATTACCCATTTCACATATCAGTAAAATGAATAGCTAATAAAATATTTGTAAACTTTGTTAATACCATTTAGTGTGAGTATTCACCTTTCTTCTGTAGTATATGGCCCATACCCCACTGGGGAAGCATGCTTTAGTTCCAAAGGCTGAGAAACATCTGAAAACCAAAGGACAGCTTACCCAAAGGGTTTTGGATAATGGTTTGTGAACCTGTGCTGTTTAATGCAATTGCACATTCTAATTTAGAAAATCTGTATTGAACCATACCTGTATTATTTTATGAGCATTACCAAACTGTTTGCAAAACTAGTTTGTAGCTACAGCAGAGATTGACGGAAGACATCTTTTGGGCCTAGTACCTTATATCCAAAACAGTATTTACATCATGGGAAAATAGCCGAGCCTATGTAGAAGGTGGGGTCACATGGTCTGACCTAGGTCAGGGTTACTGTAGGCCAAGTAAGCATTTCAAAGGGAATGTGACCTACCCATCCTTACCTTTGCCTAACCTAACCTTGGGTGCCATGTCCTAACCTGACAGAGGGTGGGGGGAGGCCTTTCACCTCTTCTCCCCCTTAAGTAGGCCGTGACCCCTCACTCTATATTCAACCTGCATTTCAGTGGAAATATGACCTAACCTTACCTAAAACGCTGTGCCCATAACTGGCTGGGGATGGGGGATCCTTCCACCATGTCAGGATTCTACCCATACAGAGCATCCTCAAATTTAGCCTATGGCATGGACAGGTTATCTATTTGCTGCAAGACATGTTGCACACCCTTCTATATTCCATTTCATTCTCTTTGTCCACCACCATCATAATTTTTGATAGCAGTGGCAATTTGCATGGCTAGCTCCCAATTGGCTGAAATCAACGTTTTCAATATCGTAAGTTTACCAAGATAAAAATGCAAACTACTTCTTTAGTAATGCATCTGAAAGCTTATTAATTACAAAAATCCCTCACACCTTATATTGATCATCAACATGACAATTTATATTGATAATATAACAGTACAGACAGGCGTCAACGTACGACAATTCGAGTTTATGATAGTAGCAAAAAATTTAAATACAGATAGTCTCTGAGCTATGATAATTCGATTTTGCGATGGGGTTAGCAACTGATTTCGATACAACCATATTTTGAAAATGAGCATGGTTAAAAATAAATTTTGGTCCTCACTAAATGATGAACACTTAGAATGCACTCTACGGTGCCACATCAGCCATTCAGCCTGATATTGACCAGTTGGTCCAACAAATGTAAAGTCAGCCATGCCACTAGATTAGGGTATTCCTAAAGAAGTTAGGGTATTCCTATCAACTTAAGTACTCCGTTATCTGTGTATGTACTACAGCCATATCTAATAATAATAAATACAGATGTGTAGCTGGGTGAGAAATCAAGAGTATTTTGCTTAGGATGGGAATATTAAGAATCTTAGTTCTAAAGATAATTTGCTTGACAAAGGTCAAAGGAGGATTTTTTTTTTAATTTTGTATTATATATTAAATTCACATGTTCTGTGAAACATTTTTGTAACTACAGGAGGTTTTCGTAAGTTAAATATACAAGACTAATTTTGCATTTGGTTTTTTACTGACGCTGTCTTTCTAACACCCAGATGTGCGGCCCTCCATAACTTGAGACTTTTGACTATACAGTAGCTGGTTCACTTAAGATAGTTTTCTGGACCTAGTACTGTTAAGGGGTAGGCCTAGGCCAATCAACCCGCCTGAGTACCTGCGCTAAAAATCCGGCCAGGTCAGGGCACGGTGCCCTAAGTCAGGTTAGGCTGGGTTGCTTTAGGTTTGGTCAGGACACTTCATGTTAGTTTAGCTTAGATTTTGTTCTGTTAGGTTAGATCATAGCCAGTGCCAAACCTAACAGAACAAAATTTAAGCAAAACTAGCATAACGACTAACGGTGCCAAATGTTGTAGCCTGTTTCAAGTAGAGTGGCGGGACAACATTTTGTGTGCATGTGCAGAGTATCGGGTCAGCCTCGTATGTAGTGTAGCGGGTCAGCCTCACGTATGTAGAGTAGCTTGTCAGCCTCATGTATACAGACTAGCAGGTCAGAAAATCGAGAATCCGTACATTACGGGCTGCGTAAAACCCGTCTGTTGCTTCCCCCCACCCAAAACCCCAGTTCCCAACAGGGTCCCCCTTACTGTTAGTAGTTCTCCAGATGCTTTTTTTTTTTCATTGCGCCACCGAATACAGCAATTATTTATTTTTTTTTTTTTACAAATATCACACACATAACGAGGTACTCTCGTTGTGTTTTCTATAGGGTTTTTTTGGCGGCAAATTGGGTGTATTGCGGACATTCACATGCTCCAATTTTAGTTATCTGTTATATTGTGTGTGTTGTAATTATAATTTTACAAAAAAAAAAAAAAAAATAAAGACAATTCTAAGTATTAGCTCCACACCTATTTTTACCTTGGAAACTGGTTTTTTCTACACTTTTAGGGCTTCTGATACTGGCGGTGGATTTGTTTGTTGTTGGCCAAATGGAATGTCCCTTCACCGTGTTTAGTACTGGCCGGGGGGGGGGGTTACCCACACGTTGACAAGTTATTGCACTTGCCGGACGGAATATGAACGATTCCAAACAGACGTACCCGTGTTCTGTCTTGTGAAGATTGCTTATGGAAACCCCTTGTTGCATGCGACAAAAATTGAAGGTAAATCCATGATTAGCAACCAAAAAACTGTAGTAGTAAAGTTAGAAGGAAATCGCCGCCGCGGAGCTACTACTTAGATCTACCAAAATAAAATATATTATTGGGAAACACGTATAAATAGGTAAAATTTACTCGTGTTTTGTATTAAAAAAAAAAAAAAAGGCCCAACACAAGACCGTAAAAGTCACCTTCAACTTCCCGTGGAAGATAGGGAAAATGTTTCAGAATGTTTTTTTTTTTCTTACACCATGTGCATATGCATATCTTCCTCTTTCCACTGATAAGTTTTTTCTTAAATTGGCCAGCGTTAAAGTTTGCCTGGTCTGGGGATGTGCATTATATATAATTAGCCCGTCCCTTAAGGGTTAAGTCATGACCCCTCCAATCTGCATTATACCCAAAAAGACCAATAAAAACTAAGGAAGGTAGGCCTAAATATTCAGATCGGCAACTCCCGGGAGTCAAGCTATGTAGGATAGAACAGTAAATAACATAAGGCTAAACAAAGAACAACAAATAACATAAGGCTAAACAAAGACAACCAAAAAAATACAAACAAGAACATAAACAAAAGGTAAACAATCCAATCGGCAACTGGCAGGTACCAGGATGTAGTCCAGTAGTCGTCTTCAGTTTTTTCCCAATCCTGCAACTAGCCTATGAGTAGGCATGGATACAGATTATTACAGCCTACCCCTAGATCAAACTCTATGCACAACAATCAAATACATGGCTAGAAATTCAGCTAGGGGTAAACGGCTAAGTACTATAGGCCTAACTACAATGCTTGTGTTGGGTCTCATTACCAGCAAGTTTTTCTAGGGGTGGGTTGCCTAGCTTAAGCGTGAACGGTAAACCTTAGGCCTAAGTGGTTTCGGTTCACTTGCCAAAACAACCTGTGCTACGCTAGGATAGGTGAATACATTATGGATTGTAGGCTATAGCTTTTCATGTATATTACTGTTTTCGAAGAGCAATTACCCAGAACATTCCCATACAATGCCACTAAGATTAACATTGAGCCTAGTTTGTGCCTTGCGTCATTCGAGCTTAGCCGACGCAGATAAACACCACGGGTTGCCTTCAACTTTCCCGCACTTTAGATACAACCCTACGTGCACATTCCTCCATGCCCTACCCTGAATTTCAGTTCACGAAGAACTGCAGAACTGCGCCACACGAACCCTTTGTAGGTCTAAATAACCTGGATTATCCTAGCATGAAAAATGTTTGGGTTTTCAACTGCCGCGTGGACACGACCGGTAAATTCTCACCTTCCTTCACTAATCTCTCCAGTATATAACCATATTTCGAAACAAAACTACAAACTTACCTCGGGCGCTTTGTCTTTGGCATCTGATATGATGTTATACAACGTATAAAGACGATCAACAGTCGCCATGTTTGTTAAATTTGGAAAAATGCACAACACCTAACAAGCCACAACCGACCAAACGAACTTAGGCTGGGTAAGCGCGTTAAGTACTGCCAATCTTCCACTGATCTGTTACTTGACATCTTGAAAATGAAATAATTAAAAAATTTTCACCTACCATGTTTTTAATAAATTTATTTGATAAAATTATATTCTTATTTATTAATTAAAAAATTATTATACATCTACTTACTTTAAAATCTTCAGGTATATATTGAAATGTGACAACAAATTAAAAATATATGGTAACAATGCAAGACCCACGCTTACTAAACAAAAGACATGAATAGTTTTTGAGTTTTTATTTTCTTCTAGAAAATAAATAATTATTCTTTTTATAAGACTATAAAATGTGCCATTACGTTATAAATAGTTTTTATTTATAATTTATATGAAGAAACGTTGCTTTTTTTCTGTGAAGGCCTAATTCCTATATTTCCTCAAAATGTCTCTCTAATGTCTTTTATACAAATCTCATTATAAACACCTCATAGTTAATATTTCAGATAACGAGTTACTGTTTAATATTTACACTATATAATAAGCTGGTAAAGAGTTCTTCGTTATTGTTGTTTACTTTCTAATAACCATTCTGTACCTAGTTAAGGTTCAATTTGGCGTCAGCTTCAAAGCCGTCTTGTCTTACAAACTTTACTAGCCATATTGCTTACTCGCCCTTTTTTTTCCTTATAAAATTGGCTGTATCTTTACTTCATTTTCAATTCATATTGTGTATTCAGTAAAACGCATATGTATACTTTCCCGTCTAGACATGGAACATTCTTTTTATCATGGTTTCCTAGACTGGTCTTCTTGTAGGGTTACGATTATCGTTAAAAGCAAGATCTAAAGAAACTTTAGATTTTGGCTAAAAAGTAGACTCCCCAATCCCGTGGAATATTCAGGACTCTGGAAATCAGAACTGCTCTCCCAAAAAATTTTTAAAATCTCGATGATTCTGAAATGTGTTCTCGACAAAAAAAGGTTGCTCACATTTTTTGTTTGTTTAATATTGAAAAACTATTGATGAAAAACCATTCAACAGACATGTTGATTACTCTTTCAAGGATATCCTAGGAAGTCACGATTCTAGAAACTTTAATTGGAATATAAAATTGAGGCCTACCGCTGGGACCCATGAGGTCATTCGGCGATGAAAATAATGCTGAAACGATAGTTAAGAGAAGTGGAAAGTAAGATGGAAGGATAATATGAACGGAGGTACAGCAAAATGATATCGTGAGATATCTTCCAGGAGAACCCTGAGATTCAAATTTATAGTCTTTATATTCTGTATATATATATATATATATATATATATATATATATATATATATATATATATATATATATATATATATATATATATATATATATATATATATATAGACAGAATCCACGTGGATTTTGTCTTTATTTATATATTCATATTTTCGTGATTCAGTTATATATATATATATATATATATATATATATATATATATATATATATATATAAATGTGTGTATGTATTTGTCAAAGTAGTATTCGAGTTTTGTGCAAAGGAAAAATATAAAAAATGTCTAACGGGAATGTGTTTTTAAGTTTTTTATATATTTTTATTCTAAATTTATAAGCGTTCACACTTAACACGAGTAAGATTTTTCACCTAAATATACAGGAACTTACATTTCAGACGCTTTATTTAATTATCTTTTTAAGCTTTCCATATTAATCCAGCTATGGTTTGCTACACTCGGCACCATCTAATAACTAAAAAAAAAAAAGTTCCAAGTTGGCAGCTCGGTGAAAGATTATAGAAAAAACTTTTTAAGGTATTGGAGCCAGCTCATATCGTGTGACTCGTATTCCCATTTTAAAGGCGTCTCCGTATATCATATGTATTTTCTCCACAAATAAAATTATTGGGATTGGCCACTGATGGGTGGTCATTCCCACCTGTCGCAACTACTTTTTTTTATTCTTTTTAACCATATCATCTTGCTTGACCTCTAATGCTGGAACCGTGATCGTTCATTGTGAAACAATGACGCTTGTAAAAGGTCAGTAAGACCAGGATTGAGACAACAACCAGTTACCTTTACGCAGAACAGGCCTGGAAAGAACAAAAGAATGTCGGATGGGAGACTTCAGAGAGTTCTTAATAAGACATGGAAAGATATTACTATTACACTATACATTTTTACGTTCATGAATGAGTCTTTTTATTTATACGGTCATCTAAGGTACATTATACATATATATATATATATATATATATATATATATATATATATATATATATATATATATATATACACACACACATACAATATATGTGTGTTTTGTAGGAGGAAATTTTCCTTTAAATAAGAGACGAGCTTCTGAGGGCAATGGTACTGACACTTTTCACTCCTGTTAGAAGTTGGCATATAAATGCAATAGCATTTTGTCCAAGAAGAAATAAACAAGAGCGAGATTTTCTGGGAGCGTCAGCTTCTTAAAATACAATTTGGTTATTCCTTAACTTTCAGGTGTGCTGGTCGATAAGCGAGTAACGGTCACTGACCGTTCCGTGATAAAATACTGACTCTATAACTTCAGACAAGAATATTTACTCGTTTAGTGTTTCGTGGTTCATTTAATTATCAATAACGCGCGTCAATTCATTTATCCATACCTAAAGTTCCTTAACAAAGTAAAATAACCTGTTTGAAACAACGATTCCCAGCAGTATTAAAAAATGAGCTTCTTTTCATCAAATGAAGGAGTTTCTAATTTAGTTTTCACATGCACAGGTTTCATTCATAAACAATTCCTGCTTTTTAAAAGACTTAATGAGATTCTGAAATAATTTAGAACATATCTTGCTGGGTTTGCGTGCTCGTTTTCGTTTAACACACCTGCTCACTCTTTAGAGCAATAGGAACAGCAGTAAAGATTGTTTAATTCTAACTAACACATGCTGTTTGCTAGGTAAGTGTGTGTGTGTGTATGTATGTCTATATATATATATATATATATATATATATATATATATATATATATATATATATATATATATATATATATAAAAAGGCAAATGCCACAAAGGAAAAGTGAAACAACGGGAGTGGTTGCTAGGCCTTTACTAGTAAAGGACCTTGTGTCGAAAGACCTAGTAACCACTCCGTTGTTTCACTTTTTCCTTCGTGGCATTTGCTTTTATTTATATACTCATCACGTCCCATATCTTTCTGATTCAGTTATATATATATATATATATATATATATATATATATATATATATATATATATATATATATATATAAACGATAGAACGTTTCCATTTAATAGGAAGTTGCTCCTATGCAAAATAGTCCAGGAGTCACAACCACATTCATACTTTAACTGTAGAATCGTGGACGAACTCCCAGTGCAGTAAATGTTCCCAATGTTCCACAATGTTGATGGTTTCATACAAATATACAAGTCATCAGCAGCACGTCAAACCACCCTACACACATTATATATATATATATATATATATATATATATATATATATATATATTATATATATATATACATATACATATCAGATAGAATATAGGGTCAATGCAGTTCACATTAACTCATTCTGTACATACATACATCTTTACAAGCCATAGCTCAAAAATATGCATGATGGCAGGGCTAGTTGAATCTTTAGCCCGCCACATTTAAAGGGCAGTTTTATGATTTTAGGCCACACACATCACTGGTGGAACAAGACCTATAGCGAAGCCAGAAGGCAAGTTTACGTGGAAGAACAAAAGGCGGAAAAGCAGACATTAAAATTATAGAAATTCCAAATAAAAGCATGATCACACTGCTCAAGAAGCCAGAATATTACAGCCTGGTAGGGAACTATAAAAATACTATCAGAAACAAAGTGGTAAAAAATATTGTTCGCCTGGAGAGAAGAGGAAAGACGGGGGTGGAGGGGGGATTATACACAAGGAGTGCTTTGGTTATATCTAACACCCTGAACAGTCATGAAGAGACATAACACGAAAAGACCAGCAGCACCTGCGGAGTGAGAGCCATACAGCTATTTCAATCAGGACTCGGCTGTGACAAAATATTGTTGGGAAAAGAATCACAAAATGGATTGGGGTAACAAATTCAGAGAAAACCACACATCTCACGATGCGTTCTACGACAACCGTATAAGGAAATGTAGCAAGCAATTCTGAGGATTTCACCACTTGCCGGATTGTTTCCGAAGCGTGGAGAAAAGGCTAAATAAACACGTGGAAAGGTTAACCAAGCTCATGAACACCCAGAAGGCGAAAGTATGCTGCTACGGTCACGAGGGGCGACCCACAGGCGACGAGACCTGATACCCTGGTCACAGGCTTGGATTGGGAAAGGAAGCCATTGACCATCTTGGGAATATATTTACATCGGACCACGTACGCATTTTTTCTTTATTTGGTTCTTTGAATATGGCAGACTGGCCTCTGAAAGCTTGGAAATATAACACTTTCCCTTTTCTTAACCTGTATATTTGAGATACTCTACGGAAGCAATAACTTTTACCCGGTGAATTTGTTTTCTGAGATACATCTATACAGTAATATGTATGTGTATATATATATATATATATATATATATATATATATATATATATATATATATATATATATATATATATATATATATATATATATATATATACTGATAGTGACGGCTTGGTGCGTTTCCCATATATTTCCCGAAAAGAGTACACAGTGATTCCAGAAGTCGGGGCAAAACATCGGCTATGAAATCCATCTCTTCGATTCTTTAATCAGTTGTAAGCTTTTGCTTAGTACTGATAAGTAACCCCAACACTTGAAATTTCTGAAAACTTCTTAAATCACCTCTCAGGCTACAGTGATAAGTTTATCTGTATTTTACGTTGATGTCAGCAACAAGAAAAAACACGCGGGTTGTACCAAGAGTTCGACATGGACTGATAACAGTTTACAGTTTCAACCAATGCAAAAAAAAGACGCTCAACGCACCCATGCCCGGCGACAAATCAAGACATTCAAGTGTTCGTCGAGAAGTACGATGTCTATAGTGATGGTCTTGAGCTATACGATTATTGATGTCATCATGGAAACGAAAAATTATTTTGCGCAATTTGGGCAAAAAATGACGTTCTGATCTGCTGTCCAGTTCACTGATCTGCTGTCCAGTTCACCAATTTTACTCACCGTCTTTACTGATTCTTACAATAGTTCCCATTTTCTTCAGTCATATATATATTTTTTAATTTTTACTTTATGCGTATTTATACAAATGTGACTCTTGGTCTCACATGTTTCTTCATTCACAGTCATCTCTCCCCTCTTGTAATATCATCAAGTCCCATAAATATTTATAGCCACAAAAGCTTTTGTGAACATAACAATACGACCATCACACCTGAAAGTCATTAAATAACAAAGGAGCTTTTCCGCCTTTTCCATCGCGTGAGGACCACTATAATAGTTGTCTGACGAGTGCGATTATGCTCAACAGATGCGCACAGTTCATCAGGCATATCGGTGAACTTCGTTTGTAAGTAATAATCAACTAGAATCATAATCATTTGTAAAAAAATTATTTCGCAATAATGAGATTAGTGAATAAAATCCAAGAGTGTTTATTTAACAAAACACAAGAGTCAAAAGTAATACCGTTAGTTTTCGAGAGCCTGCTGAATTCACATGTTATTTCTATCAGAAATATCACTCTCCTTCTTATCCTCACTATGTAAGCTGTTATCTGATCGATACAGAGCGCCGAAGTATTGTAAGACACGAGAAGAATGGGAATTCTTGCCTAACGACCTGATCGGAGAAAACGTTCGGAACCAAACATCATCGCCGTAGCGAGCTAGGCATGAAACTTTAAAGCACTCATAGAATGCAAACATTCCTGCCAAAAAGGTTTTAGCAATAAATAAATAAATAAAGAAAAAGATGGTAAATAAAAGGTTTTCGTACTGCACGTAAGCCCAATAAAACAATTTCGAAAACGACATTTTATCAGGCAAACAAGATTGCAATACAAAATGATACAAATTTCTCGACTTCTATACATAAAATTAATAAAAATAAAGGTGTCTCTTTGAGTTTATTTAATTCAACGAATATCAAAAAATCTTCTAAATTATTAAGTCTAACAGGGCCAAAGTAATAGAAGCAACTCTCACTATATTCTTATTGAAATCAACAAATATCAAAAGCCCTCTACGCTATTATATATCTGACGAAGTGACGGGGTAGGAGCCATTCTCATAGGTAAGCCGGAACAACCACTGGACCAGCGATCTTCATAGAGAGTCATTCAAGAGGTTCTGGTATTCCTGCACCACAGGCTTGCAGCTCGGCACACGCTCGTCCCACCCAAGCACCAAGTCGCAGTCCTGCACCTGCTGAGCAAGTGCCTGCACAGGAATAAAGAAGTTCAGAAAGTTATGGAATGTTAGCTAAGCTACTGGGATAGAAACATAATGCGGACAAAGGATCTAAATTGAATAGCAACTTGCATGTCTGTTCATATGAGATACTGTACCAGCAATTGCCAATGCGCTGCTAAAATCTTGAAATGAGTAAAAGTTAAAGGCGCATCGGTCTAATCGTAGAATATGCAGCAAAGATAATGTATATCTTATAAAGATGGATGCATATTTCGTAACAAGCCTTTATGATTTAACAGAAAAAACTCCCGTACAAAATTTATGGGTTTATAACTAGCGTACTCTTGTTTTACGTTACGGCTGAAGAGTCTGTAAAATACAAGATGATAAACGAACCTCCAAATCTTACTAAACCTTTAATGAATAACTTGAACTAATAATATTAAACTATAAACAGCCGTTCTATTTTAAGGACAAACACATAACCGAAACTAATCGTTAAAACTAAGCTTTCTATGATGGTTCTGGTTAATTTAATTTCTTAAGGTAAACTAATGTACTGATATGGATTTCATACCAACCTGCAGCTGTTCTTTAATTTTGGGATTACATTTCCTGTATCGTTTCAGAGATTCGAGACGAAGCCGTATATCCTCCCGAGCCATCCGAACTGAAAGGAAATATCAACAATCTCTGTTAGAGAAAAGTACATTTTTCAGCACACTTATTGCAAAATTACAATTTCAAGCATCTTTTGGACGTCAATATGTATATACAATCTTAATAACAAGTCCTTTTGTAAATCTTACTTCTGAGGCGAGCATATGGAGCTTCAATCCGCCTCGCAACGTCCATTACAATCGCTGCCATGTTAGACATGTGAACCAGATCTTCTTCCGTCAGTTCTGTAAGAGAAAATTGCATCTGATCGCAATACCTTCTTCGCAGGACACATGGCATTATACCTAAGAGCAGGTGTTTCTTTGTACTATGAAAAGATTCTGAATTACAGTGCCAGAATGGCGAGCAGTAACTTTTCATAAATACTGATTTTTTACGTTTGTCGTTATGAACGTAAACATGTAACAAATAAACGGCATTACAGACGTACATGCTGCACTGAGAAAGACAGTTACAAAACTGAAAATTACACATATACTACATAATATGCAAGAGAGAGAGAGAGAGAGAGAGAGAGAGAGAGAGAGAGAGAGAGAGAGAGAGAGAGAGAGATGGGTTTCTGGGTTGCGCAAAAATAGTGGGGGTGGGGGGCTTAGGATCTAATACAAAAAGGGTAATTGTCCAAATGGATTGGACCTCTTCTAACAAGTAAACGTTTAGAGAAAGTGGTTTTCTATTTCATGACAATAATAATCATGACTTATTTTCATCATAAAAAATTCCAAGGTACCATTTCCCATATGGTTTATTTATACGCATATCAACCTGTATATGGTTAAACTCCCTCATCTACTGCGTGGTACTGTTTGTAGTGTATGCATTCTTAGTCCTCTGAGGAGTCATGACGTCATACTGCCCAATACCAAAGATAATGTGTTATACCCCAACATTCATTTCAAGTTTTGTTTACCTCTCTCGGCTGTTTTGTCTTCTCAAATATAACATTCTGTAATATAACATGAATGTCGTCGATTTCTCGTCTGGTCCCACAGCAGTTTGTGCCCCATGTTAATAATAATTATTAATCTGGCTTAAAATGGAACTACTTTTTAAAAAGTAATACCTAATCTGCTTTAACCATGAAAATCTTTAATGTTGGTAAGTCACCAACATCATCTTATTCTTTTTTGTCAATTCTCCCTTTCTGCCTGAACTACCACCTATTACAGATCTTCATTTAAGGCTCTTTTCCTGCAGGTCTTTATATAGCTACTTCAATTTGTATTTCTTTTCTAACAAAATGTTCCTTACCCCTTTTCAGCACAGGTCCGAAACCTTCTGAAGTTTTGAGATCTCACTCTATTTTCTAACCACTGGACACTTCTCTCTGCCACTTCCTCATTTGTAATACTGTCTTTCCTATCGCATTATGGCCATGAATCTCAACATTATATGGTCGCGTTTTCTCAAAATCTCCTCCATCTTCTTTGTCAGTGCCAAATTTCTGTTGCATAGATTAATACAGGCATTATGTACCCATCGCGTCTTTGCTGTCTCTCTGATGGGATATTTTCTATTTACCAGGGGTTTAACTCTCTTTCCATATCATCCAAGCTGAACTACTCATCTCCCTATTGCAATTTCATTCCTTGCCTCACAGTCCTGTCTGCTCTAAAGGTAACAAATGTTCTACCTCTTCTTAGACCTTTCCATCTATCACAACATGGTTTTCCACTTCCCTCTCTTCATCAGTTGCTCCTCTCGTGCATTTTGGCCATTGAATATCTCTTACCCTATCTATATTTTGTAAAACTGGGTATCTCTCGTGACTCCAACTGTTACATTTGGTACGCAGTACAGAGTTCATCCTTCCACGTTCCCCAAAGCAGACACTTGGAAATTTTCCAGACTGTACTTCGACTTAAGCTTCACAAACAACACCAAAATCACTATCTTGCTTCATCACAAGGACCGCGACGTAATATTTCCCAATGTTTTGTTTGATTAGGAAGCAATAAAAGACGATGGTATGAAGTTTTGGACTAATGACAAAAAGTGGACAAACGACAGGGCGCTTTCTAAAATATTTGGGTCGAAAACTTATAGATGTTTAAACCACTGTCTTTTAGAAAACTCTCCGACAATTTCTTGTTGAAGAATTTACTAACATTTCAAGGCCGAAAGTTAAACAAAGAGCAAAGTGTGGTTTACAAATGTTCTTAGTTCTAAAACTTAACAAGGGATGCCTTGGAATAAGTTGACAAAAATGCTCTGATTTGGAGAAGAGTTCACGAAGCATTTATGGTTTCATGTAAATGGAATATGATTGTAATTATATACAGGACTCCAGAAGCTGATTGATTGTTTGACATATATCATGAACAAGGCATCGAGGTCTGAGGAATAATAAATTTCTAAAATAAACATATCTAACTGTATATAAAATTCCTTCTATAAATAATTGGTTAAAATGTTATCTTGTAAAAATTGGTTAGATTAAAAACACTGAGAACTACAGAAATTCATACCACAACTTTCTCTAACGGTACTGAGAGTGGCAATGTCTTTCTAGGTTCCAACACTGGAGTATTACTTGCTTAAAGCAGTTAATATTAGCAGTTACGACTTGGACCAACGATTTTTCACAAGGTGTATTTTAACAGAGATCTTTCACATTCACAACTGATCCCTGATCCCATTTTCCCACCGAGAGTAATCAGATTTGCTGAACAGCAGCAACAATATGCAGTAAATATTCCTCGATGTCGACCTCAGTTCCAGCGGTCCTTTATTCCTCATACCATTGGACTGTGGAACAGCCTCCCTGAGGATGTTGTGCAATTGGAACCTCAATAGTTCAAGGGAAGATGCAATGCATTACTACCCTAATACCATTCTCCTTGCATTTTAATAATTTACTTAAATCTTTATCTATTTAATAATTTGCTGATTTATTCTTTCTTTTCTAATGAGTGAGAAATCTTCTTCCCGTATTCCCCTTTATCTCCTCCTCTGACTTCTTCCTAATGAAACACCATATTCTTTGGAAGCTTGAATTGCAAGTTAATGGCCCCTGTGGACTTGTTCCATATGAATAGGGTTCATCTTCTGAATAATAATAATAATAATAATAATAATAATAATAATAATAATAATAATAATAATAATAATAATAATAATAATAATAATAATTTTATGAAATTTAGGCTGTCAAACCAACCACTTGGGCACTTTCGGCCATTTAACCCTAAGACACAGAAAAGGAGTTAGAGAGGTTGGACAGCAAGATTGAAGAAAGGAAGCGGGAATGGAGATAAGTAAAGGCTAAAACGTGGGTGCAGCTGGGGGCCGAAGCAACGCTGCAGACACCCTTCGGGGGACGGGAGCATTCTGTCAGTCAATGACTTACACTTGAGGGGCTCAGAGAAAGAAAAATGTCTGTTTAACATGCATACAGCTGAGTATGGGAAAGAGAGCAGAGACAAAATCCGAAACTTATGCTGTAAGTTTGGTCAGAAAGTGTTTCTGCACTTAGGAAATTCTTGCCCATTTTACTTTAGATGTGTCTTTTATATCACTATTCGTATTTTGCCTCTGAAAAATAACTGAAAACTAAATAATAATGGGTATCACATGGTCCTGCTTTTGTGTAGAGACATAAAATAAGTCTAATCCTTCGGGCCAGCCCTAGGAGAGCTGTTAATCAGCTCAGTGGTCTGGTAAAACTAAGCTATACTTACTTTTTTTGTGTCAACAAACAGCTTTCCCAGTTAGTGATATGATATAAATTGCTTGTGTTCAGATATGAAAAAACTCTCAACTTGATCAGAGTAATATTGCGGAAAAACTAAATTTTTTGCTTTCTAGGTTAATCTTGAAGCCAGTGTTAACTTTTTATATTTAAACATCAGAAAACTAAAGTATTCAAATATCTTATCGCAGTTCATCACATGGTCAGATATCGGTGTGTACCAAAAGGTTGCGTATAGCGAAATAACAATACTGTAAATAAATAAATACATAAATAAATAAATAGGTAAGTATTGCAATCTGCAAAACGAGTACTTTCACATCTTTAGTCACGCTGCCGTAGAAAAATTAGCGGCTCATTAGCTGCACGGAATGTAACTGATGTCGAAGCTTTCGAGGCAGAGTTAAATGAAAAGTGTTGACAGCCACTCACCAGAAACATCCCTGGAGGCCAGATTTCTCAGGTTGGAGACGTGCAACTGGAACAGGACGTGGTGTGTCGGGTGCACCTTCTTTTGCAGCCTGTCAGCGAGACCATCAATGGCCCGGATGTCCGTTGGGTCCAGTCCTTTCAAATCCGTCGCTATGCTTGACCCCACGCTTGCGACCTGCCAGAGATTGCAATTGACCTGAGTTGAGGTAATCGATGGCAGTTGTGGTTACATCTGGAAGTCAGTTATGAAACGATGAAAAATAAGTACTGTATTTGATACAATAAAGTTTGTTTGTGTGTGTATTTTAGAGCAATGCAAGCGTTGGGGAGCCTGGATTCTGTAGATGAGGAGAAATCAAAGAGGCAAGAAAAAAAAATTTGGTGGTAAGAACTCATTATTAAATGTGATACTGTTTATAAAAAAAAACTTGATAACAAACGAGACTGTTCCATTCTGTTCTCGACGTTAGTTTACGTTGCTTTCCCCCTCTGTTGCTTTGATACTTATATCTCCCCTCATCTGTCTCAATTTAGTAATTCCTATAATATAGGAGAATCAAGATAATTCTTTAAAAATATGCATAATGACACAAGGAAATAAATATGACGTCCGGGAAAAATAGCTAATTTATATCTTAAGGATAACTAGGAGTCATTACCTTATAAAAATCATGTAATTAACTGTATTCTGACTTGATTTTTGCTACACTGAAATGACAAGGGAGCTCGTGATCCTTTCAGGTAATGCGTAAGCTTTGATTTCAGGTCTCCTATCATACAAAATATCATCATACAAAATAATGCCTTATTTTATGAGAATTGCGTCATGTCACAAGTTCTCAGTCCAATAGTCTAAATCTAAAATGATTCGTTATTAAAGAAATACAGGAAAACATTCACTTATGATACCTCCCCTGCAGTTGCTGTCTGCGAGCATCCTTTATTACAAAACCAGTGAGCTTTAGGATCTGTAGGATCTGAGGATACCATCAGTCCTGGACAATTCGAGCACAATGGTGACCCTAGGAATGTTCCAAATTCGGTTCTGTCTTTACACCTTCTGCAGGTACAGGTGAACTGTTTGGAGACCCTAAGGTGATCCTGACGAAGCATAGTGGCCCACTGGGGGTCAGTATAACACGTGGTAAGAATTTCACCCATTCGTACGTGGTCGACGGCTCGAAGTGCCAGACCTCCATAATTTGTAAACCACTGCTGTGTGTTGGAACGACAATCGTGAGTCAGTAGGGAAGCAAATGGGTACAGTCCATGAACTCGAGTGCCCCATATCAGCGGAACCTCAAAGCCATTTGTGTCCCAGATGGCGCATATCTGGTGTGCTAACGATTTATCTATGGGGACTTGCAGTTTGTTTAAAGCAATATCAACAATGGATCGCTGGTTAATTCTATATCGTTGCGAATCTTCGGTGCAATTTCCCTGCAAGGTCAATGTCACATCACGTAATAGTTCGCTGCGATTCATCATGGCAAGAGTCTTTATCAAAGGCACAACGGAGTACTGTTGCAAAATGTTAAACCGCCTCTGTAAGAGAGATGATTCTTGCGCTTGCTTCAAAATGACCCGCGCTTGCTCTTGCTGTTCCGGGGGCATGGCTGACATGCGGTCCCACAGAAGCCTTTCGTCTTGCAGTTTCTCTCTCTCTGCTTCGGCAAAACCGTAACGCTGTAGAAACAAGCACTCGTCTTTGTGTTCGTCCGTCATGCACTCGGGGCCACAGAGGAAGAAGCCGCAAGAAGGACACGTGAATTGCTCGGCTCTTTTAAAACACAACGTGCAGTATGGCGGCGACCTTGGCCTAACAGTCAAAACTAAAGGTGGCTCTATTAAAAGCAGTTCTCCCGGAAGGATGTCCCTCGACGCTACCAGATGCCTTCCAAAGGTTTCACTGACTGATATGTTCATAGGACAAGCTAAGGCATCAGGTGCTTGCATGAATTCCTGAACGCTCCCTAAGAATTCAGCTGCTTTCACAGCCATGGTCTCGTTTGGAATTCTCTTGTCCCTACACCATTCCGGCGCGTCCTTTAGCCACCATGGGTTATGATGCAACAACTTCTGTATCAAATATCTTTGAAAAACAGCAATATTATTGCTGCTAGCATGGTTCTCCATCGATCTGTTTCCAGGAGCATCGGGTACGGATCCAACATCGTTAAAGGAAGCCATCATCACTAGCCATTCGACCAAGGAACTCCGCCGTTTTTCGTGACAGGGTCTGTTCTTACAGTGAGAGGTCGTCGACCTAGTCAAAAGGAAAATATTATTTAGTAACGTTTCATTTTATATATTATATATATATATATATATATATATATATATATATATATATATATAATATATATATATATATATATATATATATATATATATATATATATATATATATATATATATATATATATATATATATATACTTTTAACCACATTTATCAAACAATTTTTTTCATTTAAATCCCGAATGATAATTGTATTTTGTCATATATATATTATATATTACATTATATATATGTATATATGTATGTATATGTATATATAGCTGAATCACGAAAATATGGAACGAGGTGAATACATAAATAAAGACAAAATCCACGAAGGAAAGAGAAACAATGGTGCTGCAAGGCCTTTCGACTTATAGTCCTTTACTTAGCACTCAAGGACTATAAGTCGAAAGGTCTTGCGGCACTCCACTGTTTCTCTTTCCTTCGTGGATTTTGTCTTTATATATATATATATATATATATATATATATATATATATATATATATATATATATATATATATATATGTGTGTGTGTGTGTGTGTGTGTGTATGTGTATATAATGACAAAATACAATGATCATTCGGGATTTAAATGAAAAAAAAAATATTTGATAAATGTAGTTAAAAGTACACCTCCTTATTAAGTGTTAACATACACCTTTCTCAGAAACATTTCTGCGACGAGGTAATAAACTTCATTTAGGTATAATCTACACTTCTTAATTCGTAACCATGCGTTTGTAGGCCGTTTTCCTAAGCAAATTCCATTTTTGGGGCTAGAATCTGTTGCTATTTAAAGAAAAAAAATTACGACAAACACTTCCTTCGTTTCAGTATAGTCATAAGCTTTGAAACTGTTCACTGAAATGCATGCACGGAATTTTTGTAATCTTTAAACAACGCACATCTGAAAAATATAAGAAATATTCCATAAACAGTGTATTAAAGTTCGTCAAACTGTCCTGTTATTCAATGCATATGAATGACAGTAGTATATTATAATCTGAATATATACTGTATGTACGCACGTTGTAGAAATCCTTTACTGAATAAATGTACGTTTCATTTGAAAGTTAAAAGCGTACGTATGCAGTTGGGAAAATCCTTTATTGTAGAGTTAAGTCTCTGCAAGATGACTGATCAATCACTTGGGCAAAACCTTGTGACACTTGGAGGAAAAAGGTGTTCCTCGAGCTTTTCGTCTGGCTAATAGTGTATGAATCCCATTACAATACAAATACAGCGTAAATGTATGAATGTTATCCATTACAACTTAAATCTTAACCGTGCTAATGTATGAATAAATGTTATCCGTTACAGTACAAATCTTTAACTGTTTTCATGTCTGAATAAATGTTATTCATTACAATGCAAATCTTTAACCGTTTTCATGTATGAATAAATGTTATCCGTGACAATACAAATCTTTAATCGTTTTCATGTTCTGATGTATGAATGAATGTTATACATTACAATACAAATCTTTAACTTTGCTAATGTATGAATAAATGTTATTCATTACAATAAATATCTTTAACCGTTTTCATGTACGAATAAATGTTATCCGTGACAATACAAATCTTTAACCGTTTTCATGTATGAATAAATGTTATTCATTACAATACAAATCTTTAACTTTGCTAATGTATGAATAAATGTTGTTCATTACAATACAAATCTTTAACCGTTTTCATGTATGAATAAATGTCATCCGTGACAATACAAATCTTTAATAGTTTTCATGTATGAATAAATGTTATTCATTACAATACAAATCTTTAACCGTTTTTATGTATGAATAAATGTTATTCATTACAATACAAATCTTTAACCGTTTTCATGTATGGATAAATGTTATTCATTACAATACAAATCTTTAACCGTTTTCATGTATGAATAAATGTTATTCATTACAATATCAATCTTTAACCGTTTTCATGTATAAATGATATCCGTGACATTATAACTCTTTAATCATGCTAATGTATGAATGAATGAATGATATTCATGGTAATACAAATCTTTAATAGTGCTAATGTTTGAATGAATGTTATACATTACAATACAAATCTTTAACTCTGCAAATGTATGAATAAATGTTACACATTACAATACAAATCTTTAACCGTGCTATGTATGAACGAATGTTATGCATTACAATTAAAATCTTTAACTTTGCTAATGTACGAATAAATTTTATTCATTACATGAATAAATGTTATCCATTACAATTAAAATCTTTACATTTGCTAATGTATGAATAAATGTTATACACTACAATAAAATTTACAAATCTTTAACCGTGCTAATGTACAAATAACTTTGCTAATGTATGAATAAATGAGATCCATTACAATACAAATCTTTAACCCCATTAATGTATGATTAAATGTTTTCCACTACAATCCGAATCTTCAAACATACTAATGTATGAATAAATGGTACCCATTACAATACAAACCTTTAATCGGGCTGATGTATGAATAAACGTAATCCATTACAATATAAATTTTTAACAGGTCTAATGTATGAATAAATGTTATCCAATACAAATCCTTAAGTGCTCAGGTCAAAAGATTTAATCTAATTTGCTAAATATTTAAGAAAGCTAAACGTACTTATGGTAATCTGGTCATTTGAAGTCAACGTGCGCCCCGTGCCCTCAAAGACGAATGTATTGACTTAAATAGCCCAGCAGCAACGTCTTCCTAGTGCCAGCACTGGCAGTCAGTCAAATGTTTTGGATATCATTACGCATAACTTAAGAGTAAACACTGAAGGACTGAACTATACGATATAAGAAAGACGTTAGTTAATTAAGCTTCCTTATGGTAACCAATAATAAAACTGCACACTACGTACAAAAGCTTTAAAGAAGATATCCTTCAAAATCTACCGACAAAATTGCTTCGCTCATTTGGGTCCAAATAAGAGTAAAACAACAGGCAAGTCCTTTTCTTCTCTGCGCTATAGTCATCTGCGTGTCTGTACAACTCCCTCGCAGATCCTGGACAGAATAAATGAACCCACTTAAGTTGTACCTGGTCCTTGCTCTCTTCTTCTTCTTCTCTTTGAAGGCGAAAGAGAGCGTCTTGATTCTGTATACCTTTACCATTGCTACGTACAAGATAACTTCTTAGCAGCGGGAGCTGAGGCAGAAGTGGCGGCAGAAGTAGCATCAGCAACAGGAGCTTTAGTTCAAGCAGTAAAGAAACAAACAGTAATAAATGCAGAAATAAAAGTAACAGGGACAGATGAAGAAATAACATTAATAGTGTCGGTTTACGTAGCATTAATAATACGATCAACAGCAGAAGCATAAGGAGCAGCAGTGACAGAATAAGTAAAGTAGTAATGGAAATCTGAACATAAGAGTATTAGTAAGTTTTATTACTAATTAATATTGGCAACAGAAAGGTGAAAAGCAGTAAGACTCTTGGTGAAGTGATAACTGAACAAGTAGCAGTATATTACAGTGATACCATAGCCTACATACGATTAAGTTTAAATACTAATTACAGTAATAACTAATTTTAAAAGAGATATTTAGTAAGGGTGCAAGAAGAAGTGCACAAGGGCGCAGAGCAGCAACAGTCACGACAGTCAAGAAGAAAAAAAAAAAGCGGACGCACCGAGAGGCAGCAACAAAAACTAATATTTGCAATGGCAGCCATACAGGCGTGAAATTTGGCAACAGTTGAAGTGAGACAACGTTGATGCACTGAACGAAGACATCAATTTTAAGCGGGAAGCTTACGTAGAAAAGGTCACCCAAGGTCACTCACTCTCCTTGTGTACCAATTGAACTCCCTTACACGTCAGACAAAGCATACGAATTCTATGGCCACTCATACAAACGTGAAAGCCGGGGAGGAAAAAAAAAAAAACTACAGTGACAGGCATCATACGTGCGCAAATTTAGCCGGATTTTATTTATTTCTTTTTGTACGTAGGAAAATTTAGCATACGGTAATTCAATATGCTTTCTTGTAGTGCGTTTATTTTTGTAATAATTATGAATGACCATAAATTAATGTATACCTAATTTCAACTCACACATTCTTACATCTGTGAAGAGTTTTTCGTTCTATTGTATTTAACGAAGATTTTGCATTACGTGAAGATCTAAGCAACGTCGGTATGCTTTCCTAGACGGTATGGTTATTTGGGGTGTATATCTTACGGTTAAGAGTATTTATTGTAAATTCTCATAATTTATCTACTGAAGTGTATGTCAAAATAAATTGACGGTGTTTAAAATTCATTATTAACTAAGTCACATTTTTTTTTTATTAAAGTTTTCATTTTGATGAAGAGAATTTTCCGTTATTAATGAAATAAACATAGATTAAATATTTTTTCTTCAGTGGCTAGATACGGAGTGTCGACCTGTGCATGTGGCTAATTAAGGAATACTAAATTTCTCCACAAACATGAGAAAAAAAAAAATCATACCGTCAAAGGCAGCAAACGTAAGCTGTACTGTACCATAGGCTTTATCATCTCACACCGGCAAATTTTCCCAAGTGCGGTAACCAGTCAGTTCTCTCTCTCTCTCTCTCTGTTCATCAGTGTATAAACAAAATTATATATATGAATATATATATATATATATATATATATATATATATATATATATATATATATATATATATATATATATATATATATATATATATATATACACAGCATCAAACTCTTCACACAAAAATACCAAGCGACTTGATCAATCCCAGTGTTCGCCACACAGTCTAGACTTCAGGTAATTCCGTCTTTCCCACTAGTATTGCGTCGAGCTGGTGGTCACTTGTTCAACTCTTGAATAGTTGCCGAGAAAGCAGCAGCCAAAAAAAAAAAAAAAAAAAAAAAAAAAGGAAAACAGCGAACGCAGACATTACAAAGCACAGAACCCCTAATTCCTTTTCCTGGCAACTTTCAAACACTATTTGGGACCCCCACGGTAGGGATGCTCACAATCTATTGGGTAACTTAGTCTGAACAAACATCCGCGAATTTCACGCTATCAAGAATTACTGGTAAAAAGAATCTGCATCTCCAGAGGCAAGGAGTTCAGCGGTAGCCGGGGCCTCACAACAAGGAAAACTGCACCTAAGGATGTCGACCTAATCAGTTTATTCTTGTGCTATATCTTAACTATAAGACAATGCAATACTTAAGTTTGCACCAGTTTTTAAACATTAGTAGTGCCATTGGAAAGCACTGTAACAGTCATTTTTTGACAAGGGATAACTTCAAGTTATTCTTAGTTTGCTATGCCATCGTTCATACAAGTTACTACCAAATTAAATAGTTATTCTGGTTAACAATGCCATTATATATATATATATATATATATATATATATATATATATATATATATATATATATATATATATATATATATAAATATATAATATAATATATATATATATATATATATATATTATATATATATATATATATATATATATATATATATATATATATATATATATATATATATATATATATATATATATTTATTTCTTTCTGTATAATACTTTCCTCAGCTGTATTCTACATGACACAATGCAATGCTTGCACCAGAAACCTGCCGAAATGCTAAACCAATAGGCAATGCTGAGAGATAAGAAGAATATGACGTCTGAAGGGAAGAGAACTCACCTCCAAACAATGTACCAGACACAAACTCAGCCACACCCACACTGAATGACACAGCCCGAGAGAATTTTTACCTGGGTACTGCTAGTGAGTGCGTTCGTCGCCTCAGAGTTATATATAGGGTTGTCCCATCTGGTCGCCTAGGTTGAAGCTGTCGTGGGGGACACACAGGGGAGATGAGAATTGGAGTCGAGACATTGGGGGTCGCAAGAACGCGCTCATGTCGCTACAGACACACACGTTGAGGACAGCGAGGTTTGTGAGGGAGACTAGACCTAAGTATTGGACTAGATGATGGGGGAGTGAGAAGAGCGAGTTGGGGAGATGAGAATTGGAGTCGAGACATTGGGGGTGGCAAGAACGCGCTCGTGTCGCTACAGACACACATATGGGGGGCGCGTTGACGACGGCCAGGGAGTGGGGGAGACTAGACCTAAGTATTGGACTAGACGGTGGGGGAGTGCGAAGAGCGAGTTGCGAGTTATGGCCTTAGACGTCAGACCTTGGAGTATGAAGGTATGAATGGGTTTTAAGGACCCGAGGGGAAGGAGGGAGAGAGGGACGCTTCGTTTTATTCTGGCGCGTCCGGAAGTGAACTGAGGTGGGATAACGCTCCACTCCCCGCAAGGGGACAGAAAACGCTTTCTGCGAGGGCAGGGATACAGATCCGGGGAAACGAGGGAGAGGGCTATAGGGACGAGGGGAGTGGAGCTCTTTAGGTCCGATGAGGGCGGATGGGTGATTATCCTAATATGAATCTTGCGATAATCAAAAGGGATGTCATTCCAGTGAGAAAAATCCCTCTAGAGAGAGAGAGAGAGAGAGAGAGAGAGAGAGAGAGAGAGAGAGAGAGAGAGAGAGAGAAATTAAAGCATTGGTAGTCTGCTTCATCAAATTCAGTCATCGATTATCAATACAGTTCCCACATGTCCACTTCCGGTTATTTAACACTGGTCATCATGTCCCCCTCGTAAAATCATAATGCGTAATGCACACACTCAAGCTCCTTAACTTCACTTTCATACAAATATATACTGTATAAAGTATTTATATATATATATATATATATATATATATATATATATATATATATATATATATATATATATATATATATATATATATATATATATATATATATATATATATATATATATATATATAATTGACAGAATTACTTGCTTCTCTTCATTTAAGAATGAATTCTATGTTGTAGCTTGTAATGAAAAAAATTTCTGACTAATATACATATATATATATATTATATATATATATATATATATATATATATATATATATATATATATATATATATATATATATAATCATGAAGCTAAGCGACATTTGTAGCTTCATGATTGTATATAAATCACAGTGATAAAAATTTCATATATATACATATACTGTATATATATATATATATATATATATATATATATATATATATATATATATATATATATATATATATATATATATATATAGTCACAAATTCCTTTTTCATTCAAACTGTCACATTGAATTCCTTCTTATGAAATGAATACATGCAACCAAAATCATTGTTTTCACCGATATCAAGCAGGCACCCTCAAATAACAAAACCCGAAATTTGTGAGAAGATGCTGGCGGCGACAGGGAGAAAACTCGCGCAGAATGCTCAGAAACGTGCGTAGTAAACTGCCAAGTGTTGAAGCGAACATTTGACTTCGCTAACTTAATTCAGGAACGTTTACATCTTTCTCTAGTCCCAATGAACAACGTTATATCTTAGCCATCTCAAGGTGAATTTACTGCGTTATCACGAAAGTCATGTTAACATTAAAAGTTCAGCTTTCTGTTCACATGATAAAGTTAGATTTAGCGAACGAAGTAAGTCGTCGCTACTTAGTGCATTAATCATTTCCGGGGATGAGTGGTTTGATAAAATTCATCAGCACCTTCAAAACACCTGATACACTTCATCGTGCTCCTTAAGGAATTTGATGCTCTGTGGCCATGGATACGGCATGTATAATAACAAAGCTAAATTTAATTTTGCTGCTCATAGAGATATCTTTTTATTAAACAACCAGGAATCATATTTGAAGGAAATAACCAATTTGCAAACCTTAAATAGACACCGTAGTTCAAATGGTTACTAAAATTCACAAGATCTTAACTACACTGCACCAGAGCATGACGACTTATAAAAGGCAGGGCACACTTAGCAACATCCTAATAGGAATTTATCAATAATCGAATAAAGCTTAGAGATGGTGAATCGATAGAACAGGTTGAGAGAGAGAGAGAGAGAGAGAGAGAGAGAGAGAATGTCCATCCCATGCCAGAAGGAAGACGAAATGGAGCCTAATCGTGGAGGCGACAGATCAACTTCTGAAATGGTTTTAGTTTCTAAAGATAATGGAAAACAAAAACATAGTCTGGCAGTAGAGGGAATAAAAGACACCGGAGTCGAAGCTTAGAATTGCAGATCTCTTCCAAGGGATTTTGAAAAACGCCTGAGATGAAGATTGTCAGTTTGGTGTACCGAAAACGAAAATACTACCTACAAAAAAGACAGTATGATTAGTACATGGCGGAGATTAAGAAGCTTTAGTAATTGCTGGGGTGCTGATGAACTATATTTGATTGTATCCCGTCAACAACATAACAAAACAGGAAAGTGCAAACATTCTTCTATAATAATAAAATCCGAGAGAATCTGATCTTGTTTGTCCTCCCCTGGGTGACAGCAGGGGAGACATGACGCAGCAACCCACCCCTGCAAACCGGTTTGTCCATCCCGGGTGGGGGCGAGGTAGGTAGGGGAACGGGAGGGTAGGGGAGACATCTACCCTCCTCATGCAAACCTGTATGTCCGCCCCGGGTGGGAGCGGGGTAGGAAGGGGATCGGGAGGGTAGGGAGATATCAGCCCCGGATTCCAGCATGCGTAGCAGGCACCAACAAGCTCATATATAACAATAATGTTCAAGCGTTGGTAGACGGAATTATAATGGAAATTACACCATCTAAATAAAAGCTGGTTTTCAGTCTTCAAATACATACTGAACAATGGGAGTTGCATGATCTCTCCTAGAAATGAAAAGTAAATCTGAACTCTCCAAAACTGACACAGAAGTTAGATTTTATCATCACGAGGGCAAAAGGGAATGGGAAGGTATCTGGGATTGAAATGATGTGGGTTATGATCATCAACAAAGTTTTTTTTAAGAATTATGGTCACAGAAGTTATGCTAGGAGGTCTTCCTTCTTCTGACACACACACACAAGCAGAGAGAGAGAGAGAGAGAGAGAGAGAGAGAGAGAGAGAGAGAGAGAGAGAGAGAGAGAGAGAGAGAGAGAGAGATACTGTAAATACTTTAAGTACACGAGTTTTAGAAGCATTGAACTTGAACTAAATTGCTTCTTGAGACCCAAACTACTAGAGAATAAAGGTGCAGTTCAAATCTGAATGAACTGCATGTCCTTGCGGGTGATGTCAGAAGCAAGGAGAGTGACTCATTGGCATACCCATTTACTGAAGATGTAGGGGGGAAAATCGATAAAGGAGAATTAAAATATGTAGATGAAAGACACGAGCACGAGAAACATCACTGATTATGTGAAAGGTACATTAATAGCAGATATGAAGACGTTTTATGAAAAATGAGAAATAACATCACTGAGAGTGTGCCATGAAGTTTCTGGCTAAGAGCACCATGAGGCGAACTTTGTCCAATGCCCCAGAGAAGTTAGAAGGGCAAGAGGAAAGACTGTCTCAATCCGTCAAAGCGGGTACGCTAGTTACGTCACTCTTTTTAGGGTTACATGTAATGAGGTCTATCCACTCTCGGTCTAACTTCTGATCTGGTCTGTCCTCAAATATGCCTTTCCCCTGGGCCGTCCTACTGGTCTGCATCTTGCGACTTCCATTTATTCTATTTTTCTGATTGTTCGCCTCCCATTCTTAATACATGCCAAAAACATATCTGACAAGTAATTTAGTTTCCCACTGCTAGACACCTCCCAGTAAACTTCCCCTAGTTTAATATGCTCTTTCCCACTGCATTAAGTTCACGAATCCAAGCATTTTGTTGTCTTATCTTCAAAATTTCCATTTTCTGTCACTGCTTGTCTCTGCCATGTACTGTAGATAACAAAGCCTTGTAAAAGTTTTTCCCGTTTAATAATGAATCAAGAAATTAGATTATAAACCCCTTCACCCCACCATCTACACCTCACGTGCAACTCCCGTGTGACAAAAGCTTCTAGCACCTCTCTTTCTTTACTCCTTGGCATTATTATGATTAATCGCAAAGGACTCATTCATGGATACCATATGTCATATTCTTATGATAAACCACCCAGTCATCACTCTTGATCTTGTTGAAGGTACATTAACATCATTAGCTCTGAGACTTTCCACTGCTTTTTGTTTGCTTATTCCCATAAAATTGGTTTTCTTGGTAATCTGTCAAACGCCTTCTCAAGATCCCCAAATATGTGGTGTAATATCCTCCTTTTCGGAAGGCACGTCAACAGCTGTTTCATTATAAAGGCTACATCTGTAGCTGATTTCTCTGGAATACAACGAGTGATAATTACTGATCTTTCTTCCAACACTTCACACATATTATAACATACTCAAGGGTGATTATATCAGCACCACTAATTCGTTCAATAGCACTTGCTGAACTTGGTGAAAGCACCAGGGCAACCAGATCATTCAAATGCACTTGCTGGACTTTGAGTGGGAGCACTATGGCGACTAGATCACAAACCAGCACTCAAGTCAGTTTCGGGGAGAGTACCAGAGTAGCAGGACAACTGAAACGGCCACAAGAACCCAGTGGTGTGCCAGGCAGACCACCTGGGGCAGTATTTGTTAAACAGCACTCGCCGGACTTTTGGGTAGGAGCGCCAAGGTGACCAGACTGCACTTCAGCAATCACCATAGTTTTGGGAGATCACCAGGACGATTAGATTGGCCATCAGAACTCCATGCTATCAAGAGTAGGCGCATCTCTCTCAGATTTATATAGATACTTTTTACTTGTAAATTGACTAGAAGTCAGAAGAACATGCTAAGGAAATATTTTTTGTACTTTTCTATTACTGGGTGCATTTTAACAACCCACAAGAATAAAGAGTTCTTTCCTTTTATTTCCATTGTTTTTAATCAGCTAACCTCGCTGTTTACTGCTATCGAGCTATCCAAAATATGAGCACCTCTCATACCTGTATAGACACATTTTTAAAAATTAGCTAGAATTCAGAAGAGGCGTTTTAGAGTGACTGTATTTTTTTGTTGATTTTGGGTGCAATAATTGAGTTAAAGGAAAAATTGTTATTCTTACCTTGAAAAAAGTGGAACAGCTGGTGTACATTAACTGTTTTCTCAAAACATAAGATCCAACATGAACTACTTTTAAATTAGTTCCAAAAGGCTGCTCACGTGCCAATCAGTTCGAATGTTGAACGATTTTTTCCCATACAGAATGTAGATTGGATTAATCTGTTCCACACCCAAAAAATACAAAAATTAAAACACTTTAAATCAAATTTACCTGTCAAGTTTACAGGCCTAGCATGCAGAAATCATACCAAAAGCCTAAAACACAATAACGAGATGAAATAAATGTAAATCTATGTTCATTTGACCTGTATTTAGGAGAGCTGATGGCATATGTGGGAAGTGATAAGGAAGGTGAAAAGGAAAGATCTTATTGATTGGAAGGAGAGCCTCCCGTCCATGAAAATGACAGGTTACTGCGCTTCTGAATACTTTCTCTTTTTTGTCTCTTCCTACTTTTTTCTTAAGACACTGGGTTTCTGTCTCACAAAAACCTGTCCAATGACGCTTATTTTTGCCTATATTTAAAATGTTTCAGCAGGTTTATAACATTTTTTGCTACAGCTTTGTCAGGGTGATATATGTCAAGAAAACTTTGCACTCCCTCATTTTGCACGAGTTTCTTTCATTAATGAACTAGGGGCATCCTCCCTTCCTTCCACCCCTCTGAAGGTATTTCCTTAGCTGCCGCCTGCTGCTGCTGCTCCCTCTGTAAGTCCTGCAGTTCTACTGCAGTAAACTCTGCTCTGTGCTCTGCCACTAATTTCTCCACACCATCATTACTCACCTCCAAGCCCCTTTCTGCTACAGCATCTGGTCACAGTTCCCTCCAAGCAGAGTTAATGGTCCTGTCAGAGACTTCCTACCAGGCTTCGTCAATGAGGCTTATGTAATGGAGGATGATGAAGAGGTTCTTCTAGGATTCCTGATGGGTCAATTCGGTATCAGAGGTCATCTCTGGAATAATACTTTGGCGCAGAGTTAGTACTTGAAATTAGAGATGACCTGCTGATCCATGGACTGGATGAGAAAAGTCATATTAGTGGGCAAGAGCTTAGCTACAATGAAATTAAAATCCTGGTGTAACTTAGCCTCCAATCCTAGAGGATCAGCAGGAAGCAATGTCCATAAGAAGAAGGCTTCAGATCACACGTAATTATTTTTCATTAGAATGTCTATTTTTAAAAACCTAAGCTTCTCTAAGTGGTACACAAGCAAAGGCTTCAGTTTTTAAATCCTTACTTGCACCCCCACACAACAAAAGTTTGTCCTCCATTGGCTTGTGTCCTGGCAATGACTTCTCTCGAGCACAAGCCTGTCTCACCACAGATAAAACTTGTTCAGGAACAAAATCTTCAGCTTCTACATCGTTCCTAAACTCCCTAACAAAAATATTGCCACTGTTTGCGTCAGAGCTGGCAGCCTCCCCATGTTTCATCACACTATGTATGCCACTTCTCTTAAATTTCTCTGACCTTCTATGGCTGGCTTTGAACATTTCATAATCAGCACTCATTCCAGTGGAGTTTTTCAAGGGATAAGCACACACTGGTTTTACTTTTATAGGAAATGATGGCCTCAGAAACAGAAATTTCTCAACCTCTTCAACTGTCTATGTTCTTAGTTTCGTAACCACTCCATTCCTTTAGCAACATTAGCTCCTTTGATGGCCTCTTTGTTGCAGTAATGTAGAGGTCCTAGATGTTGGTATACAAAACTCGGCAGCAAGATCAGATATGGGGACACCACTTTCATATTTTGCTATTAGTTCCTTTTAAAACCTATCATTTTCTACCCAATATCCATTTCAATTTGCTGTTATCCCTAAACTTATAAGGCTCAATGGTGACTTATTTATGCTACGAACAAACTGACTACTTTTCCTTTGTTTTAGCTGGGAAATGCACCAATGTCACAAACCTCATCTCAAACATGTTCTAGCAGGTTGTTTTTTAGTAGAGTGCCAAGCAAATAGTCGATTTCAGAACAATTTCTTTTCTCAAAACAATGCGTTCAAATACTTAAATTTTTCAAGGCTGGAGCAATTCAAAATTTATGTATTAAATAAAAGTAAATAAATAAAATAATGAAATAACGATAAATACAAACCCATTAATCACACTGAAAAAAATCATATATATTTATATATATCATTACGTGGGTCATTCGGCTGATGAGTTTAATTATTAATTACGGTGATTTACATTGCCTTGCTTTACCTAAGACCCACGTAATCCTGTCAATTAAGGCTGAAAGTTACCTAAAAAAAAAAGACAGACAAGAAACAAACTTTGAGCAAAAAGTTAAGTATATCTTAGTTTAACCAGACCACTCAGCTGATTAATAGCTCAGGTTGCCAGCTGAGACTAGTTACTGAATATAGAGATTCATTCTGAAACACACTGACCTAAATCAACAACGTTACTCAAACACCTAGCTTCAACAAAGTAAAATAAAAGTGTTAACCGACTTCTTATGGGAGCTAACAACGGCTCCAACTTTGTTCCAATTCGGACACAAGATATTTAAACATAAAGGAGTGAATAACGCAATGGCTCGGGGGCTCTTGTGATGCTTCTATTAGGCAATTTACTTCAAGCATGTGAACTAAGGTTCTTGGTATCAAGGATGCTATAAGGACTGGGAATCGAGTGACATACTGGCTGGGTGTTTACTGGTTTATTGGTAGTTCTTTACTGAGATTTTTGTAAGAGCCCGACGCTGTCTCTTCCAAACACGTGTGTGTTCGTGTGTTTGTCAATCGTCATCCATCGGAGTGGACAGGACTAAGCAAGCGTCTCGTTTTCTTTCTCTGGCGGAACGCGATTTCAACCATACAATATTTCCGTCTGTTTCTCCCTAACCATTGTTGTCTCGATTTGTGTACAGAATCTGCGGAGATGTTATTGATGTGTGCGGACCGCCACGTAGCATCTACATACAGACAGAGCAAAACAAAGATACAGACTCAGGCATCTGTGTTTGTCGGCAGACAAACTGATAGACATGATTAACATACAGTGATGAAACATATATCAATGGAAAGGCCAGGACATTCTACATATGGCCAACTGCATGAGATTCAAGACAGATAAATGAATACAATGCAGTAGCATAATATATGTAAAATGGAGAGACGTTTGGCGTCTTCACAAACAGAAACACACATACAGTTTGGTACAGAAGATTCAGTGGAACATTATGAGTACATGATTAGAATGCTTGCATGGCAATGCAAGTAATGATGATTGTACACAAATCGAGACAACAATGGTTAGGGAGAAACAGACGGAAATATTGTATGGTTGAAATCTCGTTCCGCCAGAGAAAGAAAATGAGACGCTTGCTTTGTCCTGTCCACTCCGATGGATGACAATTGACGAACACATGAACACACACGTGTTTGGAAGAGACAGCGTCGGGCTCTTACAAATACTCTCCCCCAAGACGTGGGTAACGTTTGATTGTTTGGAAGAGACGGCGTTGGGGCAACGGGCTCTTACAATGTTCCCCCCACAAGCGAGGCATCGATGCGGAAATTGTCTTGCCGACAATTGTAGTTGGCTTGAAGGGCTTGGGCTAGGGGCGGGTAGGAGGCTGAAGGGTGGCGCCGGCAGGCAGGAGCTCGAGGAGGACGGGAGCAGGCTGAAGGGTGACGTTGGATGATCCTTCGGTGGCCGGCTCGAGGGCTGCAGGATGACGGCGGCTGATCCTTGGTAGCCAGCTCGAGGGGGGGCGGCAGCAGGCTGAAGGATGACGTTGGCTGGTCCTTCGTTGGTCAGCTCGTCCAGTACGAGTGCGGGGGCGGCTTCAGGTTTCCTGGAGGAGGCATCCAGGGCTCCGGTGGTGGGGTGGGTAATCTCGGAGGGTCAGACTTCTACTGAGAACTCAGGAACTACGGGAAGCAGCGAGGCGGCGAAGGGTCTGTCGGCGCGTGGGTCGTCATCTTGGGTCAGCCGGGTCCTTCGGGTCACTCCAGGGTCACCAGTGTAAGGACTGGGAATCGAGTGACATACTGGCTGGGTGTTTACTGGTTTATTGGTAGTTCCTTACTAAGATTTTTGTACAGAATCTGTGGAGATGTTATTGATGTGTGCGGACCGCCACGTAGCATCTACATACAGACAGAGCAAAACAGAGATACAGACTCAGGCATCTGTGTTTGTCGGCAGACAAACAGATGGCGATGTTGATAGACATGATTAACATACAGTGATGAAACATACATCAATGGAAAGGCCAGGAAATTCTACATATGGCCAATTGCATGAGATTCAAGACAGATAAATGAATACAATGCAGTAGCATAATATATGTAAAATGGAGAGATGTTTGGCGTCTTCACAAACAGAAACACACATACAGTTTGGTACAAAAGATTCGGTGGAACATTATGAGTATATGATTAGAATGCTTGCATGGCAATGCAAGTAATGGTGATTGTACACAAATCGAGACAACAATGGTTAGGGAGAAACAGACGGAAATATTGTATGGTTGAAACTGCGTTCCGCCAGAGAAAGAAAACGAGACGCTTGCTTTGTCCTGTCCACTCCGATGGATGACGATTGACGAACACACGAACACAAACGTGTTTGGAAGAGACAGCGTCGGGCTCTTACAATGCTAATTCTTCTCCAAACAAGAGGGTGGCCAGGTCCAAGGCGTGCACAATTCTGGAAGAGACATATCCAGATACACTCCAGTATTACAGAAACTCTCACTTGTCATTAATTAACTGCATGGGATGATTCTTAGATCAAGAATATTATTCTAACACCATGGAGGATAACTTATGCAATTCCACTAGGCAACAACAACTGTACTTAATATATTTGATTTCATAAATGGGATATGGTTTTGCTAATATTTGCTTAGTCAGTGACTGTTTAAGAAAGAGAAATCTGAAACATGAAAATGAGAGTTTAAGGTTGAAGGGAAAGAAAACTGGGAATATACACTAATTGTCAAATTCAGACTTACTGCTGGAACAGATACCGTAATGCGGTGATCACGTGCATCAGAAGCCCCTGGGTCCATTGGAATGGCAATTTCCCCGGCTGTTATACAAAGGGGGGGGGGGACAAAGCGGGTTATGAGAGACGCCCGATATACTTCTTACCTCTACGAAGGCTGCATTAAGACTCTCTTGAAGCTGGGTCAGAGGCTTGGGTGCTTGTTTTAAACTCCTCCCCCAAAACCGCCTTGGCGTGGGAGCAGGTAGCATCTGTAAAATTACAAAAAACTCAGCAGTACAAAGGTCACAGAAAAGTGAGCTTAGGGTACAATCTAGCTACGGTTGGTCCTAGCAAAACCTATCCCGTCTGGTATCCCTCTAAAGTAAAATTCCAACCCCTTTTGACAGTTGGGATCTATTCAAAACAACTTCTGCTCGTTTGCTTCTTCCTACGTGGTATTCCCTCTTACTTTAAAAAAGAGAAAGCTTCTGATATTTCAATTGAGGCAAGGAAGAGAGGTTGAACTGCTAGAATAATACAGTAAACACCCCAGTATTCGCGGTCTCACGATTCGTGGACTCACCTACTCACGGATTTCTCTGTGGAATGTATATACACATATTTGCAGAAAATTCGCCAATTCACAGTATTTTTCACTTAGAAATATTCACTAATTACTGTATTTTCATTACTAAATGCACTTTTTGTGATAAAACTATTAAAATACTCAGGTATAAGCATTTTTAGAGGGTTTTTTTGTGTTCGAACTATCAAAATAGGCAGGTCTAAGTGTTTTTAGAGGGGTTTTAAGTATTCGCGGATTTTAGCTATTCGCAGGGGTGTGGTGCACATCCCCTGCAAATACGGGGGTTTACTGTATGTATGTATGTATATGTATATATTTTCATGATGTTGCCTTGTAATATGTATAACATCCTATAGTTTTCATATATTTACTCTTCTATTTATCCTGTGTTGTGTAATAATAATAATATTTTAAATATCATATGCAGTGTAATGTCAGATCTCAAAAGAGTTAGTGATTCTGGTAACTTGAGAGCATAATTTAAAATTGGTAATGCGTTTTAATAGTAATATGTGATCGCACATTTTGTCCCCCAGCAACAAGTGTTCTATACTCGTGATTTTATGTTGTGTTTTGGTTCAGTTATTGTTGCGAGAAATAATGAGTAAACAAGCGCTTTGTTTTGATTCATGTGTTGATGGGTCAGGAATAGCAATCGAGTCATGTTAACACTTCTCTAAAAGCTTTGTCCCATACGAGAAGAAGACGAATGATTTCGCAATGTTTCATGTACTGTTCTGGAAACCAACTTTGGTTCTTCATCTACATTTTGAGAGCGTGCCGTTTGTGGCTGGCCAGTTGCCATCCGTTTTTATCGTGATGAGATTTCGTTAAGCGCTTCATCCCATACCATTTTTTGTTTGAGTCACATATGCCTTTTTGAGAGTAAATGCTCATATCTCAATTATGTCATGTTTTGTAGGATTGCGTTGCTCTGATCACGTATTGTTCTGACGTCGTCCAATTGTTTCGTTTCCCACTGGAATCCTGGAGTTTGTTCATTCTGATTTCAGAGGCCATTAGTGTTGGTTCTCTCTCTCTCTCTTTCTTCAAAAGAGAGAAGTTATTAACATAGAATATTTGTGTGGTCATTGGTACTGAACTTAGTTTTTGAGATCTGAACATAGGAAAAGTGTATTTGGTAACATCTTCTGACAAAAAAGTGTGTTTTGTGGATTTTGCCGAAGTTTTCACAGGCTTGTGTAAGGTAAAGTGAATTTTACTAATTATTACCATAGTATAATAAGGTGTATTGGGGAAATTTTGCCTTAGTGAAATTATTATTGATAAATCTTTTGTGTATTTTTGTTATTTTGTTTGCAATCTCTTGATTTTTCACAATTTATATACTGGTGATTTAACATTTATTTACTTGGCATTTTAAACATTTCTTGATAATTTAACATTGCGTACTGATTTAATTTTCATTTACTAAGATTTTCTTTTAAAATTTTGAGTAATTCTTGATAGTTTAAATTTTGCCTGATTAACTTAATTTCTTGATAAATCAGTTTTGTTTAATTATTTAACTCAAGAATTAATTTAAATTTTTGTGTTGTTTTCAAGTACAGTACTAGTAAATTTTTTCAGATTGTGAAGTCTAATTATAAATTTTGAGTTTAAAAATAAATTTTTTATTTGGTGTTTTTAAAAACACTGTTTCATTTGTTGACAACCTGTTTTCGCTCCTTTAGTTTTGCTGAAGTGAATTAAGACCAGGGAAACAGTTAAATTTGTTTGATGGAGCGACGCCCTTTTATTCTAGTATATTTCTTGTTTAATTGTTGATATCTCACACTTGTTTTGATAAACTTAATTTGATTTTTCATGTGATTAATAAGTTTTTTACGGGACCACTGTTACCTTTACAGTACTCAGTCGTAATCTTTATTGTTATGAGAGTTCAGGTATCTGGTTGAAGTGAGGTAAATTTTTGAATTCTGTGATTAGTTGTGTAATAACCAGGTACTTGGTACGCTTTGTGACATTTTGGTGCCCAGACCCAGGAACAAAACAAAATATCACTTTGCTTTATGTTTTATACTGGTGGTGTTAGGGATACATTTTGATAGGAGAGTGACCACATAATTATTTTTTGTATTGTATTGTGAGTTATTCAGCTGAGTAACTTAGAGAAAATGGCTCAGTTCAATGTGCAGAAGTTTTTAGCAGCTCCATCCATCCAACCTGGCTAAGGCACAGTGGACTGCTTTAGCAGTGGCATGTGGGGGAAATGTGTCTAGAGGTATGATTAAGGTACAAATCAGATGTATTGCAATCCAAGCACTGATGGACTCTGGTAAAATAGATGAAGAATTAGGTGAGGCACAAGAGTTGTTGAATGCGGCTGAGGCAGAATTTATAGATAAGCAAGAGCAAAAGAAAGAGAAAAATGATGCAGAAGCAGAGCTTAGGTGCATAGAAGCAGAAGAAAGTTTGATTAAGCTGAAGATGCAGGCTGAGAGAGACAGCAGAAAGAGAAAGAGAAGACAGAGAGAGAAGAGAAAGAAAAGAAAGAGAAGAAGAAAACGCAGCAGAAGAAGAAGAAAGAGAAAGAGCAAGAGAAGAAAGGGCAAAAAGAGAAAAAGTGGAAGAAGAAAGAGAGAAAGCAAGATATGAAAGGGAGATGGAGTTAATAAAAGCTTGATCCACATTACCTGTAACACCATCTAACCCTATCCAAGGTACACAAGAGCCTGTATTTGATGTGGTAAGAGTGCAGAAGTTAATTCCAAAGTTTAAAGAAGAAGCTCCAGATGAGTTTTTTGATCACTTTGAAAAAGTGGCGTCAGGTATGGGATGGCCAAAGATAAATGGTCAGTCTTGGTACAGAGTGTTCTCATTGGTAAAGGAAGAAGTGCCTATTTAGCCTTACCAGCTGATCAGTGTAAAGAGTGCAAGGTACTCAAACATGATGTGCAACAGTACATGTTTACAATGAAAGATTCAGATCTTTGAGAAAGGATGACAATATGACTTTCTTGGATTATGCCTACAAAGTAAGATGTTTCAAACGATGGTTGGAGGCTGCTAAAGTTAAATCTATGGATGAACTTGAGGAGTCAGTAGTCCTAGAGCAATATCTTAGAGGAATTCCTGAACACATAAGACCCTATTTAGGAGAGAGAGAGGTTAAGAAACTTGACAAAGCTGCTACACTGAGTGAAGATTTTAACATAATTTGTAGCAAAAGGAATTATAATGTCAAGTACCAGAACCAACAACGCACAGGTTTTAGGTCTTATCCAAATTTCAGGAACATTACCACTGGGAATCCTTCTAGTGGCAATGCCAGTAGAAAGCCAGGTAATACCCCTCAGCAATCGAATATTAAATCCTCGTCATCCAGTTTCTCAAGACAGGTACAGAAGACTAATGTTGTCTGCTTCAAGTGTGGAAGAGCAGGACACTACAGTCGAGATTGTTATCAGACACAACAGCAGACCAAGCCAGTTGGTCAAATGGTTAAAGGTAACCAGGTGAAGCAAACTACAAAGAGCAGTGTGGGGAAGACTGAGACAGTTGGGAAGACTGAGACTAAACAATCTGAGTGTTTAGCAACCAGTGGAAATGTAACTTCAAGCAGTGAGTGACTGAGCAGCTTGGAGGCTTTTAAGCCATATATCTATGAAGGTATGCTGGCAAATCAAGGAGGGAGTGTGCAGGTACCAGTCAAGGTATTCGTAATAAGGGGAGTAACCAATGTGGTAGTTCGTGGTGCTCACCCACAGTTGGAGAAAAATCTCACCGGAGATTCATTTATTTTGAAG
Organism: Macrobrachium rosenbergii; assembly: GCF_040412425.1. Classification (NCBI taxonomy): domain Eukaryota; kingdom Metazoa; phylum Arthropoda; class Malacostraca; order Decapoda; family Palaemonidae; genus Macrobrachium; species Macrobrachium rosenbergii. Next base: position 58,027,158 of record NC_089745.1, on the reverse strand, counting down.
GGTATAGGAGGAGCAGAGGTAACTCCCATATGCAGCTTGCACCTGTCGTGTGAATTGGTGACAGAGAATGTTGATTTTGCTGTAAAGGACTCACTAGCTGTTGAAGGTGTGCATGTTTTACTGGGTAATGAAGCTGGTGGTGCACCATTTGTTCCTTGTCCTATAGTGACAGACAAACTGTTGAGGATTAGTCCTATGGTAGATTTAGAGAGCAAAAACCCCCACCTGTTTCCAAGTTGTGTAACTACCAGGAGTATGAAGAAAACCACGTCTGTAAGTGAAGAAACTGAGGATTTACCTGCACAAGAAGGATCAAGCAAAGGATCCTTGAGCTTAGAAGCGCTGTTCCAGGAAAGCAAAGTTTCCCCTAGTGTTGGTAATGAAGAGATTTCCCAAGAAGAGGATCCTGTTGTTATTGAAGAGACTCAGAGTAGTCAGTGTTCCTGAAGATAATAGTGAAACTACAGTAGCAGAGTTAGCAGATATTGAGAGTTCAGCCCTTGAAGTTGGTCAAGTGACTAGAGAGAAGCTAATGGAACTGCAGAAGAAGGATACAGCATTAGCTGATTTGTTCTTCAGAGTTGTTGATCACGAAGAGATGCAACAAGCTCATACCTGTTATTATCTAAAGGAAGGATTGCTAATGAGGAAGCATCGACCTGCAGATATACCAGGAAATGCTGAGTGGGGTGAATATCATCAAATTCTGATTCCATATCCATTGAGCAAGCAAGTGGTAGCAGTAGCGCATGAGTCTGGGCATGTGGGAATCAGGAAGACCATTGAGAAGATTATGAAGTATTTTTTCTGGCCTGGACTTCACAAGGATGTTAGCAGGTTTTGCAGAGTGTCACATATGCCAGATAGCTGGAAAACCAAATGAAACTATTCAAAAAGCCCCCCTACAACCCATAGAAGTTAGAGGAGAACCCTTTAGCAAGATGATTATAGATGTGGTTGGGCCTCTTCTGAAAACAAAGAAAGGAAATGAATATCTGTTAACGTAATGTGTCCAGTGACAAGGTATCCTGAGGCGATTCCTTCAGAAGTACAAGTGCAAAGGTAATTGCTGAGAAGTTGGAGGAGTTTTTCTCCAAGTTTGGAATACCAGAAATTGTGCAAAATGATAGAGGAACAAAGTTTACTTCAAAACTGTTCCAGGATGTGATGAACTTGTTAGGAGTGAAACAACAGTTATCAACTGCTTATCATCCAGAGACTCAAGGAGCCTTGGAAAGGTTCCACCAAACATTGAAAAGTATATTAACTAAGTATTGTTATGAGTCAGGAAGAGAATGGAATACTGGTTTGCCCATGATGTTGTTTGAAGTTAGGAATGCTTATCAAGAAAGTATGGGATGTTCACCAAATGAAATTATTTTTGGTCGAGACGTGAGAGGTCCATTCAAGATTTCTTGCAGAAAATTGGAAAGATCAGGAGGCAATCCAAGGAGAATATGTGAAGAACTTGAGGAAACGGTTAAGAGAAATTAGAAAATTCTCTTCAGAAAATCTAAAAATGTCAAGAGAAAATGAAAAGGAGATACGATGCTAAGACTATGCTAGGAAGTTGTAGTGTAGGACAGCAAGTTCTAGTGTTCTTACCAGTGAAAAGATTTCCCCTTACCAATAAGTTTCAAGGTCCTTATAGGATAATAGAAAAGTTAAGTGATCGAACTTATGTGATTGAAACACCAGGAAGAAGGAAACGAAAGAGGAAAGTATATGTGAATCTTTTGAAACCTTGCTTCTCAGAGACTAAAACTGAAACAGTATCAATAACACAGACAACTTCATCTACAGAGGATGATGATGGCTACGAATTGGGAGCTGAAAGCAAGATGAACAATTCTTCCATATTGGAAGATTTTGGTGGATAAACTACAACATCTGAGTGTTGAGCAAAGTAGTGAATTAAGTGAGGTGATTCGAAGTTTCCATGAAATTTTTGCAGATGTACCTAGGTGTACCAATCTGACAAAGCAAGAGATAAAGTTCAGAGAAGATGGAAGCCTTTTTAAACAGAGAGCTTATCACTTACCACCTTTTCATCAAGATGTTTTGAAGAAAGAAGTGGAGTATTTGCTGCAGCATGGGTTAGTAGAACCCAGTTCAAGTCATTATAATTCTCCTTGTGTATTAGTGAAGAAACCAGACAGCTCATTTAGGATGTGTACTGATTATAGGAAACTGAATTCCATCAGTGTGGCTGATAATTATCCACTACCTCTTATTGATCAATTACTTGATAATATTGGGCAAGCCAAATTTGTTTCCAAGATAGACCTGTTGAAAGGATATCAAATTCCCTTAGATGAGGATGCTAAGTTGCTGTCAGCTTTCATTACTCCTTTTGGACTGTATCAATACACTGTTTTGCCGTTTGGTCTGATGAATGCACCTGCAACATTCCAACAAGTGATGGATTAACCTCTAGGATCCATAGAAGGAGTAGGTGTTTACCTTGATGGCATTGTGATTTATTCTAATACATGGGAAGAACATCTGAAGATTTTAAGGAAAGCATTCAAGAAACTATGGGAAGCAGGACTAACAATCAACTTACAAAAAAGTGAGTTTGGAAAGGCATCTGCTCAGTATTTACGATTTGAAGTTGGAAAAGGCCTTCTCACTCCTGTTGACACTAATGTAGAAAGTATCCCAAAGGCTACCCCACCTACTACCAGGAAACAACTACAAAGATTTTTTGGCATGGCCAGATTTTATCGTCAATTCTGTCCGAATTTCTCAGCCGTATTAGCTCCCGACTGATTTTATAACCATACTGTGTAGAGATAGACAACATTTTTGGAAAGAAAAATGTAATTGCCAATTATTTATCCCATTGTGAATCGTTGGATTCCAACCCGGGATAACTAATCTTCTGGGGGAGGAATTTCATGATGCTGCCTTGTAATATGTATAACATCCTAAAGTTTTCATATATTTACTCTTCTATTTATCCTGTGTTGTGTAATAATAATAATATTTTAAATATCATATGTAGTGTAACGTCAGATCTCAAAAGAGTTAGTGATTTTGGTAATTTATGAGCATAATTTAAAATTGGTAATGCATTTAATAGTAATGTAGTATGTGATCGCACATTTTGTCACCCAGCAACAAGTGTTCTATACTCGTGATTTCATATGTCGTGTTTTGGTTCAGTTATTGTTGTGAGAAATGACGAGTAAACAAGCGCTTTGTTTTGATTCATGTGTTGACGGGTCAGGAATAGCAATCAAGTCATGTTAAGACTTCTCTAAAAGCTCTGTCCCATACGAGAAGAAGAGGAATAATTTCACAACGTTTCATGTACTGTTCTGGAAACCAACTTTGGTTCTTCGTCTGTTTTGAGAGCGTGCCGTTTGTGGCTGGCCAGTTGCCATCTGTTTTTATCGTGTTGAGATTTCATTAAAAGCTTTGTCCCACACCAATTTTTGTTCGAATCACATACGTCTTTTTGAGAGTTGATGCATGTATCTCGATCGATTAAGTCATGTTTTGTAGGATTGCGTTGCTCTGATCACATGTTGTTCTGATGTCGTCTGATTGTTTCATTTCCCACTAGAATCCTGAAGTTTGCTCATTCTGATTTCAGAGACCATTAGTGTTGGTTCCCTCTCTCTCTCTCTCTCTCTCTCTCTCTCTCTCTCTCTCTCTCTCTCTCTCTCTCTTTCTTCAAAAGAGAAAAGTTATTAACGTAGAATATTTGTGTGGTCATTGGTATTAAACTTAGCTTTTGAGATCTGAATGTAAGAAAAGTGTATTTGGTAACGGCACCTGACAAAAAAGTGTGTTTTGTGGACTTTGCCAAAGTTTTCATAAGCTTGTGTAAGGTAAAGTGAATTTTACTTATTATTACCATGGTATAATAAAGTATATTAGGGAAATTTTGCCTTAGTGAAATTATTATCGATAAATCTTTTGTGTATTTTTGTGTGTCATTATGTTTGCAGTCTCTTGATTTTTCACATTTTATATACTGGTGATTTAACATTTATTTACTACATTTTAAATATTTCCTGATAATTTGCTATTGTGTACTTGATTTAATTTTCATTTACTAAGATTTTCTTTTAAAATTTTGAGTAAGTCTTGATAGCTTAAATTTTGTCTGATTAACTTAATTTCTTGATAAATTAAAGTTTTGTAAATTAGTTTTGTTTAATAATTTAACTCAAGAATTAATTACATTTTTGTGTTATTTTCAAGTAATTGTAAATTTTTTCAGATTGTGAATTCTAATTACAAGTTTTGAATTTAAAAATAAATTTTTGTATTTAGTATTTTTAAAAACAGTGTTTCAGTTGTTGACCACCAGTAAATAGGATTAATTGTGTGCATAAGGCCAAGTGATAAACCTATTTTGTTCCTTTAGTTTTGCTGAAGTAAACTAAGACCAGGGAAACAGTTAAAGTTGTTTGATGGAGTGATGCCCTTTTACTCTAGTATATATTTCTTGTTTAATTGTTGATACCTCACACTCATTTTGATAAATTTAGTTTGATATTTCATGTGATAAGTTTTTTAAGGGATCAATGTTACCTTTAGAGTACTCAGTCGTAATCTTTATTGACTGATTGATTGATTATGAAATTTAGGTCTTGAAGACCAAGTGCTGGAACCCATCAGGATTATTCAGCGCCGTAATGAAGGTGAAATATATAAATTAATGATATGATTGATAATGAGTAGGTGAATGTAATCTTTATTGTTATGAGAGTTCAGGTATCTGGTTGAAGTGAGGTAAATTTTTGAATTCTGTGATCAGTTGTGTAATAACCAGGTACTTGGTATGCTTTGTGACAGTATATATATATATATATATATATATATATATATATATATATATATATATATATATATATATATACTTTATATCTAGCATGCTGTTGGCCCAGCGTTCGACTCTCCTACTGGCTAATGAAGAATTAAGAGGAATTTATTTCTGGTGACAGAAATTCATTTCTCATCATAATGTGGTTCGGACCCCACAATGAGCTGTAGGTCCTGTTGCTAGGTAACCAGTTGGTTCTTAGTCACGTAAAATAAATCTAATCCTTCGGCCAGCCTAGGAGAGCTGTTAATCAGCTCAGTGGTCTGGTTAAACTAAGATATACTTAACTTTTAACTTTTATATCTCTCTCATAATACTGTACCCATTATTGGTTATACAAAGCAAAAGGCAATGAAAAAAGGTTCACGGGTATAGAGTTTCTTTTACAATATTAAGAGAAAATATTTCAAAATAAAAGTAAATGAACAATTTATGATACTGAATGTACTGTAGATACAATAACACTAAATGCACATTAGTCTATACTGGAAGCGATGATCTAGCAATATCTTTTTTATTGTTTTTCATCGTTTCATGGACTGAAATTATGACAAATACCAAGAAATAAAAATGAGATACCATAAGTGGGGTGGAATGAAAATGCTGTAGATTATTTCACACAAATAAAAGCAATAAAAGTGAAAAACTCTGGGTACTTACTGACTGATTTCTGATTTATGCTTTGGTACTCCGGCCAAGATGATAATGATGATGATGGTGACAATGAATATGACGACAACGATAATATAGAGTGCCTATGCTAATGAAACGAAAATGAATGATGGCGTATGAACTGCATTTGAGCTACTGACCTGATGAAACAGCAGAAGGGTTATCAAGGCCATCTTCAGAACTTGGACAAAGCAGTGGAGACCAAGGGAAAGATGGTGACAGGTGCATGATGTCATGAGCTGACTAAATCAAAGGATGAGGATCGTCAGTAGTTGACACTAAGCTTTCCCTTGTTTTGGAAGAGCATCATTATTGGCAGTTGTTTCCTTTGTCTTTTGAGTTCGTCATACACCTGTTGTAGCAGTGTCATTGCCTCAGACATCATAAAGGTGACTTTAACGCTACCATTCCATGGAAGGATTATAATCCTTTATTCTATCTTCAGCCGTCTAAATTATGCTGAACACTTTGCCCATCTTCTCCAGTGTCCATTTTGATAGTTCACTTTCCAGTTCACCTTCATCCTCTGACATAGAAGGGCATAGGAAAAGCATTCAAGAAAAGCCTGCTAATGAACTAGCTAGTGCAAAAGTGAGTTCTGCACTGTGGAATGAAGTGTTGGTAAAAATGGTAAAAGCATTAAGTGTGTGGACAGAGGATCACCATCAACAAAAACATTTTATAGCAGAAGGCCTTATCCTTGTATGAGCAATTCAGTACTTAGGCCAATATTAAGGAGGGAGTCAAGTCATTTGCAGCCAGTAGGGGATGACTAAAATGATATAAGAAGTGATTTAACATGAAAAACACTAAAATTACAGGAGAAACTGCATCTGACAATGCAGACACAGACACTGCCAACATGTTTCCCACAGTTATTACTAAAAATAATCAAAGACGGAGGCTACCATCCCAGGCAGGTTTATAGTTGTGATGAACTGGGACTGGAAAAAATGTGTAGCAGAACCTATATGCACCAAAGAGCAAAGCAGGTTCCAAGGTATAAAGCATGGAAGGACAAGCTGAATCTAATGCTAAGTGGCAATGCAGCTGGCCATATGATAAACCCTAGTGTCATGTACTACACAAAAAATCCCTGTACTCTGAAGAGCAAAGTAAGAGGCTTCTTCCCATTTACATGTAATACAGAATCAAGGCATGGATCACTGTGTAGTTTAGATAAAAGTTCAATGCTTAATCCCTGAAGAGTTATTTAGAGAAGGAAGGCCTGCTTTTCAAAATTCAGTTGACAATAGATAATGTTCTTAGCCATCCTCAATCGATTGGCATCAAACACCCATACGTGCATGTTGTGTTTCTGCCTCCCAACATGACCATGTTTCTCCAGCCTCTTAACCAAGGAATCATTCGCTGTGTCAAGGCTGCCTAGACTCAGCAGGTCTTCGACATGATCCACACAGCTATCGATGCTGACCCAACATAAACATCATGGACTGCTGGAAAGAATTCACCATTGTAGATGAATTCTAAGGGGCAATGGATGACTTGCCAAGACAAGATGGTAGGTGGGAACAGAATGGGAAACATCTCAAAGAGGATGTCAAACTGATGACCAAGGAGCTGAAAGATCTAATCAAGTCATTTATGTGGATTACTGTATATATTACTGTATGTATATGCATTCTCTATTTCATGAACATTGTCTCTTGCTAACACATGCCCATGAATCTGCACCCTGCACAAGCGCATGATTATTCTTCCTGCTCCTCTTGGCACAAGTGGTACGCCTTGCAGTACCCTCTCTGTGTATAACTGTTTGCTGTATGGAATAAAGCAACTTATGACTCGGGATATTATTTCTCCATCCCTGCAACCTTCAGTCTTCTCCTACTAGACATCATCACATATCACCATGGAGCAGAGTTAACCAACCAGCATTTCAAGGGAACATCGAATCCAGCATTCAAATCGAGCCGCCATTACCCTCGATTGCCTGTGGATATTCTACGATCACCTGTGGATATTCTTTGATCGCCTGAGGATCTTACAGTGTTGGTGTGTTGTTTCTGCAGGGCCTTCAGTGTTTGTGAAGTGCCAGTGCAGTGTAATATTAGTGCTTTGATTTTAGTGGGTTGTATTTCTCTTGTGCCCCTCCCCAGCCACGCAGTGGGACCCCATTACCCCCACCCAGCTACAGAGCCCAAGGCACATCCACCCACATTCATCGTTAAGCACACACTGCTGACTTTTCGATTCAAGTCAACCATCAAGGCGTGTGGCTGGACCCTTCCGACCACCCATCCCCCAGGAACCCTACCAGACCCGCTCGGCTCTCCCCCGTCTGCCAGTGTTCGCTCGCCACACAGTGGAATTATTTACAGTAACTTTTATAATTAAAACTGTAGAAATTCTCCCTCATCTTTCTCCTCTTCTTTTAAACTGTGTATGACACTGCTGAAAACGGTTCATAATGGCTTCTGCCTCACATCAAGACGAACCTGATGATATACAACACAACCAGGACCCTGAGGACCACCACTGGCCTTCACACCCAACCTCACCAACAGACCGTCGAATCCCACCAGGTTTTACAACACTAGCAACCCCACCTTCGCTCTCACCACACCTGACTTTGCTGCCTCCCACAGCTCCAAATGCAAAGTTAAGGCTCCTAATCAAATACCTTGAGGAATCTCGACAGGCGGAGTTGGCTGCACATTGGAGAGAGGAGGAACAACGCTGTCACGAAGAGGATCTACGCCTCCAAGAGGACAACTTAAGAAGAGAGGAGGAAGCTCAACGTTTCACCGCCCTGTTGCAGCTACTTACAGTCAGCCCTGCCCAACAGCAAGCAACACCAGCGGACTCCCAACAACTTCCTACACAACCCTCAGTGCCAACGTCCACCCAGCCACCACCCACACAGAAGGCCATCGCGCAGACCCCGCCACCCTTACATCCTGACGCTACATACCAGGTGTTTAGGGAATGGCGTAGACGCTGGGATGACTACATCGTGATGGTGGACATAGGAGCATTGCCTACCAGTTAATACAACTTCGTATGTGCCTCAGCCTGGAGACACAAAGGACACTTGAACACACGCTCAACATACCACCAGACACGGATCGGAGTGTGAATGAGGTCTTGAATGTTCTCCAGGAACATATTAAGAACCTGCGGAATGAAGCTCTACGACTCAGGGACCTGCTTTCCTGCAAACAGAGGGAAGGGGAAAGCTTCGATGATTTCTACGTCCGACTGAAGCATGAAACAAAGGAAATCGACGTCTGTCTGGCCATTCTGCTGCTTACGAAGAGGCTTAGCCAAAGATGATCATCATCATGGGAGTCGGGGACAAGGAGTTCACCCAGAAACTCATTGCCCTGGATGCTGCAGCTCCACTGGCCACCATGGTCAACAAATGTCACTCCTATGAGGCCACACGGACAACCACCAATGCCGTACATACCCCTCCTTCTAAATTGTGTGCTGTCTCTACTTATAAGAAAACCAAAAGACATGGCAGCAAGGGTGCTACCGTGCACCCAACCCCTAACAGGGACACTTCATGCCTTTCCTGCACAAGGAAGCACAGCTCTGCAGACAAGTGCCCAGCCACTGATAGTGTATGTGGGAATTGTAGCGGCAAGGGACATTGGCGCAGGACCCCAAAGTACCCTGCCAACAAGACCACATGTAGACACTGCAGCAGAGTGAGCCATTACGACAGGTGTTGCCGGCAGCAGATGAGTGCCAAGCAAGGCGGCCTGCCCAATGCCACGCCCCCTTCTAACAAGTCCTCCAACTGTGGCAAGGTCAAGACCCTTTCCACAACTTGCCCCTCACCGTCCGTCGCCCATATCCCTCACTCTCACCTATAGGGATGAGACATCCAAGATTATGATGCTGCCTGACACAGGACCTGATATATCAATGATGGGGCCCCAGCACTTAGAACTTCTTCACATTCCCAAGACTGAGCTACAGCCTCCTGCCATGTCAGTGACCCTCACAGCAGATGGGTCAAAGATGACACCAGCTTTAGGTACTTTTAAGGCCACCCTGTCATTGGTCAAGCGGTCCTGCCTCACCACGATTCAAGTCCATGAAGGCGTTCAGATGCCACTCCTGTCATATGCACTCTGCAGGGAGTTGGCTATCATCCCGCCAGGCTTTCCACAGCCCATCCTACAGGTCACCCACGTTAACTGATGTAAGGAGCTACCCCTCCATGCCAACACGACCCCTGCTGAGGCCCGAGAATATTTCCTACAAGCCTTCCAGGATGTGCTCGTGTCTAAGGAAGACCTTAAGGCCGATGGCAGGAACTCCCATGAAAATTCACCTCGAGGATGCAGTTCCATTTGCCATCCACACCCCACGGTCCAGCACGGAACCATTAAACCTTTTGGAGATGAGTCATCGGAATGGTGCCACCCTCTAGTCGTTGTCCCAAAGGCCAAGGGAGTTCGCATCACGGTGGATCTCACCAAGTTGAACGCACAAGTCTCCCGACCAGCCCACCCTTCACCCATACCCTTAGCTGCTGTCCACACTGTCGACTCCACCGGCAAGTTCTTCGCCACCACAGATGCTCTACACAGCTACTGGCAGATGGAGCTAGCAGAAGAGGACCATCACCTCACCACTTTTATTACGCCTTACGGACGCTTCCAGCATTGCCGGGGACCCTTAGGCTTTGCTGCCAATGGCGATGCTTATTGCTATCATGGTGACCTGGCTCTCCAGGGCATGAAGAAGTGCGTCAAGTTTGTCGATGACATTCTCATCTTTGACGACGACATACTGACACACTACCACAGGATCCATGAACACCTGCTGCCGCAAACACGGCATCACCCTCAACAGAGACAAGTTCACAGTGGCAGAGACCTGAGTGAATTTCAGTGGCTTCACTCTTTCTGAAGAAGGAATTGCTGCTGATCCAGGACGAGTTGCTGCTCTACAAGACTTACCAACGCCGCCGTCCAACCTGACGGACCTACGTTCCTTCATGGAGTTAGTAAACCAGTGGGCAGAGTTTACCCCAGATATTGCCCTGGCTGCACAGCTCATTCGCCCACTCATGAGCCCCAAGCGCTCTTTTATGTGGACACCGGACCATGACCAGGCCTTCAAACGAGTGCAGCAAGCACTCTCAAGCCCCACCTGTTCTTGCGTCTTTTGACCCAACACTGCCAACCATTCTCCAGACCGACGCATCTCGTCTTTACGGGATACGCTACGCCCTCCTCCAGGACCATGGCTCTCGTCGTCTCCGAGTAGTCCAATAATGTGGATCCCGCTTTCTCACAGACACCAAGACAAGGTATGCGACGATTGAGCTGGAGATGCTTGCAGTATCTTGGGCCCCTCACAAAGTGCTGCCTATACCTCAAAGGACTGCCAACCTTCACCCTGCAAAATGATCATCGTCCACTGGTGCCCATTATCAACGGCTACACACTGGACATGGTCGAAAACCCACAGCTTCAGCGAATGAAGGAGCACGTCGCAATACCAATTTACTGCGATGTGGCATGCTGGCAAGTCTCTATGCATCCCAGATGCACTCTCCCGTGCACCAGTCAGCTACCCGACCTCTGAGGATATGACTGGCTACACTGAGGTAACAGCGTTCGTCAGGTCAGTCATCAATACTGCAACAGCTTCCCAGGACAAGGATGCCCCAACCATCAATGCTGACTGGACCCTGCAAATATGTCAATAGCAGCACAGGCCAACCCCACTTATGTTCGCCTTTGTGATTGCATCAGTTCTGGGTTCCCCACAAATCGGTGCGACCTGCACGCCTCCCTACTACCGTACTGGAAGCTGCAAGAAGTTCTCTCTACTGATGGTGACCTCATGCTCTACGGAGCAAGATCACTGGTTCCTGCAGCTCTACGTCACCACACACTCGCCAGACTCCACAACAGCCACCAAGGTGTTGAGGCTACCAAATGTTGGGCTTGACAAACCGTCCTCTGGTCTGGGATAGACTTGGACATCGCCAACACCATCGCCGGCTGCGAGCCCTGCCAGGTCCTGCGTCCCAGCCAACAGCAGAAGCCGCTTCACAATGATGACCACCCATCAAAGCCCTTTGAGTCAGTGTTGGCGGAATTCTTCCAGGTAGTGGGGAAGTCCTTTCTTGTGGTCGCCGACTGCCTCTCCGGCTGGCCTGTGGTCGTCCCTTGCAAGGGCAACACCACCGCCTCAACCATACGGCACTTCTGCTGCTACTTCAGAGAGGTGGGTGTTCCCCTTCGCCTACGCACCGATGGAGGACCCCAGTTTGCCAGCAAAGAATTCGCTGACTTCACAGGCTGTTGGGGTGTACACCATATAACCTCGTTGCCACACTACCCGCAGTCTAGTGGACACACTAAGGCCACTGTCAAGGCTGTCAAGCACTTGATCCTCAAAATGGGCCCTACAGGAAACATCAACTGCGAAGCCTTTGATCGTGGTCTCCTCGAGTTACGCAACACGCCCAACCACTCTGGTCGCTCTCCTGCCCAGGTACCGTATGGTCACCCTCTCCGTACGTGTGTGCCTGCCCATCCTCAGTCGTTCACAGAAGATTGGCAAGAAAAGGCCCATGATTGTGACTGCCAAGCCACTGCCAGAGCAGCTCAAGTGCAGCGCAACTACAACGCCCACACCCGGCCCCTGCCCAGGTTGAATGTGGGCCAACATGTCCACATCCAGAACCGACATCCCACCAATGGGACAAGATTAGGATCATCATGGGTGGCACACAATCACAGGAGTGCAAGGTCAGCCTCCCAAGTGGTCGAGTGCTACATCGGAACCGTCGCTTCCTATATCCAGTGCCTGATCCTGGTCAAGTTCCCAACTCTAATCCCTGCGGTCCTTAGCCCTGACATGGAAAAGTCGTCACTTCCCTCCAAAACCCCTCACAGGTCTCCAAGATTAAACAGGCCTACATAGTGTACAAAGCTCAGATGTGCCACTTATGCAATTTGTTTTTCACATAATTACTTGATAAATTCACTGTATGTTATTTGCTTTGCACATTATTACTTGATAAACTCACTGTATACTATTTGCTTTGCACACTATTACTTGATAGTTCACTGTATGTAGCTTGCATAGTACGTTCAAGATACCTCTTTGAACACAAAAGGGTGAGGGGAGGTGTGGATTACTGTATATATTACTGTATGTATATGCATTCTCTATTTCATGAACATTGTCTCTTGCTAACACGTGCGCATGAATCTGCACTTTGCACATGCGCACGATTATTCTTCCTGCTTCTCTTGGCGCAAGTGGTATGCCTTGCAGTACCCTCTCTGTGTATAGCTGTTTGCTGTATGGAATAAAGCAACTTATGACTTGGGATATTATTTCTCCATCCCTGCAACCTTCAGTCTTCTCCTACAAGACATCATCACATATCACCAATTTACATCAGAGGATGAAGATGAATTGGAAAGTGAAGTTGAACTACCAAAATGGACACTGAAGAAGATGAACGAAGTGTTCAGCATTATACAGATGGCTAAAGACAGAATAAAGGATTGCAATCCTTCCATGTAATGGAGTATCAAAGTCACCTTTATGATGCCTGAGGCAATGACACTGCTACAACAGTTGTATGACGAACTCAAAAGGCAAAGGAAACAACTTCCAATAATGATGCTCGTTTGGGAAAGAATAGTGTCAATTACTGACGATCGTCATCCTTTGATTTAGTCAGCTTGTGATGTAATGCAGTTGTTGCCATCCTCTGTCCTCTGGTCTCCTCTGCCTCGACCAAGCCCTGAGGATGGTATTTTTGATGCAATAAAATTCCATTTTTTTTTTATTAACTTTTATTGTGTCTTTATATGATTCTTGTTTATGTCAACTGTTTACAAAGTATGAAAATCTAACTATATTTTCAGGTTATATACAAACAAGAGGAAGCACATTTCTTTTCTTCTAATCACTATAAACTCATCAGGGTGTAAATAAATTTAAATGCCATGTAGGAAAGTGAAACAACGGAGTGGTGCTAGGCCTTTCGATTTACTGTCCTTTCCTTAGCAGACTGCTAAGAAAAGGACAGTAAGTCGAAAGGCCTAGCACCATTCTGTTGTTTCACTTTCCTATGTGGCATTTACCTTTATTTATATATTCATCACGTTCCATATTTTCGTGATTCAGTTATTCATCGGGTATATTTCATATACAAAGAAGTACTTTCACTGAAAAAAATTAGCTTTCCATCTTTCAGAGTTTTTAAGTCACTGCAAAATAAGCAATGCTTTTTTTTTTTATTTTGCCATTTTCCCAAGACTTAATTTACATAAGTAAAAATCTTGGATATAACTGCACAAAATTCAATAAAACTTTAACAATAGAAGTCAATTTTAGTGTTAGGAAAAAGTATTTTGAGCTTCTACATCTTTATAAATTCATTTTGAAAAATGGTATAATATTTTTTAAAAGGGAAATTACATAAACTTAAGGGGTTGAATTATCTGGTTTCCTGATGTGTAAAAATTTGACATAAATCTTTTTTAATATACGGCCAAAGAACCAACATACATTATAATTGGATATTATGGCATCAGCAAGCCCCTCAACAGCTGTGATATTGTTGTATTCCTATTCTTTCCCTGTTTCACTCTCCAATCGTGATCAGAAAAGTATTTCAAGAGTATGAAATTAATGCATTTAAATCAAGACTAAATATTAAAGCTTCATACCTTTCTAGTTTGAGGTTCATATTCATGATGCATAACCATTTCCCGCATGTACAGTATAAGAATATTTTTTCATAATATCACAAATTTTTAAAGCAATTTGTATTTTTCCTAACTATACAAACCTGAGGTCCTTTACATTAGGAATTACTTCCAGCTTCGCTGAAAGTAATTCCTAATGTAAAGGACCGATGTTTTGTATATCGTGTAGGGACAAAAGGCAAATAATATCATTCAATACACAATCACATAACCTCCTTTGAACTTACTTAATATTCAAATAAATGTAAGATACCCACATAAAGTATACCATGATTTCCAAAGCTAAAACATCAAACAGTATACTATTGAAAATCTGTAAAAGAGAATATTTTAACTTAATCTATATACAGTATTGAAAATCTCTTGAAAAATATTGCACTTTAAAAATAATTATGTACAGCCAAAAAAAAGTATAGTATTAAAAATACTGCCTCTAAAAAATATTGAAGTAAAGCCAATAACAAAAAACAGCATTGCCAACATGTTAATGTCAAATTAATTGAACAATATTAGACAAAACATCATGAAACCCAAAGCCAATACCTGAAAGTTCCTAATCCCTTCAACAAATAATCTACCAGAGTCATCTCTCAAAAAAAATTCTTAAAAGTATTAAGCAGTGAATATCTGGAAAAAATTCTATATCTTATCCCACTTTAATGGTATTTGAGTTCACCAACATGCTTTGTGGTTCACTTTCCTGACTCACCTCTCAACTGCTTCATTTATGCACATGCTAACCTGTTTTTTTATTCTGTATGTCTCCTTTCATCCACAGCATGACTCCATTGACAAGTTACCCCAGACATATTTACAATATGAAAATTATTTTTATGAGAAATAAACAGCACCAGACATATTTACAATATGAAAATTATTTTTATGAGTAATAAATAGCAGACAGCAATTTTTAATATGCAATAATAAAAAATTATAAATTTTCTAGGAAAACAACTAAATGCAGTTACTGTACATCAAAGTGTTCTCTTGTTACTGTGCAGTATCTTTACCAATTTTCCAAACAAAACATTTATAACTAGTAGTTAGCATGCTGCAATTAGGTAAGACACAATAACAGTTTCATACTAGTGCTGCAATTATCACAAAATTATTGGCATACAAAAATGTGATGGTCTCAAATGTACTGCAATAGTCACAATGAACTGTTGCAAATTATTTATTAAGTGACAGATATATCACAAATCAGATAACGATTAATTTGCCAAACAAACTTCTGCTGAACAGAAAATCTACTTGTGCATAAGATCAAATCACGGCAAAGCAGCATAATTTTTACAGTGCAGCTACAATTACAGTCCGATCCCTTAAATCCAGCACTCTGTAGTCTGGCAACTCCCATAGTCCGGGACTTTTTGGAATTAGCCGCCATTAGTTGTCATGCGGCTACAAAGGAGGTGGCACAAGTCGTTTCAATTTTTGGATTTTTCAGATTTTGGAACTGAAGCTTGCTCCATAAATACACAGACATTTTATTTCCAACAAAAACATTCTGTGAAACTCAAAAATAAACATTTCATCAAAAAACATGAATTCTTCACATACTGTACATTGTGTATAGTGTGAGATGTATTTTCAGCAATTTCATTTGGCTAAGCTTTCTATGCCTGTCTCATTTTCGATAGATACCACTGATAATGTACATTATACCTGAGTTAGCTTTTAACTAATAAATAGGCTTAGAAGGAAAAGTTCATTAACCCTTAAACGCCGAGCCTCTATTTACAAAAACGTCTCCCGTATGCCGGCGGCGTTCAGTGAGTTAGCGCCGAAGCGGAAAAAAAGTTTTTTTTTTTTAAATCACAGCACGTTTAGTTTTTAGGATTAAGAGTTCATTTTTGGCACCTTTTTTTTGTCATTGCCTGAAGTTTAGTATGCAACCATCAGAAATTAAAAAAAATATCATTATCATATATAAATATTGAAATATATGACAGCGCAAAAAAAAATTTTTCATATATAATTTTATACAAATCGCGCTGTGAGCAAAACTGTTAAAGCTAACGGGTTATTTTGTTTTTCTTTGTATTGTACACTAAATTGTGATGATTTTGGTATATAACAAATTGTAAAACGATCAAAGCAACACAGAGAAAATATTATCACAAAATGATGCATGAATTCGTAACGCCAGGGACGTAAAAAAATGTTTTTTTAAAAATTCACCATAAATCGAAATATTGTGCTAGAGACTTCCCGTTTGTTGAAAAATGAAGCTAATTGATTGAATATTACTAGACTGTAAGTGTTTTAGCTTACAATTGCAGTTTTTTACCATTTCGGTCGAGTTAAAGTTGACCGAAAGTCGAATTTTTTCTATTTATCGTGATTTATATGAAAATATTTCAAAACTGATAAAAGCTACAACCATGAGTTATTTTCTGTTGTATTGTACATGAAATTGCACACATTTTCATATATAAATCTTTATGTAACGACTAATATAAAACGGTGAAAATATTACGACAACGTGACGAAAGAATTTCTGAGATGTTCGGCCGAGTTACCGCGCAGACGTAAGGAAAATGTTTTTTTCAAAAATTCACCATAAATCGAAATATTGTGCTAGAGACTTCAATTTACTGCAAAATGAAGGTAAACGATTGAATATTACTAGAATGTAAGAGTTTTAGCTTACAATTGTGTTTTTTTACCATTTCGGTCGAGTTAAATTTGACCGAAGGTTGAAATTTTGGCAGTTATCGTGATTTATGTGAAAATATTTCAAAACTGATAAAAGCTACAACCATGAGCTATTTTCTGTTGTATTCTACATGAAATCGCGCACATTTTCATTTATAAAAGTTTATGTAACGACTAATGTAAAACGATGCAAACATTACGACAACGTGACGAAAGAATTTCTGAGATGTTTGGCCAAGTTACCGTGCGCAGACATAAGGGAAAAGTTTTTTTTTCAGAAATTCACCATAAATCGAAATATTGTGCTAGAGACTTCCAGTTTGTTGCAAAATGAAGGTACATGATTGAATATTACTAGAATGTAAGAGTTTTAGCTTATAATTGCATTTTTTTACCATTTCAGTCGAGTTAAAGTTGACCGAAGGTTGAAATTTTGGCAGTTATCGTGATTTATATGAAAATATTTCAAAACTGATAAAAGCTACAACCATGAGTTATTTTCTGTTGTATTCTACATGAAATTGCGCACATTTCCATATATAAAACTTTATGTAACGACTAATATAAAACGAAGCAAACATTACGACAACGTGACGAAAGAATTTCTGGCGTGGATGTAAGGAAAAAAGTTTTTTCAAAAATTCACCATAAATCGAAATATTGTGCTAGAGACTTCCAATTGGTTGCAAAATGAAGGTAAATGATTGAATATTACTAGAATGTAAGAGTTTTAGCTTACAATTGCATTTTTTTACCATTTCGGTCGAGTCAAAGTTGACCGAAGGTTGAAATTTTGGCAGTTATCGTGGTTTATATGAAAATATTTCCAAACTGATAAAAGCTACAACCATGGGTTGTATTTTGCTGTATTTTACATGAAATTGCGCACATTTTCATATATAAAACTTTATGTAACGGCTAATATAGAACAGTGCAAAAATTGCGACAAAATGACGAAAGAATTTCTGAAATTTTCGGCCGAGTTACACACATATGTAAGAAAAAGTTTTTTCAAAAATTCACCATAAATCGAAATATTGTGCTAGAGACTTCCACTTTGTTGTAAAATGAAGGTACATGATTGAATATTACTAGAATGTAAGAGTTTTAGCTTACAATTGCGTTTTTCGACCATTTCGGTCAAGTCAAAGTTGACCGAAGGTTGAAATTTTTTGTAGTCGACATACAGTACGTCCACTTGGCACCCAACAGACAATTTTAGTCGACGTATGATACGTCCAGTAGGTGTTTAAGGGTTAAGTTAAATGTGAATTTTTAAGTACATTAAATCTTACCAACATTTTGACTTGTGTAGGAATTCATTACTATTACTTATAATTAACAACCACTTACTACTGTGTGCAAGACACTGGCATAAACAATAGCAAGTACTGCCATAAACAATAAAATCAAAAAACAACAGTTTGCTGAGGTAAGTTATTGTAACTGACACGTTTGTTATGGGGTTGTGTTACAGTTGTGGTGTTAAAAATCTGGTAATTTTCAATGGTGAATTCCATAAATAAAAATAAAATAAATCTTTATTCATCCTTCACACAATGCAGGAGAAAGTGTTATAAAAGTATGCCACAAAATTTATGGTGTAGATGTGCCTGAAGAAACGAATAATGTGCAGGCCACAAAACATTGATCTACACGACCATATAAATCTCCACTTCTAAAACTTTCATCATCTAGTGAGAACCTCAGTCGAATCCATCTTAACGGTCATGCCCATCTACTGAGGCTTGTACATTTCCCGAAGAGATCCCAACGTGGTCCTCATCAGAAGAATCCCAATCGTGGATAATAATGGAGGAGCCATGATCATTCACTGTGTTAAAATCCCTACGACGATGAACTATAGCAATGGCCATGAGCCGATGCCAACTTGGGAGCACAAAAAAAAAACTGGGATGTAACTGTCCTGGCTCAAAGAATAAGAAGAAACAGTCCTTCTTTTCTTGGCACTAGGATCAGAAACGAAGTCCCTACACCTCCAACATCCGACTGTCCGTGGAAGATCAACGACCATGGGTCAATTTCGACTTGGAAACATGAATATGGACTGGGATGTGACTGTACTGGTTCGAAGAAGAAGCAGTCCATCTTTTCTTGACATTGGGATCAGAAACGTAGTCCCTACACCTCCAACATCCGACTGTCCGTAGGAGAGCAACGGCCATGGGCCAATGTCAACTTGGTAACACGAATATGGACTGGGATGTGACTGTACTGGCTCGAAGAAGAAACCATCCTTCTTTTCTTGGCACAAGTATCAGAGACGAAGTCCCTAATCCTCCAACAACTAACTGACTGTTCGTGGGAGAGCAAGGGCCATGGGCTGATGTTTACTTCGAAAAATGAATATGGACTGGGATGTGGCTGTTCTGGCTCCAGGAATAAGAAGAAACATCCTTTCTTTTCTTGGCACTAGGATCAGAAACAAAATCCCTAATCCTCCATCATCTGAGGGGATAACATACAATAGAAGCAGTCGATGGCTATTTTGATGACTATAATGAAGAAGAGGTAGAAGAAGATGATGCACATCTCTTCTTACTAGCACTATTGCACTTCCCTTCAAAGACTAAGTCCAGTCTCTCCATCACTGTTTGAATGAGGTACTCTTCAATCCGAGCAGATGGTGACGTCACAGAAGTCTGGCAGCGACATTACTAAGGCAGACGAAACGTGTGGAGGTTGCTGTTGTCACTGTGAGCAGGACAAGAAGTGACCCAAATTGATTATGCATCCAAACTTGTAACAAATGACAAAAATAGTGACGCGCCCCCCGACGTGAAGAAATGGTGCAGAATGGTCCCCTTCTTCTCAAAGAATACATCCATACTTCTCTCAACAGACCTAGTCGAACGATCGAATCTATCATCAGAGGTGGATAACGTCATAGCAGAAATAGCCGTGCGTCACAATCCCAGCTGTGACACCACTGACGAGACAAACTCTTACACAGCCTTTGGTACTACTTGAAATCATATGGAGGAGATCAGGGGGGGGAGCAACATATGATGAAATAACCCAACCCAGTCGTGACGAAATGGCATAGAACGATACCTAAAGAAGAGGAGAGCCAACACTGGAAATAGCAGGCCATCTAATGTTGGTACTCCTGAGGGGCCAACACGTACTACTGTAAATTGACGACATCATCTATGCATCTGAACCTGGAACAGAGGAACAAAATGTCGTTACCCCTACCATCCTGGGAGGGGGATATATGCTAGAAGACAGCACTTACAAGTGGTTCACAGGCTCTGAGAACAACATGCTGCCGTCAAATCTGGCTGGGAGCCAAAATTTCTGCCGTAAAACTACTAAGTTGGTCGAGTGGTTACCTGGATGAGCCGAGAGGATGTAGAGGGCTCCAACTCTTCAAGGAAAGAAGCAGGGCTGACAACTGCTGCACAACTAGGAGGTCTAGAGAAATCCAGACACCAACCAGCTTCTGAACCTTCGAGCCTGAAAAGAACCAGATAACATGCCTTCTCTCTCACAAGAAGGGCAGTATCTAGCAGTAATATATCCTGAAGGAAAGGGAGGGAGTGAGCCAACGACTCACACCCCGCCCACCCCCCCAAAAGACAGGGAAAGCAGACACAAACCTCTTACTGGTCCTGGAGAATGACTCTGGACCATCGCACTTTCACGTCTCAATCTTCCCCCTCTACACAACATCTGAAAGACCAAACATTACCACGTTCCAAGAAACTGTGTAGTTGAAAAAGAACATGAAACACAAACAAACACCAAGCAGAAGGTGTTGGAAAAACAAAAACGATACATAAATGGAGAAAAACTCCAATACTCATGCAGACTATGCAGTAAGAATAAGAAATATATCATACAAAGACAAAAAAATTTTGTAGTTTCAATATATCAAAATACTCAATGTTTCAATATAATCAGAGTATATATGTAAAAATATACAACACATAAGTAAAGCCAAATGGCAGAACAGAGAAGTACAGTGCATCTCAACGAGACAGCGGCCAAAAGTAAACTGACTAGAACTGAATGCATTCAGACTGTGGGTGTTACCTCCACCCCTACCTTCGGTAACTGTTACCATAACCACCTTGCAGAAAGCTTAATGGTCAGATTTCCAGCTCATTGAAAGTTAATCCCATGTATAAAGACCAAGGGTTTGTATTTGTGTAAGAACAATGCAGTGATATCAACCTCAAACAGCTGAAGGGAAACAGTTTTTCCAAAGATACCAGGTAAATGACCAGGGATTGTCAGGCCTTGGATGAGGAACATAAGCTGTGGTGGAACTCCAGATGTAAATAATTTCCTGATACTGTCCCCCATTGGTTGAACTATCTATGTGTCTATGTCCATCCTCAAGTAAAGTATGTATATTTCTTAATAGCACCAGATCCAAATTGTCCCATTGACTGGAAGACTAAGCTCCTGGAAAACATGAATATTTGAGGCCAATGTCCCAATAAAAACATGGGAAAAATCACTAGTCTACACTACACAATCTTAAATTAGTACACCACAACCCAGCAAACCTAAGATATATTCTCAAAGGTGGGTGTATTATACAAGGAAGTAGTAATCTCTGGGGTCCACGGATATCAAAAGTCCCATCCTGATAAAATGTCATGCCAAAGCCAACTGTTTCCATTCTGAAAAAGGATAACAGGGCAAGCTTGTTCAGTGGCCTCAGGATGGAGATCCTACACAGATAAGTAAGGTGCACCATACTTTGGTGTGTGCTGCTACTCAAATTATTTTTCTTACAAAATCCCAAGATTTGACCTTACAAAATCCCAAGATTAATAAAAAAAAATCCCAAGATATTAAAATAATTGTATGTTCATAATGTTTTAAAAATGTCTAGTACAGGTAATACATCTTTGGAAGACATAAAAAAAGCAAACAAATTTAGTTGTTGTCAGTTGCATGGACTATAAAGGGTGTGACCAGCACATAAACAGAAACGGATTAACATTCCTCGAGAGATTAAAGAGATTAATTTTGTTTTGAAGGTATGTCAACACAGCATTAGTAAATATCTTCTGAAGCAATAAAAAATTCTTTTGTTGCACTCAGAGTAACGAGAATGAATTCATTCTATTCTTCACATAATTAGTAAAATACATAGGCTATTAAAAACTATGTACTGTACAGGCAGTCCCCGGTTAACAGCGATCCGGTTTTATGGCGCTTGTCTATCGACGAAAATCGGCAATTTTCGGCGCCAAAAATTGCCGATTTCCACTTATCGGCGCCAATAATTGGGTATTGACGCCAATACAAACCTAACAGAGGCGCCGATAACCGAAAATCGGCACTTTTCGGCACCGATAACCCCCGAAAATCGCTGATTTTCAGTTGGCAGCGATTTTCGGTTATCATCACACCCTCAGAAACGGAACCCTGCCGATAACCAGGGACTGCCTGTATTCAAAACACACACACATCATCGTCAGCTTCACGTGAGCAAAACATTCTTTCTCAGGCAAAATACAGCTAAAACCTGACTGGCTGACTAGTTGCCATGGTGATGGCAAAAATTACTCAATAATTTGCTTTATATAATTATTTCTTTGTGAAAGCAAGAATTTAACAATAATTTTAACTTTAATATAGTGGTATGGAAAATCCCACACACTGTGTCGTAGTAATGTTTCACCACTTGCGAATCCCATTCCCGGACCATCCTCAAATGCATGACTGCAAACTGATGACGACATTAGTGACAATAAAGAATAAACCTCTCCAAGACTGTTATGATGAAAGACAATAAACGGCTTGGAGAAAGGAGAGCAAAAGCGAACGTCCGCTCTCCACAGCAGCTGAAGAGAGCCTGAATGCGTCACGAGGTTCCAGTTGGGTCTCTGACCCGCTTCCACCTCATCTGCATATCAGATGCCAGATGCCACAGATTTCTTGCATATGCAATTTTTTATTGTTTTTAAACCTGTTTCCAGGTGGCGCCTAAAGATTTATCCTAATGTTCAGACCGAAGGTTTGTTCCGCGTATGAACAAATGTACTTTATAGTCTTACTTATCATTAAAATTCACAAGTCGAATTACAATTATTTCAATTATGTATATTTTTGTATTTTATAGAATGTTTTTACTGATTATATATTAGTGATGATTTTAATTATCTCACGTTATTTAACAGTACGTTGTATTAATATAAATAATAATAAACTATAACGAATAAATAACTATAATGAAAAAACATGAAAAAAGGAAAAAAATGTTTTTGCTGCAGTAGTGATGTTTGATTATACTCCTGACCCCACAGTTCCGAAATCCGAAAAAATCCAAAAACCTAAACACATTGGGCTGCAAAGATTTCAGATAAAGGATTGTATACCTGTAATACACAAATCACATTAACTGGTAAAGGGAACAGAAAAAACCTTATTACAGTGCAAAATTAAATACAACTAGTATTTGTACATTGTTTGATTTTTCTTCGATCCTTGGACAACAGTTTGCAGTGTCTGAGGGCACTCAAAGACCACAAATATGGGCTACATAAGAGATGGATAAAGCAACTATACTGTACTTTGCAAAATACTCTAAAAATCTTTGGCTATGGGTCTACTAGACTTGCTCTACCTGAGCTTTCACTCTTGCTTCTTTGGTAAAATTTGGAGCCTTCCAAACCTATAGTCAGTCAACTCACAGAATGGACTTTCCTATCATCACATACCTGTATTGCATCCAAATTCAGAAGACTCAACATTATAATGTGAAATAAAACTTCTTTCACAAGGAAAACGATTTGTTAGAGGTTGAATTTCATCCTGTTAACTGATATCTCTGCAATGAATATTATTTCCTGCTTTTTCCCACTCTACAAGGGTACATCTCATTTGCTCTAAAGCACATTTATTCCTAGGAAAAACTGTTGGTATAATCTTCTTAGGGTGAAGGAACTGCACAAATCTCCTGAGCTCTCCATAGCTTGAATGTTCTGAATACGGAATACCTAAAAAAATTAAATGTCATGTTCCATTGAAAAAGGAAAACTATTCTGTTCAACTACTACAAAATACTAATAAAACATAAACAGATAATACTGCAATCTGTGCATAAACAAAAACTTTTCAAACTGAAAAAACATCACAACTTGTGCAAAACTTGAAAAAGCGAGAGACAGAAAGAGCAATTCAGTGCACAAATCATGCTAAAGATACTAAAAATTTGAATTTAAATCTACTCTACTCCAAATTATTAAGAGGTGGCAGGTGAAATCAATGAAATTTTATAATACATAAAATTACCAATAAACTACAGATCCAATACAAAATTACAATAGTGCAAAAAATATAGCCTTACCATATATGTAAACATTCCCAAGTTGTTTTGGTTTTAAATATGCAGAATAGTTCTGCTCGCCTTCAACATGCTCCCATCCAGTCAAGCGAAGGCCAATGACTACTTTATAGGTAGGCTCTAGGGTATTTAAATAATTTGCTAGGCTCTGTAAATACATGAAAAAACAAAGTTAAAAAAAGGCTGTTACACTTTAGTACAAAGCTATCACACAAACAGGTAATACTAAAAGTGATGCAATTCTAGTCATTCAATAACCCTACAAATGTGAACCTCAATTGGCTACGATTTTTGGTACAAAATCAACACACTTCAAGGATCCTCCTCATATCCTGATAATGTACTCTTATCACTGCCACTGGAAATGAAAATATCCTGAGAGTACAAAACAAAAATTTAACCAGTTAAGGAAGATAAATTACTCAAAATGACATCTGGGCACAGAAAAGGTAGTCATCATATGAATATATATTCATCCCCACTTACCATTTAATTCTTATACTACTGTACTTCCTACCTCTTCCATTAAGACAAAATAGATACTCTAAATAACTTTTCACAGTACAGTACAGTCATACCTCATGCATTCGCATTTCTGGATTCGCAAAATTTTCGTTGGGACCTAGCTAATTTGCATCCACAATTTTTTCACCGATCTGTGTACAGTACATACATGTTTTCTTTATTTTATTGAACTGTACCTTCGTTATATGACTTCTGTGACATATGAAGTTTACCTAGTTTACACTCCTGACAATGACAAAGAAACGTCAGTCATTAAGTTGACAGCCCCATTCGCTACTTGGTCTTACTTTACTGTGAGTGCAAAAGAAAATGGCAGCCAATGAATAAGTACTGTATAGAGGTAACATTAGTATACCGTACTGTAAATGCACTAGTGTGGCAAATACCCATTAGGCAATACTCTACTCTATTTGTACATCAACCATTTACAGTATTTCTTTTTTTAAGGGTAATGTATCAAGCTAACTTTTAAATGAAATTAAAGAGCTTTGGGAGCATGATACTGGTCACGTTTAGGGTTTAAACTCTACAAATAAGGATTTATTAGCATTTTTAACAACTCATACCAAACATTCGCCATTCCTCCTGAACTGCAATGGTTCTGGAATCTAACCTCACGAATGTTTGAGGTATACATATTACTACTTTGGATTATTAAATTTAATTTGTCTTACTTTCCACCAAATTTTTTTACCATGATCAACATAAATTCAATGAGCCTCTATATTTGCTAGTAAGTACATGTTTACCTTCAAGGTTGTACGTTTTCAGAGATGCTAATATTTCTCACTAGATCATACTCTCATCCACTCTCAACTTGACCCAAAAATAATTATTTATTTTCATTTGAAAGTAATTTAAGGAGACCACTGAGTCACATTTAGACTTAAAATAGGGTTTGCTACACATAACTTGCATTCACCCTGTTGCCATGTTTGCAAGAAGTTACAATGTGTGTTCATGACATGTTTTACTGCAGTGTGGACAAACCCTAGAATGAGATCGAGGTTGAAGTTGTGCAACTAGATTAAAAGAGCACAATCTAGACAAAAAGTGAAAAACAGAAAGAACTGCAGCTGGTTGATAGGTTGCTGCAAAAATCAAATATACTATAATTTCTGTATTAACAATGGCTAGATAAAATTTGATAACAGAATCTATAGCCAAAAAATAAGTTTCCCTACTGATGCTAATTACAGTATATACCTTACATTGACAATTTCTATTTACATTTTTATGAAGCAAGCACAATTACTTAATTGAATGACAGCGCCACAGATTAGTGCAAAGATCAACAAAAAGAAATTTAGTGGAACTCAAGAGTTTTGCCTATTAATCTGATGAGTCAGATACTGAAAACCAAATAGGAGAAATACTCAAAACAGGGCAGATTAAAAGAATAAAATTTCCTCAAAACAGAGAGATTGCCAAATTTCTTGTAAACATTTCTTTGCAGATTAAATTACTTTTTTGTGTACCTGAAAAACATAGACCACAGATTATTCTTAAAAACTAATATACAATAAAAAATGCTATAACTTTAAATGAGTCCCATGTAGTTAACGAAGCACTGTCAATGAAAATATCTAGGTGGTGTGGATTTATTGTGCTAGACCTCTGAGCTTTGTTGAGGTATCAACTTAATTTCCCATAATTTGCACCCCACAATAGTCTTGGTTTTGTAATTTGCAACATTCACTAATCTGTCTAAAATCTTAAAATGGGATCAATGCAAATAAAATAACTTTTTACACAAAAAATTAGCCTGTTTTCTACATCAAACCACATATCATGTATGTAATATAAATAGTAGCTAGCTACAAAGACTACCCTGAGGGACATCAAAGACTACATATCTGTGGTCACTGGTCACTTTAGTGCCAATCAACAATTACTCAATGTAGTCTATTAGTTAAAAATTCAATAATAATAATTGAAAATTCAATAATAATAATAATAAGACAAAATGCTCCCACAACTCCCATTTGCCTGAGTTTGAAAACTAGGGCCTCATGATACATGAGCATAGATAAAAAAAATTTTCCAACCATCCAGGGACACAAAACAACTAAAGATGTCTAAATTAGAGTGTGAGCATTAATTAGAACACTTGTGGTATGAAACAAGACTTGAAATATACAAGAATATCTACTGTAACTGAAACCACTGATAACTTACCCTGGGTTTAATGTATCTCTCTGGTAGCACATGAACTCTAGCAGAAAATTTATCATTAGTTAATCTTGACAAGATTTTGCTGTTACCAATACTTTGTAGAGTTTCCTGCTTTTCCTTGGTGGCCCATATATGACAGTCTAATGCCAAAGCAATAGCAAGAATTACTTTCTCCCTACCTGCAAAGACATTGTGAGTTCATATCCAAAGCAATGCACACAAAACATAAAGAAACCACAAAAGTATGTAGTAAAGGATGGTAGCCTGACTATTTGCCAAAGGATAACTGGTCGAAATATGTTTGGCCAACTGACAACTGACTGAAATACAAAAGGGTCGAATGACCATTTGATGGAAAGGACAATTAGTCAAAAAGGCTAATTTTTTTCAACTGGCTCACCAACTTTATACATTATCTTGATACGGCTATAATAAGAATTTTCGTAGTTTATCAAGCTTTACTTTAAAATACTTATAAATTAAAAGTTTTAAATGCAAAACCATATCGCCTCAGTAAAATGGAGTTCATCAAGACAGAAAGAGGTGCAAGAAAACTCCTCTACGAAGGATCTGCGTACTTGGTTGATAAAAAGTGTTGCAGCAAGGTTTATTAATGTGAAAAATGCAAGGAGTTTAACGTGAGAATGAAGACAATTGATGATGTGATTGATGGTCAGCCTTCTCAGCACTCTCATCCATCCATTGATTCGTGTAATATGGCTTTGAAAGCAACTGCTCATATAAAACAACGGGCTGTAAGTTCTTTACCTCTAAGGGTTGCAGGAGCACTGCCAAAAAAATCTTTTCTTTTACACAGTAAATAGGACGAGGGTTAAGCAAGAAAATGAGATTTAAATTTCTCGACATGAGGAGAAAATTTTAAACTTTACGAACATGACAAAGTGAGAATGTTTGACACTGATAAAAATTTAGATCTCTTAGCTCAGAGATGTACTTGTTTTGTGACGGCACTGATAGGCGATAATAAAACATTACTGTTGATATACTGCTTCACAAACCAGAATGATGAAGAGACGTATGATATAATATTCAACTTTATAAAACAAGCTAAAATTCACTGTTTCCTCTATTTATGTCGATTTTGAACTGGCAGCTATACAGAGCATTAAGAAAAAATTTCCTTTCCATTTGTTTCTATTATAGGCACATTCAATAGCTTTTCCGCGAATAGTCGTTATACTACTTGTCAGTTCAACTGTTGATCACTCGACTAATTGTTTTCGAAGAATTGTCTTTCGACCAGTTGTCTTTCGGCAAACGGTCTGCATATCGTAAAGGATATATTTCAAATCACTAGCAAACTATATGACACAGTGTTATCTAAGAAGAAGGAAAATGGAATAACTTTGGTGTATTTTCTGTATGACAGAAAACTCCTATTCAAGAAAGAGCTTAAGCGATATTTTTGAAGAAAAAACAACCTTAATATTTATTACATCCACCTATGTTCTAAAGGTCTTGTAACTAAACTCTGTAACAGTAAAAAAAATTCTAAAATGAAACTCATTGAATGATTTATGAGGTTTTATGCATACTGTCAATCTGAGGGGTCAACCATGAGAACTAATAAAATTTACTTTATAATTATGATTTAATGACTAGGCCTTTTGATGTGACAAAATACTGTAAGCTTTTTATTTGCTAGTAATAATTAAATTGTTGAAAATAAGATACCTTATTTCACACAGACCCATTAATCATAAGATACCTTTTTCTCCGAATTCTTTAAGGCTCCATCTCTACAAATATTAAACCATGCAGAAAATACACACCCTTTGTCTCTGACATTTTTTACACCGAACCAATCACTTTCCTGTCTACATTACCTGACATATTTTTCTCTATCATCATATATAATAGAAACACCATTTTCTTTTAAATTTCAAACTTCTTGCATAACTACAGTATTTCATACCAAGCACTTGATCCACTGTCACTTTTCCTTGTCACAATTTGCACTGTTCTTGCCCTATCAATCCTTCTGTGTTGTCTTATTTCCTCAATCAAAATCCTACCATGCTCCTTCCCTGTTATACTAAGTACCATCATGCCCCAATGATTCCTTGCTACATATATCACCTTTACCTTCAGACATTACTTTGGAACATTTTCCTCATTCAGACATAACTTATCCAACATGATCAGCATCACTGCAGTATCTAATTGTAGCCCCATCAACTCCTGGTATCTTTCCATCCTTAAATTTCTTTATTACCATCCCTATAAAATCAGCAGTCACTTTCATAAACATTCCAAACCTTAAAATAATCCTTTCCACTTGTCTTGAGTTCTTTATGTGCTCCACATTCAAAATCTTCAAAGTATAACAATGAAGAGCCTGCATCCATATAAGTCAGCATCTTAAAATTCACATCTTTCATTCTGAGATCCATTTGTTTATTAACCCTCCTCTCTGCAACTTATTCTTCCTGAAGTTCTTGCTAATCTTCTATATTACATTTTTGTTGCTCACCTTCTATTCTATATTTTTAATATTTACATTTTTTCTGTCTCTTTCACTTACTTCTTGACAACCCTATCCTGTACTTGGTTGTTTCTTCTGACATGTAAGCATACTTCAAAACTTTTTTTTTTATTCACTAACCCTCTCTTTCCTTATCCCACCACTTCTAATTTATTTCCTTTTCCTAACCTCCTACACTCTTAAGCTTTAATCTGCTCTTTTTAACATTTATACAAGGTCTTCCATGTTACCCAAGCCATTAAGTATGAGCATCTGCATATTTAAAAGAACATATATGAAGAGTGTGAACTGAGTAAACAATGCTGAAATAAATGCTCATTTTGTTCTACATAGCAAATTATCAACTCACCTATGCTGCCAGAACCAATGACAATAAGAGAGCTGGAATTGTCCAACACATGACTGAGCGAAATTATGACACAATTTTGTATAATCTCATCCTGACTTGGGAAGTCATTGAAAGGTCTCCAGTACCTAAGAAAAGGGATAAATCTGTGAGCCTTAAAATGCAGTTTAGGTAGTACTTGATTTTACTTTAGCAAACATTATTAAAAAAAAAAGCTTCATCCAAAAGATAAGTAAACTATATAACTGTCGTTTAAATTTTTGACATGCAATCTACAAATATCAAAATACAAAACAGAAATATTTTGCAGAGGTACACATAACTTATATATGCAAATGGTGTTTCACTGTAAAAACTCTTATCTTAGATGTGCTGAAAACACTACAAAATACACTAAACTGATGTGAACTGTCCACAGGATACCCTTTGGATGCTAATGGCATGAATGACCTGCACAAACAGGGAGGAATCTCAAGTTATTTCCCTTTACTTCCTCTTACTTCTTCCTAATG
Source organism: Macrobrachium rosenbergii (assembly GCF_040412425.1). NCBI lineage: Eukaryota > Metazoa > Arthropoda > Malacostraca > Decapoda > Palaemonidae > Macrobrachium > Macrobrachium rosenbergii. The sequence goes on along the minus strand of NC_089745.1, from coordinate 57,996,865 downwards.
AACACCATACTCTTTGGAAGCTTGAATTTCAAGTCAATGGCCCCTGTGGGCTTGTTCCGTATGAATAGGTTTCATCAAATGAATAATAATAATAATAATAACAATTAACAGCAAAATACACATTTTCATACTTTATATATCCACTACGGATAAGTACTGTATCCACAAACTTCCCTGGTGTAAAGACAAGCATTGTTCATCCTCCAGAGGGCATTTCTGATTTTGTTTTAGTTTCTTCAAGTATATAAAACTAAGTAATATATATATATATATTGTACATATGTATATAGTCACAGCTAGATTGCGGATCACCAATTGTGCCTTCAGTTAATCACAGGTTTTTCTGTGGAACTTATCTCCAAATATATCGCAGAAAAATCCACTAATTCGTGGATTTTTTCGTAGAGCAATATTCACTAATTACTGTACAGTAATACCTCGAACTTACGCAAGGTTAGGTTCTATAACCCCTTGTGTAAGGCAAGGATTCGCGTATGTTTGATACGGTCACTAAAGATGCTAATACATACAGCAAATGCTTATTTCTAGAGTTTAAACCCTAAATATGACTAAATCACGCTACCAAAGCACTTAAATTTAATTTTAAAAGTTAGCTTAATACTGTACTGTAATTCATATTTCATTACAGTACCGAGAGAGAGAGAGAGAGAGAGAGAGAGAGAGAGAGAGAGAGAGAGAGAGAGAGAGAGAGAGAGAGAGAGAGAGCAGGGGTTGTCCTTACATTAAATATCAAGAGTGAAATTATTCATGAATTATTATAGAGAGAGAGAGAGAGAGAGAGAGAGAGAGAGAGAGAGAGAGAGAGAGAGAGAGAGAGAGAGAGAGAGAGAGAGAGAGAGAGAGAGAGAGAGAGAGAGAGAGAGAGAGAGAGAGAGAATTTTTTTTTACGTTAAAGAGTGAAATTACAGTATTCATGATTTATGACAGACAATGAGAGACTAACATTGGAAAGAGAGAAAGAGAGAGAAGCTATTCTTACATTAGAGATCAAAAGATGGAAATTCATGATTTATGAAGGAGAGAGAGAGAGAGCGAGAGAGAGAGAGAGTGAGAGAGACAGAGATTTTTCAGTATCCTTCTGTAGTGGTATTTGACCATTTGTGTACAACATTTTGTCCCTTTCATGGCCAATATGTCCAGATAATCGTCAGTTAGGTTACAACCACCCCTCACTCCAAAGGATCAGAGAAAAGACTGGGAACCAATATGTATTCTTTTAAAATTTTAAATAATTTACTATATAAATGCAAAAAGTTGTAAATATAGCATGGAAAATATGAAAAAATTAATAACAAAGTAATGTCACGTTATCTATAAAACTACAGTACACAAAACAAAAAACATTCGTACATGTTACATATGCATAAAAAATCTCTCTCTTGTCTCAGTGAGAGAGAGAGAGAGAGAGAGACAGAGAGAGAGAGAGAGAGAATGTTTACATCAACAGCTGTTGTGATTCTGATTGATTTTACTGTATTTTAATGTAAAGTAAGCTAGTATCATACAGTATTTATGTACAAAAATAAAAATACAAAATTTTTCACACCAATTTTATACATAAAAGCATGAAAACTTATAAATTACTTCAAAAAATAAAAATAAACACTTCTGCAGGGTTTCTCAAGGATTTTGCAAACGTCATGTGTTTGTGAAAAAATCGTGTATGCCAATTAGTTTGGTTCTGATGAAAAGTTCGTGTCTGTGAATTTGCACAACTCGAAGTGAGTAAGATTGAGGTATTACTGTATTTTCATTTTATTTTCGTGACTAAATACATTTTTTATCATAAAAATAATTATTTACTAATTTTCAAATATTAATGTTAATGTAAACACAGCACAATATCGATAAAATGCTAAATTAAAATTCTGTAAAATTACAAAACAGCTCAGCAATGTCAACATCTCAGTTCAATCTCTCTCTCTCTCTCTCTCTCTCTCTCTCTCTCTCTCTCTCTCTCTCTCTCTCTCTCTCTCTCTCTCTCTCTCTCTGTGTATGCATATCCTCGAATGAAAAAACACAGCAAAATATAAAAAAAAAACACTATTTCACTTACAGAATCTCATTTATGCTATATTATTATACGGATGATCTACTATCATCTAATATGTATAAAAAACGATCATCCCGACATCTGTGAATGTTTTTACCAATGTAAACATAATATCAGTTCATCCCCCCCTCTCTCTCTCTCTCTCTCCATGACGACTCACTATTGGATGGAAAGGTTTGAAGTAGCCAATAACACACCAGACTACCAACTTTTCTTGATGCTGAATGGCTGCAAGGGCTGTAAGTAGCCTATCACACAGCTTGTAGCTCGAATACTTGGTGTACTAATGTCTGGTGTATGAGCTGTATTTTTACTCTCTCTCTCTCTCTCTCTCGCTCAGTATATATACATATCCTTTAATGAAAAAACACAGTAAAATATCAATAAAATGTTATTTCACTTACAGAATCCATTTATACTGCATTATTATACTGATCTAATATCATCGTAATATGTATAAAAAAATTATTGTCCTGACACTTGCAATTCTTTTCACTGATGTACACATAATATCACTTCACCCTCTCTCTCTCTCTCTTCCCATAACGACACGCTACTGACTGGAAGGGTTTGAAAAAGCCAGTCACACAGCAGGGTATCAACTTTTCTCAATGCTGATTGGCTGGAAAGGTTGTAAGTAGCCAATTACACAGCTTGTAACTCAGATGCTTTGTGTGCATACTATCTAGTGTATGACTTGTATTTTTGTTTCTCTCTCTCTCTCTCACTGAAATATGAATTACTGGTATCATAAACTTTTATGTACAAAATTAAAAATAATCATTCTATTAACCCTTAAGGGATGGGCTAAACATATATCAAGCACACCTCCAGACTGGGCAAACTTTAAGGTTGGCCAGTTTAAGAGAAAAACACATCAATGGAAAGAGGAAGATATGCAAATGCACATGGTGTAAGAAAAAATTCTAAACATTTTTTCCCTACCTTCCACAGGAAGTTGAAAGTTACTATTTACAACCCTGTGTGGGGCCTCTTTTACAAGACACTCGTAAAAATATGTTAATTTTACCAAGTCATGCATGCTCTTTCTAATCATTTATTTGATTTTTTTGTAAAATTGTAATTACAGCTCACACAATATCATAACAGATAAGAACTAAAATCAGTAACGAATACTGAGTACAGGCAGTCCCCGGTTTTTGGCCCTTGTCTAGCAACAACAACTGGATTTTTGGCACCGATACCCATCTAACAGAGGCGCCAATCCCCCCTTATCGGCGCCGATAAGCACCGATATTCATCAATTTCCGGATCTCATAACACCATTGGGAAAAGAACCCCCACCAATAACTGGGGACTGCTTGTATATTTGCTGTAAAATATTTCCAAGATTTACTGGGTGGGGAGATGTAGTAACTTTTTGTGAGGTATACATGCTTTTTCTAATATTTCTTTGCACTTTTCCTTGCAAAATTACAATTATAGCTGACATACTATCATAAAAGGTAAGAACTGAAACCAACAGCAATCCCTGGGTATATTTATAAGCACACAAATAAAAAAGACATCCTAGAGCTGCAGAGAGGGAGCACATTCTCCTCAGAAATCTCAAGGCATACTGATCGATGTCTCTCCCATGCGAACTATTATAGATGCCATTAGTCATTTATGGACCACTGAAGTGCTATGAACACCTTTCCCACTAAATTCATTCAAATAGTATGATGCAAAATATGATTACTCATATGAGGATTCCCGTCCATTAAGGGTTAATACATTTGTTTCATTTATAAACTAAAAGTTATTTTTCTAATTCTTTTGATAGTAGGCTCAATCAGCTGATTCTGAGAATGTAAACATTACAAATGTCAGAATGATCGGTTTTTTATATATTGTATATGTATTACGATAACAGATCAATATAATAATACATACAGTACAGGTAGTCGTCGACTTACGACCTATGCGACTTACGACTGACCGACTTTACGACGGCTACGACAATATAATATATATAATATTTAATTTTATATTTTGCTAAAATACGTCGAGCGCGCGTACGATACTTTTTCCCGCTACCGGCAGCGCGCTCATATCCGAGAGATGCTCAGCTTTCGGCAACATAGTGTGTTTGTGTCGTTCGAAAATGGTAAAAGAATCATATTTTTGTAATGTATTTTGTATTTCTATTTTTTGCAAATAAATCAAATGTAATAACAAATTACCGTATTTGATGGCTTATAATACGCATGTCTGCATAGGACGTACCCCAATTTCAGCAGGAAACTGAGGGAAAAAAATAAGGTTTCTTAGCCTATGCTCATATGATTTTGGTAAGTAAAAACTGTAGTATTAGGTTATCATATGCATATTGTTTCTTACCAACAGAATCAACAAAAACATTAATAAAGAAGTTATTTACCATATTTATATTTATCAAAATATGTATTATACAATCAGCCATTTACTACGATCGAATGTTTCGTCTGCTGCTGAAAGCTACCTCATAGGTTTACCAATAGATCGCAACACATTCATTTGTAAACATTGTTTCTTACCGCCAGAATCAACAAAAACATTAATAAAGATGTTACCTACGGTAATATATGTTATATATATCCATTATATATTATAAAAGTATGCAATCAAGGGTAAAATTCAATAAATAAAAGTGTTTCCTATGTAACAGCTCGAGTCTCGTGAGCAACTGAACAAAGCCATGTTATTATTCTTAAAAGAGAATGCTAGCACGAGTTACAAGTATCAACTCAACGGGTTTTGTTATTATGCCTAAAGAGAATGGTAGCAGGAATTGTCAACCACCAATTGATCGAAGCCATGTTGTTGTGCGTAAAGAGAATGTTAGCAGGAATTGCCAACTACCAACTGAATGAAGCCTTGTTATCCGTAAAGCTCTCGAGATAATCACCAATAGGTGGCAGCACACGTACTGTTTATATCTATAAATGTGGAATGCGGCGATCCGCTGTAGACTACGATAATGATATTAACATTTTAATGAAAATGTCGATAATAACAACGTAGATATTGATTATAATACTAGCAGTAGTAATTGCGGTGATGGTAAGTGTGATAATGATAAATAATTATAATAAACTTTGTTTTTAATAGGTTATTAGGATACCACCGAATTTTACGCTAGGCTACAACATCTACGTGACGTTTCATGTATAATTTCGGCCAAAATTCTTAAATTTTGAGCCTACATTATGTACATAGGACGCAGGGGATTTTTTAGGCCATTTTTTTGTTAAAAAGTGCGTCTTATACGCCAAAACACGGTATGTATTTAATTCAAACCTATAAATAAACAAAAGTAAATAATACGTCATACGTGTAGCCGATTGGCAATGCAAATGGCGGATAAGAAAATGTAAACAGACCAGACAGATGGTTTGAATGCCTACAATAAAAATGTTACATACAGTAATAAAAGTAAGTATTAATCAAGGAGTTCAAGCATGATAAGATTTCATATGCTAAACGTAAAAATAGGTACTATACATGCAAATTTTTTGGATAATATAAAATGTATATGTAGGCTAGTCATAATATACGGTAGGTACAGAATACATGTACATATGTGGTTGGTCGACTTACGACGAGATCGACTTCCGACCACTCTGTCAGAACCTAATGCCGTCGTAAGTCGACGACTACCTGTATACAGTAAATGGATTCTTTAAGTGAAATAACATTTTACTGATATTTTGCTCTTTACATTAATATTAATATTTGAAAATGAGTAAATCATTGTAACGTGTACATAAACAACAGAATATTTTATCACTGTTGATTGCATTTATAATTTGGTATTTTTTTCAATGCATATTTAAAATATTCAAGTACAATACTTAACTCTACTTGTGAATTCCCAATGTTTCCCCTACCTGTCTACTTGTGAATTCTCAATGTTTTCCCCTATCTGTAAAATGAAAACGGAACAGCTTCAACACTGTATTAGAGAAAATGGCTATGCCTGAATATAGGGTTAACTTGATAAGTTTTCACAAGTAGCCATAAGCAATAATATATGTTTAAGGATATTTAAGTGTTTCAGGGTGATAGTTTATGATATACTTGGTGTCTGAACTATTAAAATAGTTAGTGAGCTATTAAAACAGGCAGTTATAAGTATTCTTAGAGGGGTCCCTGGTGTCTGAACTATTAAAATAGGCAATTATGAGCATGCAGGTGGTTGTGGTCCCTAACTCCCGTGATTACAGGTGACATACTGTATTTACCAGAGCCACATTTTTTTTGGAAGTGCTGTACAATGTTTTGTGACTTTACACCCATATGACAGGTAATACAAAAAAATTAAGATTCAGAAATTGCCAGTTACAACCAAAAAACTGAAGAACCTGATTAAAGCAAAAAATATCAACCAAGCACTTCTCCTGAAAAGCATAGAAGCATAATTAAAGCTGTATAAAAATATGCTTACAAAGTGAAGGTATATTCTTAAGTCAAAATTCTACATTTTAACAAAGCTTTGCCTTGCATGGCAGTTTATGGGTTGGCTCTCTGGAATATATGTACAAGCATTAGTAATAGCTCCTTGCACGCTAATGTAAATGAGACTGAGCATGCTTATTCTGGTGCTTTGAATATTCATATATTGCTTAATTACTGTAATAAAGCTTTACATTAAGCACTAATTTAAATATGACATTTTTATGATAAAATAAAGTTTTATATATACTTACCAAGTAATTACATAGCTACTAGATTTCTACATGGCAGTCTAGGAATTCAAATTTTGTGGTGGCGCTACTAACACTCGTGTAGGTGACAAGGTCCCGCCCACTTTCAGGACTGATAGGTGCAACCCGGCAGAACTTCAATTCGTTTTAGTCCTGAAGTCCATATGAGGGAGGAGGGAAGGCTCTGATTACGTAATTACTTGGTAAGTATATATATAACTTTACTTTATTAAAAAATGTCATTTTTATATAAGTGACTTACCAAGTAATTACATAGCCGATTCCATATTGACTGGAGGTGGGAACATGGACATATTCTACTTCACGACATTAAGAAAGTAATGACTAAGAAATAGAAAAGATTGCTAGCATTAGAATACTGCTTGTTGTTCTCAGTAAGAGAGCTCCGCATGAAGTTCACTGATGGTTAACCAAGATTTTAAAAAAGGGTGCCCTTGCCCTGAGCGGAGACCAGAATAAAAACAACACCGTCACCTACACTAGAAAAAAAAACCTCACCCCAATCACTCAAAACTGGCAGGTACTCCAAGCACAACGTACCCCTCGACTTCCCTTGAACTCAACACCTTACAATAAGGCGAGAGGATGGTAAAGGGACAGAGAACCCACTATGCTTCCTCTCCCAACACCATGACAGCCATGGATAAAGGCCCTAACGTACTGCAATTTTTTAATATTTCGAATACGGTTTTGACGTCCTTGAAATAATGTGACGTGAAGATAGACTTGGACCTCCAAAAGGTTGATTGCAGGATAAACGCTAAAGACAGATTGTGTTGAAAAGCTAGAGACATGGCAATGGCCCAAACTCATGAGCCTTTACTATAAAGGGAGGTAAGGCCTCCTCTTGGATCTGACAAAAAGCTTCAGTAATAAGGGTCCTCAGGAAGAACGAAGGGGCATTCCTCTACAGAGATCGAGATGGGTTTCTCAAAGAGCACCAGAGATTATTCGAGGGTCCCCTGATCTTCTCCGTCCTGTGGAGGTAGTGCCTCAAGGATCTCGCACGGCAAAGTAACCTCTCTTCCTCATCTGGACCAAGAACGTCCATTAAATTCTTAATGGCAAATGAACGGCCAGGGATTGGAGACATCCTCATTCTTGGTGAGGAAACCAAGAGAAAGAGAGCAGACAGTGTTCCCTTGAGAAAAACCAACTCTCTTATCTAAAACATAAAGTTCGCTAATGTGTTTGGCGGTAGCCAATGCCACAAGAAAAAAAAAAATGTCTTTTTCATGAGGTTCTTGGGCGAAACAGAGCAGAGTGGCTCAAAACGGGGACCAGTAATCCACTAAAAACCACATCTAAATTCCAAGACACTGTACCAGGCTTCTCTTGTTTGGAGGTCTCAAAAGATCTAATGAGGTTGCTGAGATCCTGATTAGAGGACAGGTCCAAGCCTCTCTGCTTAAACACAGGGCCAAGCATTGACCTATATCCCTTGATCGTAGAGGGCGACAGTTTTCTATAGGCCCTCAGGAAGAGTAAAAAGAATTTGCCATTTGGCTCACAGTCATCTCAGAAGAGATTCTATTGCTTTTTCACCATCTTCTGAAAATGGCCTATTTAGACTGGTAGAGCTTGCTGGAAGAAGCTCTCCTGCATCTAGCATTAGCTTGCACAGCTTGTCGTGAAAAACCTTTCGCTCTGACAAGGCTCCTGACAGTCTGAAGCCTGTCAGAGCCAGAGCGGACAACCCTTGATGAAACCTGAGAAGGTGGGGTTGTCTGAGCAGCGACTGTTTTTTCTGGTAGAAGCCTCAGGAAGTCCACAAGAAGACACAGCAGGTCTGGGAACCACTCCTTCCTGGGCCAGAACGGAGCAACCAGGGTCATCATGACATTCTGGTGAGACGACAACTTGTTGATCATCTCCCTGACCAATCCAAACGGTAGGAAGGCATACACATCCAGGCCTGTACAATCTAACAACATGGCATCCGTTGCCCATGCTTGAGGGTCCAGAACCGGGAAGCAAAAGAGGGGAAGACAGTGGTTCCTGGGCGTCAAGAAGAGGTCCATGGAAGGTTTACCTCATAGCTTCCATAGATCGAGGCAGACTAGGGGGTTAAGGTCCACTCTGTTGGCAGGACTTGATGGCAACGGCTTAATTCATCTGCCAAGACGTTCAGCTTTCCCTGAACAAAGTGAGGAATGATCGTGACCTGACTCTGCTCGGCCCAGAGAAGGAGGTCCTTCGCCGTCTCACAGAGATTGAAGGAGTGAGTGCCCCCCCCAACCCCCCACTTGCAGACATAAGACAAGGCTGTGGTGTTGTACACACACTGCTGCAATCTTCCCCGTTACAAGAGGAGCAAAAGCCTGAAGGCCCAGGTGAATGGCCTTTAGCTCCTTGACATTTATGTGTAAGGACCTCTGAACCGATGTCCATGTTCCTGAAACCCTTTGACTTCTTAGAAGAGCTCCCCAACCTAGATCAGAGCCATTGGAATAAAACTCTAGGTTGGGGTTCAGAGGCAGAAGAGAAATCCCTAATTGAAGCTTTTCCTCTGACAACCACCATCGATGATCCTCCTTGATCTCCGGCGAGATGGGAAGATGAAGGAGTCCGGCTGGGTCTTCCTGCACCAGCTTGCTTTCAAGTAAAATTGCAGAGGCCTCATGTGAAGTGTGCCTAACCTCACAAACTGTTCTTCTGAGGCCAAGGTATCCAGGAAACTCATCCATTGGACTGCTGAGCATTCCGAGAGAGAGAGAGAGGAACTCTCAAACCGTCTGGAGGCAAGATTCGATCATTTGGGGGGACAGAAAACCCGAAAAGCTCGAGAGTCCATAATCATCCCTAAATAGGAATCTTCTGTGTCCAAGTCATTTGTGACTTCTGAGGGTTTATCAAAACGCCTAACTCCTATGTTAGGTGAAGAGTCTTTTTCAAGTCCTTCGGGCACTGTTTTTCAGGCGTGGAGCGGAGCAGCCAATCACCCAAGTAGAGGGACACATTGATTCCGAGAAGGTGAAGCCATTTCCCAAGAGGAGCAACAATCCTGGTGAAAACCTGAGGGGCCGTGGACAGACTGAAGTAAAGGGCCCGAAATTGGAAAATTTTGCCAAGAAATACAAATCTCAGAAATCTGCTGGAGTCCAGAAGGATGGGAACATGGAAATAGGCATCCTGCATGTCCAAGGTGACCATCCAGTCGCCTTGATGGAGGAGGGACATGATAGAGCGGTTCGTCTCCAAGTGAAACTTCGTGTTCACAACGAACAAGCTCAGGGCGCTGACGTCTAGAATGGCTCTAGTCCCCCGATGATTTGGGGACTACGAAGAGTCGGCTGTAGAAACCCTCTGACAAATGATCTAATACCTCCTCTACTGGCCCCTTGTGAATCAAGGACTCTACCTCTTGAGCAAGAGCAAAAAATTTCTCGGACCCTGCCGAGTAGGCCATCGAGGTGATCAGCTACCTGGACAAGGGAGGTTTCTCTTTGAAAGGAATGAGTAGCCTCTTCTCAATACTTGGACCACCCAGGGGTCCGCCCCTCTGCGACTCCACTCCTCCCAAAAGAGATGAAGCCTGGCTTCGACAGGTGAGCAAAGGACAAAAACTTCATTTCTTAGCAGTGGGCTTGAAGGCTGACTTCTTGATTGACCTTGAAGGAGGATGCAGGTTAGTTCGAGGTCTGGGTTGAGGTTTTGATCTTACTCCACAAAAGGGTTGAGATTGCAAGGGTTAGAAAGGCTTGGAAGCAGAGGGAGTTTCTTTAGGATGCTTGGTGGACTGAGCCAAAAAGTCTGTTGTTGATTTCTTCTGCAAGGCCGACAACACTTCTTTAACTGTATCCTGAGGGAAGAGATGTGTCTTGTCTAAAGGAGAGAACAAGAGCGCCAGCTTCTGTGAAGATGTTACTCCCTTTTGGTAAAGGAACACCACAACTCCCATTTCTTAAGGATGCCCATCGAGAAAAGGGAGGCGAGTTCGGCAAAACAATCCCTAACTGCTTTGTCAGTGCATGATAAGACACCTAGCCAGTCAGAAGCAAAATCTTTGGCAATGTCTGGACAGTCCTCAATCTTCCTTGCCAAAGCTCTCATGGTTCAGTCGAGAAACTGAAAATGTCTAAAACATTAGAGAGATTCTTGAAAGGTGATCAAGACCGGGCGAGGAAAACATAATCTTGGCCGAGGAGAACGCAGCCCAACACGTGGCATTGACCAAGCCAGAGAAATCCCCTTGGGAGGAGGCAGAACCTCCCAAGGAAGTGGCATAAAAACAGTACTTCGTCCTCAGTAGCTTAAAAGGATGTCAACCACTCATCCACCTCTCGAAGGTCATTTCTTCATGAGGAAGGTAGACGCAGGCGATGCTGGAGAGGTAAGCTCAAAGAAGTCAGGGAAGTTTGCAAACTGGGATAAGCCGATTAAGGGGCGTTGTCTTGCTCAGCTCCTTCCTCATCTGACGAAATTGGTGACAAAGGGTCCTTGCTCTTGGAAGACGAAGACCTCTTCTTCAAGAAGCCCATAAGGTCCTCAAGCAGAAGACAAAGTGGGGCCAAGGAACAATCCTCCCAAGTTGACAAGTGCGGAAGAGGCGAGGTTGGCACTGAATGGGCTGATGTAGCCAAGTGTGGCGCCGAAACAAGCAACGCACCTGGAAGGAGATGGGTGCTCGGGAGCACAAGAATGAAGAAAAGAGGGTGATGGACGCTTACGAGGAAGATCAGAGCGCTTAGGCACTAGCACTGGGCACTCAAAACCTCAGGAAACTTCAGGCTGCCCCAAGAAGATTGGAGAGGACACACTGAAGACGGGCGGAGACGGAACGGCGAAGCTGCATGAAGGCTGAGGACTGACACTTGTCTTCTTATACCTCTTAACAGGAGGAGGAGAACTGTCTGCAACGGTGGAATACCTCTTCAGAGGCCAAGGCGACAATTCAGGCTGCTGACGCTTCCTGTCGGGTGAAGAATCACCAGAGTCTGATGACAGACGATCAGCACTAACTGAGACGCCTTTCCAGTGGCGCTCTGCTGCAGCCTGGGAATGGGCAACAGGCTCGGCGGAGGGGGGGGACTACCCATGGGCAAGCACCACCAGCCTCCCTTGGACCTCCGATATGTCTTCTCCCCGGTGCGGGGGAGCAGGACAGGGACCTTCGTTTAGGAGCACTGGTGGGACGGGCAACCACCTCCTCAATACAAAAACAATGTCATTTTGCACTGCACTACTGACACTGGGAACACTGGAAGCCCTCTCGATAAAGGCTTTAAAGGACACACCCAACTCCATAACTGTGTTCGCTAAAAATTCAGATTTCTGGTCAAACCTAGATTCGAGGCTGGCAATGGTGTCGAGATTGGAAGCACGGGAACCTGGTAAACAGAGTATGAGGCAAAGAAGTAGGAGGACTAAGGATTGGAGACAACGGAGGGATTTGAGGAGAAGAAATAGCACTATCTTCTACCACAGAAGGACAAGGATCAGTATCTGAACTAGCCCTATTTTTGACTCTAAGGGCTGCCTTCCTCTTTCTATCCCTATCCAATTTCGCTAAGTGTGATTTCCAAGCTTTCCACTTTTGGTCATCCCAATCCTGACATTCAGAACAAGTAAGATCTTTATTACAGTCCTGCCCCCTACATTTTACACATTTAGTGTGAGTCAAAAGTAATCTTTGCTAATCTAGTCTTACATCCTTCGGTGCAGTATCGAACACTAGAAGAACTAGAGTCAGACATCCTGGCTAAGTAAAATAAAGTTAACCACAACTAACAAATTAACTAAATAGAGAAAAAATATCTTCAGCACACACCAAAAAAAAACAGCAAAGTCTGAATACTTCACCAAAAGAAACTGGACAAATATCCAAAAATGATGGTGAGACTGCATGAAACCACCGATGTTAATTGGGAGCCGGAAGAAAACGTATTGAAGCTCTTTGCTGAGTTGTACCTATCAGTCTGGAAAGTGGGCGGGACCTTGTCACCTACACGAGTGTTTGCAGCGCCATCGCGAAATTTTAATTCTTAGACTGCCGTGTACAATGCTAGTAGCTATGAAATTACGTATTTGCTAAGTCACTTATATAAAAATCTTTTTTTCCAGGAAACAACCTTAAAGACTCATAATTATACATACGTAGTATCAAGGTACACAGTATGAATATCACAATTCCAGAAAGGTGGATAAGATTCCATTTTTGGGTGTGCTCGGAAACCACCAGCATATAACATGGACTTTCCGTCAGGAAATCTGAATAAGATCATCACAGCACCCGGGCAACTGCAAATGAAAAAGAAAACACTTACCTAAATGGCTTGAGAGATCCATTTTCAAAATTCTATTGTGAGATTAACGTTTTTATTACATACTTTAGAGTGACATAGATGACCCTTCCAAATACATTTACATTTAGTGTACTAGTTACACAGTCAAACTCTAAAGTTAAAGTTTTTCATTACTAAGTTACTTCAACCTAACAAGCTTGATAGAATATACAGTAATGGCAATTTTTCCCTCCATCTTAATCATGGAAGTCTGTACTTTTACTATTTAATATAATCCATGATAATAAAAATTAGCATAACTAAAGGACTCTACATTAACCCCAAAGTACTTACTGATTGGCATCTAAAAAGGTAACTTCAATATCACAGATGGAATAAGGTTTATTTAATGAAAGAGGCTGTATAAATTCAACTGGAACACCAAGATGAAAGTTCACTAGCTTAGCTGAAATAAAATTATATGAGTTGAAAAAATCCACTGCTACATTAAGTACAGTACAGTAAAAAGAAAACAAAAAATCTAACAGTCAAATTTTCCATATAACATTTTTAGCTGGCATGGTGAATTTTAGTACATATAACTATGACAATTTGAGACATGTTTAAAACACATACAAGACAGTTTTTAAAAGTAAATTGTATTTTTCCTAACTATACAAACCTGAAATTCTTTACATTAGGAATTACTTTCAGCGTAGGCTGAAAACGGCCATTGAACTTTCAAACAAGGTGGTTAGGCAGTTAACTGCCATCTGGGAGGCGGGAGTAACACCTGCCCAGATGTAAATATTCCAATTTGCCTTTCGGCCCAGGTATCAGATTGAGGGGTGGCATGAGGTGGGTATGAAATGTAATGTAAAGGACCTCAGGTTTGTATAGTTAGGAAAAATAAAATTTACTTTTAAAAATTGTGATTTGTTCCGACACGATATACAAACCATCGGTCCTTTACATTAGGAAGACTCACTGGTTGGAGGGAGGAATCTGCATGAGTCTCTATGAACTGACTGGAGTTCACCACACCTTGTCTTCCCTTCCTGGTTGATATAGCAAGCAAGGGAAAACTGCCTCTGACAAATGATCGGGTTGTAAGAAACGCGGGATCCATTGTCAGGCTTCTGGGTCCCTTTGCATGAAAGAGGAATCGTTAGTTCATGCAAAGTAGGCTAGGACAATCATGGAGTCGGTGACATTAATGCAGTCACAAGCACTGGGTTTGTCTTATTGTCATGGTCTCCTTCACCCGCTTGCAAGGGGAAGGAGTGGGGTTGCTCCTATAAACCTGAACGGAAAATAGAATGGGAGCTCCCGTTGAGTGCTTACCTGCATCGACCGCCAGATCCAGCATGTAGAGGCACGTCCGCTCCCTGCCTGTGGGAAGAAAGCCGAGATGAGCAGAAAGAAGAGAGTCCAGTCACTCCACATTCTTTCTCCCAATCACAACCATACATCTTAGGCGAGATGCAACCTGTCCTGTTAGAGTAGCCGGGTGAGCTACACTTGTCGAGCAGCCACCACAGGACCCAAGGAAAAAGCGTCCCAAGGACTTGTGAGCAACATCCCATAGGTAGAAGGAGGTGAAGGTGGTCTGTTGGGACCACACACCTGCCTTCAACACCTGAAGAACCATGTTCTTCCGGAATACGGGGGATGGACCTATGCTGCAGACTTCATGAACTCTCGGACAAAGTGTACCGGTGTCGTCTTCTCCAGCAGCAGAATACACTCTCCTTATCGTCTCACGAAGCCAGAAAGAGATCGTGTTCTTGGAAACTTCTTTCTTGGTCGAGCCAGTACTAACGAAGAGTCGTCGACACTCAGGCCGGAGACGTCCAGTCCTCTTCAGACAGCACCACAGCACTCTAACAGGACACAGTAGCATCTCATCTGGTTCAGTACCTACAAAGTCCTCCGGGGAGGGGATCGTGAAAGACTCGAACTGTGCGTCAGGGACCGAAGGATTCTGAGTCTTCACCACGAAATCCAGGATGAAATCAAGCATAACTGATCCCCAACCCCTCGAGTGCTTAACATCGAAGGAACGTCCGTGCAGTTCGCCAACTCTCTTCGCCGATGCCAGGGCCAGTAAGAAGATGGTCTTGAGGGTTAGATCCCTGTCTGACGACTCTCGTAAAGGCTTGTACGGTGCACGGATCAGGCTCCTTAGAACAAGTCACATCTCACGCAGGGGGCCTGAGGTCCCTGGGTGGGCAAGACCTTTCGAGGCTTCTTATCAGTAGGGAAATCTCGAAGGAGGAAGAGATATCTACTCCTTTCAGCTGCAAGACTAGGCCAAGTGCGGCGCTAGCCTTTTACAGCTGAAATTGAAAGAAGCTTCTCTCGGCGAAGGAAGACGAGGAAGTCCGCGACCTGCTGAACAGCAGCTCCGACCAGAGATATACCCCATCCACGACACCAACCACAGAAGACGGATCACCTTCCCTGGTATACCGCTGCGGAGGATCGTCTCAGGTACCCGGCCATCTCCGTTGCTGCACGATGCAAAAAGCCTCTCGCTCGCAGGAGATGGTGGATAACCTCCAGCTGTAAAGACACAGGGACTGCACTACTTGGTGATACTGCTCGACGTGGGGTTGACACAACAGGTTGGGCCAGGGGGTATCTCTCTCGGCACCTTGGAAAGGAGGGCTAGCAGGTTGGGATACCAAATGGGTGGGTGCCACCAGAATCATTCTGAGATTCGGAGTGATCATCGCCTGGCTGATCACTCTGCGAATCGGGCAGAACGGAGGAAAGGTGTAGACGTCAAGGTTGTCCCACGGGTGCTGGACATGTCCTCTGCAGCAGCCCATGAGTCTGGCATGACAGAGCAGAAGACCTGGAGTTTTCTGTTGTCGGGTGGTGAACAGATCGATGACTGGACGCCCCCACAAGTCGAACAGCCTTCTTGTGACTTCCAAGTCAACGGACCATTCGGGTCTGATCACCTGATTCTGGTGGCTGAGCTTGTCTGTGACGACATTCCTCTTGCCTGGAATGTACCTGGTTGACAGCTCTACTGAGTGACCCATGGCCCACTCGTGCACCTGCATCGTCAACTGGTGGAGCGGGAGGGATACTAGACCCCCCTGTTTGTTGAAGTATGCCACTACTGTAGTATTGTCGCTCATCAGTGCCACGGAGTGTCCCAACACTTGATCCCGGAACTCTTGGAGAGCCAGGAAGACTGCCTCGAGTTTCAGGATGTTAATGTGAAGGTGCTTGTCGTCTCGGTGCCACACTCCCAAAGTCAGCAACTCCTCCATGTGTGCGCCCCATCCCTTGGTCGATGCATCTGAGAACAGCAGCATGTCCAGAGGGGGAGTATGCAGGGATATTCCTATCAAGAGGTTCCTGTCGTCCATCCACCAGCGAATGTTCTCTCTCACCTCCTCGGAGAGAGAGATGAGAAAGGACTGGGGGTCTCGGGACTGGGACCAATACTCCTTTAGTCTCCATTGTAGATACCGCAGGTGAAGATGCCCAGCGACGACAGGTGACCGAAGACGACTTGCTATTGTCGGGCTGGCTGGAACAGCTGTGTTGCCTGCCTGAACCTGCTGATACGAGAGTCCAAGGGAAAGACTTTCGCTGCTACCGTGCCTATCAGCATGCCCGTATACTTTATCCTCTGCTTGGGGGTGAGATCCAACTCCTCAAGGTTCACCATGATCCCAAGATCGCGGCAAAGCTCGAGGAGCCGATCCCTGTCCTGTAGCAACTGCAAGCAGGAGCTCGCCAGGACCAGCTAGTCATTAAGATAACGCAGTAGATGTATCCCGTGCAAATGGGCCCAAGCTGACACGAAAGAGAAGACTCTAGTGAACACCTGGGGAGCGGTTGAGAGCCCGAAGCAGAGTGCCCTGAATTGAAAGACCGTCTCCCCAGGGATAAAGTGGAGGTACTTGCGATAGGATGGATGAATGGGTATTTGGAAATACACATCCCTCATGTCCACCGTAAGCATGAAGTCGTTCTCTCTGATGGAAGCGAGCACGGAACGCGTCATTTCCATCGTGAACCGAGTCTGGTGAACGAATCGGTTCAGGGGAGAGAGGTCTATGACCGGTCTCCATCCCCTTGTGGCTTTCTCTACGAGAAAGACACAGCTGTAAAAGCCTGAGGACCGGTCCGACATGACTTCCACAGCACCCTTGCTCAGCATGGCTTTCACTTCTTGCTCTAGAGCGGAGTCCTTCGGGTTCCTTGGATGAAAGTGCAGAGACGGATCAGAATGTAGGTGAGGGGTGGCCGAGACTCGAAGGGTAGTACAGTCAACCCCCCGTATTCGTTCTCATGATTCGCAGACTCACGTATTCACAGATTTCTCTGTGGAACATATCTACCCATTATTCGTGGAAAATTCGCCCATTCGCGGTATTTTTCACTGAGAAATATTCACTAATTACTGTATTTTCATATAATTTTCATGAATAAATGCACTTTTTGTGATAAAACTATTAAAATACTCAGGTATAAGCATTTTTACAGGGTTTTTCTTGTGTTTAAACTATCAAAATGGGCAGTTCTAAGTGTTTTTAGAGGGGTTTTAAGTATTCGTGGATTTTAGCTATTCGTGTGTGAGTGAGTGTGTGGTACGCATCCCCCGCGAATACGGGGGCTTCACAGTTAACTGCGGGCTTGGTTAATGGTGATCTGGTTTTATGGGACTTGTCTAGCGACGAAAATTGGCAATTTTCGGAGCCGAAAATCGCCAATTTCCGCTTATTGGCACCGATAATTGGGTATTGGCACCGATACATACCTAACAGAGGTGCCGATAAGCCCCAAAAATCACCGGAAATTGCCGATTTCCGGTTAGTGGTGATTTTTGGTTATCATCACACCCCCAGAACAGAACCCTTGCCGATAACCGAGGACTGCCTGTAGATATCCCTCCCGAAGGACATCCACTATCCAGGTCTCGGCTCCGTATCGCTGCCATGTTGCCCAATGGCTCGACAGGCAATCCCCCACCTTCTGGCCCGAGGGCCTGGCCACAGTGGAACGCGAAGACCCGGAGGTCTTGGCCACTGCCTGGTGAACAAGGCCGTCGCTGTCATCCGACGGACGCTTCTCCACCGCAGCATCCACCAACTCTCTAGGGACAAGAGAGGTAGACCCCAGCAATGGTCTGTTCCGCAGGGTCACTGCTGACTCGGGCCCCACGGACCTGGAGAAGCGAGAAACAACGGCGTCCCTCCGCTTCAAGACCAGGTTAGCCCACAGGTTTTCCATCTGGTGGGCAAGGTAGGAGATGGCTCTACCTCCTGACTGGCACAGTCTCCTGAAAACAGAGTCTTCCCCAGGTATGATAGCGCCCAAGGAAGCAACCACTTTGAATACTGTGAAAGACCACAGATTCAACCAGGAGACTGCCTGGAAAGCTGCCATGGCGGTGGCTTCCAGGGTTACAGCCTCTTGCTGAGAGAGGGAGACACTCTCTGCAGTAAGTTGCTGCAACGAGAGACCCGGATCCAGATGAGCCAGGTCCAGGTCAACCTGTTCAGGCTGCAATGACCTCTCTCAAGGTGTATAGAAACACTTCTGACAAGGCAGAGGAGGGGGAAGTAGCTTGTCTGAGCGGTTCGATCGTAGTGAATTGTCCTGCCCAGACACAAGATCATTAACCTGACTGAGAACCCCCTCGGCAAGCATGGACCATGGCAGCCCTACCGAAGCCTGGGTTCCTTCTTGGGTCCCCAAAAGGATTCGAGGCGAGACAGACAATGCACAGACGAGGCCGTGGTCCCTTCCCCGAGGTGGCTGTGTTGACGAATCAGCGCAATTACCTCAGCAAAAGTCCTCTGTATCTCAGGGGTGTCCGTGTACTGAGGAAGAGGACCCTAGAGTCCCTCCAGGGTGCGGTCCTCTCGATCTACTCTCCCTGCAGGAGAGAGAACCTTGGCAGACCGCCACGATCCATCCTGCACCAGGCGGACGTACGACCTGGCTGAACCAAGGACCGAGCCAGGCATGTACACCCCCAAGGTAGAACTCTGGGGAGACAAATCGCCAAGAGTTCTTCCTGTCTGACTCATGCCCCCTGGGAGGAGCCCAGGAGGTAGAGGGGACAGGCGAGGAGGATCGGGCACTTCCACTAGTCTTGCTGGCAGAACCAAAAGGAGCAGCGGGCCAGGAGCAGTTACCAACCCGCGGTGGTGACGGCAACCCGAGTCGAGGAGAACGCTTTCTCCTGGGTGAAGCATTCTCTTGAGGAGAACAGAGAGGCTCACGCGAGTCGAGCCACGCACTCGGCTCACCCAAGCCAGGCTGACGTGGTCAGGGGCTGGGAGGAACTGAGCATGTGGCTGGCTGGCAAGAACTTGCGCTGTTTTCTGTATGTGCCCCAGTCTTCTTCGAGGCTGAAACCTCTCGGGAAGACTGAGCAAGGGACCTCTTCTCTACCTCACCAGGTGTCCAGACCCAAGGGACCGGTGCACCTTCCCGGAAACCTGGCTTGGCACTCAAACAAGTACCAGCAGAAAGAGTTGGGGCACCTGCATGCCTGGACTCTTTCTCTTGTCCTGTGCCCGAGCCCGTACGGAGAGAGGTTTCCCCTGTACTGGACCAGGGTTATTGGGTCTCCTTAAAGACCCAAGTACTCAGAGCGGCTCGCGAATGAGTGTCCAACACAGTCCCCCTGGCCTTAGAAGCAAGCTTTTTCGGCGCAGCAGGGGGAGTGCAAACCGTGGTTTGCATGCCCTCGGCTCCCGATATGACTGACCTGGGGGTCAATGCATTGGTTCCCTGGTCCGTGGACCAGGAAGAGCTAACGAGAGATCCCACTGCCTTCCCTGTGGAAGGAGGCAGTCCCTTAGAACTGTCAGTGCGAGACTTCCTGGTGGGAAGGGGGGAGAGAGGCAGGCTTCTTCTTCGGCTGGCGAGCCTCAGAAGAAGAAGGAGACGAAGAAGTAGCAGACGACGACCACAACACCTTCCTCGATCTCTTCTTCGACTTCATCATCTTCCTTAGGATGGCAGTCAGGTCCCCCATCCATGAACGAGCAGCAGAAGACACAGGCACAGCCAGGGGCGCCAGGGAAGCAGGCGCAACCCGGGTAGTTGAGACGGTGCTCAGGCCAGCAGCTACCGGGGCAGGTGCAGCAGCGTGGGAGCCAGGATAGCCAGTAGATGAAGCCAGGGTCAGAGGCATGGGTGGCGCATGGGAAGCCAGGCCGAGCCAAGCGTCAGGGTAGCCAAGAGCCGGAACCATGGTCAGGAACAAGCATGGGTTGGCAACAAGAGCAGGCATGGACATAAATGGGACCGATGAAGTCATCATCTGCAAGGGGCCAGGCAGGGATAACAGGGCCAGGAAAACAGGAGGCAGCGACACGGAGTGGAACGTGGCAGGAGCGGCAGATACCTGGGTGTCCAGGTGTGAGGCCACTGTCTCAGGAAGCTTTCCAAATGATGACATGGTGACGGTCGTGGTGGTGGATGCAGTGGCTGCATGGGTCGTCACCAGAGCGCCTGACAAATGTGATACCAGGCCCTCCAGTGATGGAACACCAGGAAGACCCAGGTGCAGCCAGGCAGAGGCAAGATCAGATACCTGGCCACCAACAGACGCCTCCACACCCAAGCCTGAGGACAAAGTCGGGTTAAAGAGGGAAGCCTCTACTTGCTCCGGGGGAAAAAATTCACCCCTGGAGTGAGGAGAGGCCCCAGAGCGGATGTCCTGAACATCCGCTCCCCCGCGGCCTTCCACACCCAATGAAATGAATGAGGAGGGTGAATGGGACTCCTCACCTGAAGGAGAGGTAGCAAGAAGGGGTAGCTTGCTAGGAGAAAGAAACGATCCCGATGGATCAGCCACCACGGGAGTCGTCGGGGCGTGTTACCCTCGGATGACACCTTGGTGGCCTTCCTACGGTATTGCCTCCTCCCCTCAAACTTCACCCACTGCTCGGCTGACCAGGAACAACACTCCGAACAGGGAGAAGCACGTGAACACACACGTCCTCTGCAGGCAGGGCAGAGGGTGAGTGGGTGAAAATCATTGCTAGATTGAAAAGTGCTACGTTTCTTGCCTCCCACCCCAGGACACACATGCTGGGGGAAGGAGGGCTTAAGGGATTTATCCACATTCATCTCAATCAACAAAAACAAAATGATCCCACAGGGAAAAAAGCTCAAGGGCAGCCAGGGCAGAGAGCGAGCAACACACGTCTGCAGCGCACAGCGACCGAAAGCAAATTTGGAATGTTTACATCCAGGCAGGCTGTACTCAGTTAACTGCCTAACCACCTTGTTCGAAAGTTCAACAGCCATTTCCAGCCTATGCTGAAAGTAATTCCTAACGTAAAGGACTGACGGTTTGTATATCATGTCGGAACAAGTCATCATTATTCATTACATATTATCTAGTTTTGTTTCATCACAAATCCATTACCGTTAATTAGCCTAATTACGTCACCCGTAAGTACCGAAGTGAAGATTTTGGTTATAATTGTCAATTATTTGTTAATAAACTAAAATGACATTTTCATAATAAAATAAAGTTTTATATATACTTACCCAGTAATTACTTAGCTAAGAGTTTCTAACTTATGGCAGCTTCAATTTTGAAATTTGCGGTAGCGATAGTTTTTTGTTTATGTAGGTGACTAACCCTGTCCACTTTCTGGGTGAAACAACTAAGCCAAGAGCTTCCCTTTTGTTTATGCTTTACAGTCCATGTGAGGGGAGGAGAGCGGGCTCCATTTGTAATTACTGGGTAAGTATATATAAAACGTTATTTTATTATAACAATTTCATTTTTATATATGTAACTTACCAAGTAATTACTTAGCTGAATCCACATTGAAGGAGGTGGGATTCATGGACAACTTTAACTCTAACATTAAAAATGGTAATGAAATGAGAACAGAATAAAAAAGGCTTAGCATTGAAAAAATGCTTGTTGTTTCTTACCTGGTGAGAGAGCTGTGCAGGTAGATACTGCCTATGGTTGACACTCATCTCAACTGAGTAGCGGCGTGGCGGTATGGTCAGGGTTGCCTCTACTAAGGTGAGCAACTTCGTAGCGGAGGAGTACTCCGATTGCTAACGAAGTATGAAGCAAACTTTGCAACGAAGAAATCTCCAACCAATAACAAAGTCAATACTAAAATGCCCCTGCCCCGGGCGCAGTACAATAAAAACAAAACCAAAGAAATAGTCACCTACACCACACATAAAAGGTGCATATAGAAAAGAAAAATAACCACCACCCTACACAGAAAAAACTGGTGGGCACTCTAGATACCTTGGACCCTCCAGGCTCCCCATGAACTCAACACCTTGACAAGGCGAAAAAAAAAGTAGGAAGTGTTGCTTCCTACATTCCCTTCCCGAACACTACGCCAGCCACGGACAACGGTCCAAGTGTACTGCAATCTTCGTACGTTGTCTCCACGTCTCGCAAATAATGCATAGCAAAAACAGATCTACATTTCCAGAATGTAGTCTGTAAGATCAAAGTGAGAGAAGGATTATGCTTAAAAACAACTGCTGTAGCCACTGCTCTCATGTCGTGCGCTTTACCCCTAAGTCCAGGCAGAACGTTCTCTTCGATTTGAGTGTGTGCTTCGAGGATCAGGTTTCTAATGAAAAAAGATAAAGTGTTTTTAGACATAGGCCTGGCTGGGTTCTTAACCGAACACCCAAGATTCCTTGCTGGGCCTCTAATCTTCTCTGTCCTCTTGATTTAATGTTTAAGTGCCCTTACTGGGCACAGACTTCTCTCTTCCTCTGGACCCAGGATGTTCAATAAACCTTTAATAGCAAAGGAACGAGGTCATGGCTGTCAAGGATTCTCGTTTTTTCCCAAGAAGCCAAGGTTAAGGGAACCGACCGCGTCACCTTGATAAAAACCTATCCTTTTGTCTATTGCATGCAGTTCACTCACTCTTCTCGCAGTGGCTAGCACAACCAGAAAAATAGTCTTCTTAGTCAGATCCTTCAACGATGATGAACTCATGGGTTCGAATCTTGAGTCTGACAGCCACTTGAGGACTAATCTATGACCAAGGGCATACCTCCTCCTTGTCAACCTTGGACGTATCGAAAGACTTAATAAGATCTGAGATATCCTGGTTGGAAGAAATGTCTAAACCTCTGTGCCTAAAGACTGAACTAAGCATAGCTCTATATCTTTTATCGTAGACGAAGAAAGGCCCCTGGTGGATCTCAAGTAAAGAAGAAAGTCCACCACTTGAGTTATAGTGGTTTTAGAAGAAGAGATGTTATTCTTCTTACACCAAAGTCTAAATACTGCCCACTTTGCCTGGTAGATTGTTAGTAGAATGTCGTCTACATTTAGAAATAGCTTTTGCCGCAGCTCTTGAAAAGACTTTCGCTTGCAAGAGTTTGCGGACAGTCGAAACCCTGTCAGGGCCAGAGTGGATGTGTCCTGATAAAATTTCCTGTAATGGGGTTGTCTGAGTAGACTTGGGATTGTTGGAAGAAGGCGTGGGAAGTCTACTAGTAGTTCGAGAAGCTCTGGGAACCACTCTTTCCTTGGCCAGAAGGGTGCTATCAAAGTCATTCTGGTGCTTTGATGCGACTGGCTTCAGAATCTCCCTCACCATCCCGAACAGAGGGAAGGCATACACTTCCAGTCCTGACCAATTTTGCAACATCGCATCTGTCCCCCAGGCTCGTGGGTCCATTAAAGGTGTGCAGAACAGGGGAAGACAGTGGTTTTTCGGTGTCACGAACAAATCCACCACAACTTCCACAGGTCGGAGCATACTCGACGGTCCAGGATCCACTGTCAGGAGAATTTGTTTGTGATGACTGAGTTTGTCTGCCAATACATTGCACTTCCCCTGAATGAACCACGTTAACAGCTGGGTTCGGTTCTGCTCTACCCAAAGAAGGAGACTCCTGGCAGTCTCGCTAAGGAAGAATGAGTGATTCCCCCTTGGAGTCTTACATATGCTAAGGTTGCTGTGTTGTCCGCATGCACCATAATTACTTTGTCTCGTACTTCCCTTGCGAAATGTTGCAGTCCCAAATGGATGGCTTTCAGTTCTTTGATGTTTATATGCAGAGTCTTCTCTCGTTGGGACCAAACTTTCGAAACGTCTTTTCCCTCCAGGAGAGCTCCCCAACCTATGTCCGACATGTCGGAGAAGTCTAGTTTGGGGTTAACTACCAAAAGAGACTTTCCATTGTTCCACCAGCACAAGTCCTCCTTTATCTCTTGTATTATTTGGAAAATGCATAAGTCCTGATTTATCCTGTGATCCCAACTGACTCTTAAAATGAATTGTAGCGGTCTCATATGCAGCCTTCCCAACCTCACAAACTGTTCAATCAACGATCGAGTGCCCAGCAGACTCATCCAATGAGTGGCTGAATACTTTATAGAAGGATGAATAAATTTGTTTGTATCTAGCATTTCCCAATGTTTTGTGAGAGAGAGAGAGAGAGAGAGAGAGAGAGAGAGAGAGAGAGAGAGAGAGAGAGAGAGAGAGAGAGAGAGAGAGAGCGAGTGTAATTGTGTAATTGTCGTTGTGAGTGGTTCGGTTGTTGGAGTTCGTTTACGGCGCTGTCTGTCTGTCTGTCGGGAGTTTTTTCGGTTTTGGGGAAGTCTTGAGTAGTTGAGGTCCAACCTTGAAAGTGGACGGGCAGTTCGTCTGGTTTTTTTGTTCTGGATACCGGTACCAACTTTGATGGTGCATGTGTCTCTTCCTTTTTGTTCGTTGTTGGTGGAGGGTCTGTTCTCAGTTTTGTTTTGTGGTTTTGTGTGCTGTGATTGGCGACCGTGGACCTTTTCTCCATCTCCAGCAACCGAAGATCAGGGTGAGTGTTGTTGTTTGTGGGTTTGAATTCCGCCACATTAATTTGGCGCCCAACGTGGGGCTGTTGTATAATTGCTATTAGGATTGTTTGTGGTGGCTAGAGTGAGAGTAAGAGGTCAGGATGAGTGAGATAAACTGAGAGAGGAACTCCGGGTGGCTAGGGAACTCCAGGGTAGGCTGGAGGAGGAGAATGGGAGGCTGAGGAGTGAGAATTTGGAGTTGAGGAGTCAGTTGGAGGAGATGGGGGGAATGCTAAGGAGTGCAAAAGAAGAAATGAAAGGGGAGATGAAAGAGTCAGAAGAGAGAATGGAAGACAGGATGGTAGAGAGGATGGATAAAAAGTTGGAGGGAATGATGAAAAGTGTGGAAGAAATGGTGAAAGGTATGTTCAAGGGTGTTTTTGGAGAAGGGGCTGTTGCTGTTGGAGGCAGGTCCTCTGGAACGTGTGAAGGGGCAAGAGAGAAAGAAAAGGAGGAAGAAGTGAATGGAAGCGTGAGTGATGAAAGTGATGTGGAAATAGGAAGTAAGAAACGAGAGAATGAAAGGCAGGGTAAGGAAAAGGGGAATGAAAAGCAAGGGAAGGAACAGAGGGAAAGTAAGGATAAGTCAGGGGAAGGAAAAGGGAAGAAGGGAAAGGGAAAGGAAACTGGTAAGAAGGGTAAGGAAGTGGGAAGGGCAGGAAAGAAGGGAGAGGGTGAAGGCAGTAGTGATAGTGAGGTGGATGGAGGTGAGTGGATAAAAGTGGATAAAAAGAGGGGAAGAAGAGTGTAATGAGTAAGATGAATGTAAGTGCGGAAGTGGACTCTTTGTATTGGAAGAGGGTATGAAAGGACAGAGTGAAAGTAGCGAAAGTGAGAGTGAAAGTGAGAAAGAAGTGAGAAAGGCTATGTATGTGAGGGAGCTACCCTGGTGTGAAAGGTATAATGAGTATGGAAGTAGGGATGTGCATGATTTCTTTAGGGAGTATGAAAGGTTTTGTCAGGATAAGTATGGGGAAAGTAAGAGAGTGTGGGCACGAGAATTAGGAGAATATTTGACTGGGTTTTTGCTTGATATGTATAGGGTTATTATGAATGGGGAGATGTTGAGTATGACAAGGTGAAAGCTAGACTAGTTGAGCAAGCGAGAAAGCGAGTGTGATAAGAGGAAGATTGATTGTGTTATCTGGATAAGAGGAAGAATGAATTTGATGAGGCAAGAATGAAAGCTGGGGAAACCTTGTCACTATATGCTTGTAGGCTGGAGACGTTGGCAAGGAAGAAGTTTGGGGATGATGGGATAGATGAATGTAAGGAGTTAGTACAGAAGTTGTTAGGGACAGTGCCAGATGGAGTTAGAGAATTTGTGAACTTGAAGCGGAAGGAGAAGAAAAGATGGATGAGCGAAAGGTTGACTTGGGGAGAAATTTTGGAAATTGTAGAAGATTATGAGCTTGACAGGGTTATAAAAGAGAGCAGAAGTGTAAGTGTAAGGGCTGGGGTAGATGAGAGAGTGCCAGAGTTTGGAAGCTTTAGGGATGCAGTGTTGAGGGGCCCAATGAGAATGGCAGATAGTGTAATAGATAGGAGTGTAAGAGCAAGTAATGTGGAGGTGCCAGTGAGGATGAATGGTGGGTTTGTAAGGGAACAACGGGTTGGATGGGTTAAGGATAGTAGTGTACAAAGGGGAAGGTCGGTGAGTGGAAGTCGAGCGAAGTGTTTTAGATGTGGAAAAGAAGGACATACAAAGAATGAGTGTAGGTGGGCTTTAGGAGCGTGTTTCGGGTGTGGGCAATCGGGACATTTGGTAAGGGCGTGTACGAAAGATAGGGGGGTTAAATGCTACAGGTGCGGACAGGTGGGTCATATTGCTAATGGTTGTAGGGTACCCGAGTGAATGTAATATGTGGCAACTGTGGTAAGAATGGGCATTATGCAAGAATGTGTTCAGAACCGAGAGCGAAGTGTGTCGAATGTGGAATGGAAGGGCATGTATCAAGTGTATGTAGACGAAAGAGGGTGACTGTGACAGCGAATTCGGGAAACTGAGTGTGAAGGGGGTTCAAATGGGTGGATCCTCCAGGATGCAAGTGGTGCGTGTGATGCATGTACGTGAGGGGTTGTTGCATGAGGAGGATCAGCAATTGGTTTTGATAGAGTATGGTAGGAAACGTAAGAAAGGGAAGAACGTAAGTGAACGGAGTGATCGTAAGTTGTGTGATAGGGGTGTGAGTGCCAAAGTGAAAATGAGTGATAAAGCGTGTAATACGGATGAATGGGATGGTATGAATAGGACATATAGCATATGCGGGTTTGATATAACTGAGTTGACTGAACGTGTAGGGGTTAGTGAACGGTTGGAGGTGAGCAAAAGTGTAAGAGTAAGAGAGCGTAGCAGTAATATACGAGTGATTGAAAGCATGAATGAATCGTTGCAAGAATTGGAAAGGTCAATGAGCGAATGGGATGGGTTAGTTGAAGAATTGGGGGAGGTATTTGGGAACGAGTTAGAGGGTATAGATGAGATTGTGGATGAAATTGAGAGTGGTAATAGTGAAGAAGATAGCGTGAATCTGAGAGAGAATGGAGGAGAAGATGTGAATTTGAATGTTGCTAGAAGAGAGAATGATTCTGAGAGAATGATTGCATGCCCGCGAACGCGATCTAGAGGACCTGCTAGTGAGCATCCGTGGGTGTTGCGTAAGGCAATTTGAATGCAGTGTGAAAGGTGTTGGTTGGGAAATGCTAAAGGGGGGAGAATTATAGAGGGATGAATAAATTTGTATCTAGCATTTCCCAACGTTTTGTGAGAGAGAGAGAGAGAGAGAGAGCGAGTATTATTGTGTAATTGTTGTTGTGAGTGGTTCGGTTGTTGGAGTTCGTTTACGGCGCTGTCTGTCTGTCTGTCTGTCGGGAGTTTTTTCGGTTTTGGGGAAGTCTTGAGTAGTTGAGGTCCAACCTTGAAAGTGGACAGGCAGTTCGTCTGGTTTTTTTGTTCTGGGTACCGGTACCAACTTTGATGGTGCATGTGTCTCTTCCTTTTTGTTCGTTGTTGGTGGAGGGTCTGTTCTCAGTTTTGTTTTGTGGTTTTGTGTGCTGTGATTGGCGACCGTGGACCTTTTCTCCATCTCCAGCAACCGAAGATCAGGGTGAGTGTTGTTGTTTGTGGGTTTGAATTCTGCCACAACTTCTGTAGGGAAAGGAAAAGGTTGACTTTCTTAATGCAGTCTTCTATCCTTTTTGGGAGAGGGAGAAGCCTGAAAATTCTGAGAGTCAATCTTCATCCCCAAATATAGAATCTGTTGAGAAGGAGTCAGTTGGGATTTTTGAAGGTTCAACAGCAAACCTAGATCCTGAGTCAAAAGAAATGTCCTTTGAAGGTCCTCCATGCATCTCTCTCTTGTGGGCGAGCGTATTAACCAATCGTCCAAATATAGGGAAATGTTCACTCCCAGGAAGTGAAGCCAATTGCCAATGGGGCGAGAACTCAGGTGAACACCTGTGGTTCTGTTGACAGGCCGAAACATAGCACTCAAAACTGGAAAACTTGATTTCCATGAGCAAATCTCAGGTACTTCCTTGAGTCTTGTTGGATGGGAATGTGGAAGTAAGCATCTTTCATATCAAGAGAAATCATCCGGTCCCCTCGACAAATGGATGACAGGACAGACTGGACTGTTTCCATATAAAATTCGTTTTTGCTACGTAAACTTTCAGAACGTTCGCATCGAGCACCGGTCTCCATCCTCCTGTGGCTTTTGGTACTACAAAAAGCCTGTTATAAAAACCCCTGGACTTGATATTCTCCACCATTTCTATCGCCTTCTTCTTGAGGAGAGACGACACTTCTTCCAAGAGGGCTAAGTACTTCATTGATCCTACAGAGGATGCCGTCAATTTGATGGGAGAGCTGGATAAGGGAGGTTTCTCTTTGAAGGGGATAGAATACCCTTCCCTTAATACTTCTATCACCCGTTGATCTGCTCATCTCATTCTCCAACTTCCCTATAAAAGTTGGGGTCTGGCTCCCACAGGTGCATGAAGGGCTGAAGACTCACTTGCAGGCTGGTCTGGTGGAGGGTCTCTTGGCTGCACATGGAGCAAAACGTACAGAAGTCCGCAGTCGTGATTGTGCTCTCTGTCTGCCTCCTTGAAAGGGTTGGGGCTAAAGAGGAGACGATGACTCGAAAGGGGGGGTGTTCCACTCTCTCGGACACCTCGTAGATTGCGAGAGAAGTCTTGTGTAGACTTCTTAAGAAGGTGAGAAGCCACTTCTTCTACCGTTGCTTGCGGAAAGAGGTGTGTATTATCCAAGGGCGAGAAGAGGACAGCTGATTTATGCGATGGAGTGATGCCCTTAGATACAAACGAAATCCAGAGTTCCCTCTTCTTAAAATCCCCATAGCATAATGGGAGGTAATCTCAAAAGAACCATCTCGAATTGCTTCATCAGCACAGGAGAGAACACTCCTCCAAGTAAGCAGCAATATCCTAAGGCAGATCCAAATCTCTGATCTTCTTTGCCCAAGCCTACAGCCCAATCTAGAAAACTAAACACTTCAAACACCTTGAACATGTTCTAGAGCAAATGATCAATCTCCAACGCAGAGACCATGGTCTTTGCCGAAGCAAAAGCCGACCTAAGGGCCAAATCAATGAGACCAGAGAAATCCCCCTGGGAGGAGGCAGCCACTCCCAGGGAGGGGGGCCTCTCCGGTCACATATGACCTATATCTCCTGGTTGAAAGGCAGGAAGGCGGAATACTAAAGCATGCCTTGCCCTGGCTTCTTTTCTTCAAGAGCCAGAGATCCACTTGTCTCATAGCCTCCTTAGAAGAGGATAGAATCCCTTTTGGAAGTCTCGATGAATCCCCGGGTAAGTCACTCATCATAAATGAGGAAGCCGGAGAAGAAGGGGCTGCCGGAGCAAAGAAATCTGAAAAATTATCCAGTAAGGCAGCATAAGCCGAAGGGGTGGAGTCCTGCCCTATATCTTCCTCCTCCAATGAGACCGGGGACAATGAGGGATCTTCAGGCGCTACGGAAATAGAAGTCGACTTCTTAAGAATACCCAAAATATTGTCTAACTGCTTCTGCAGCAGTGCCATGGAAGGGTCCAATCTGGGAGTAGACAAAGCAGTGGTCAAATGATGTTTCGATGAGGAAGTTCGTAAAACATGAGTGGGTGTCAAACAATCCTGCCACTTGGCCAAAGGAGAGTGAGTTGGCGCCGAAAGGTTTTCTGGCGCCAAGCAATGCGGGTGCACTACTGGGTGCTTCTTATCTTTTGGGCGCTCAGCTACTAGTGAATGCTCGGTCTCTACTGGGCGCTCGGCCACTAAAGAGCACTCGGTCACTAAAGAGGTGTCCTCGATCCCAGACGGGCACTCGAAACATGAGCATGAACTATCATGAGAAGGTTCCCTATTGGCTGAAGGACTAGCCCTCTTGCTGGACACAGATGATGGTTTGGTAGCTACTGATTGGGAAAAACGTTCAGGACTGTTCTATTTGTTGCACGATGGCTGCGGACTACCGGATCGTTCCCTGAACCTCTTGCCATAACACTGAGGGGACATGTCCCTGGGAAGCGCTTGCCTTTTCAATGGGCAAGATTCGTCTGAGAATCTCCACTGGCACCCGTGGGAAGGGCTAGAATCTCCCGAACTGGACGAGAGATTATGAACACTAGGCACACCTTTCCAACAGCTGCCTTTGATCGACACCCAGGACGACACAGGTGCGACTGAGGGGGCGACTACCTGTGGACAGACCCCACCAACCTCCCTTGGGCCTCCAGTATGTCTCCTCCCGGGGCTGGGGGAGTATGGCAGTGACCCTTGCCTAGGAGCGTCGGTGGGACAGGTAGCCACCTCCTCCACAAACACACCACTAGCACACTTTGCACTAAATTTATCCACGAGGACATGCATTGAATCACCCAACTGTGCCTCTGCATTAGCAAGAACATCAAACTTCTTATCGAATTTTGATTTGAGACTGGCGTAGTGATCTGGGTCGGGAACGAGGGAATCAGGAGTGGAGATCGGTGGTGCAGGAGGAGGGCTGGAAGTAGGAGGAATTACTTTAGCAGGAGAAGGGAGAGAAGGAACATTAACCTCACTAGATTCCCAAGTCACGTCTAGAGTAGCTAATTTAACCTCAGCCCTAGCAGCTGCTTTTCTCTTACGACCCCCTTCTAATTTTGCTAGGTGAGAAGTTAATGTCTTCCACTTTCTTTTGTCCTATTCACAGCATTCCTCACAAGTCAAGTCAATTGAACAAATTTGTCCTCTGCATGTCGTACAAAGGGTGTGTGAATTGTAACATACCTTGGTCAGACGAGTATTGCAACCTCTGCTACAATACCTAATACTCAATGTGCTAGAATCTGACATAATTACTAGTTAACAGAGTCGAAATAAAAATGAGTCAATCTCCTAAGAGAACAATAGTCAAAATCAGGAAAAGTACTATATAAATCGGTCAACCAATACAAATCCGAAGGCTACCAAGGCGAAAATACATCACCAAAAGGTAAGACTTTCAAGCCGAAAACCAAAATCAAGCTGCTGCTTAACACTTGTTGCTGTTAAGCCGGCAGAAACAAAAGTAAAGCTCTTGGCTTAGTTGCTTCTCTCTTTCACCCCGAAAGTGGGCGGAGTTAGTCACCTACATAAACGAAAAACTATCGCTACCGTGAATTTTAAAATTGAAGCTGCTGTCTAGTTAGAAACTCTTAGCTAAGTAATTACTGGGTAAGTTACATACATAAAAATAAATTTCCAGTGTGAAATGGTTAAAAAATTAATTAACAAATTTTAAAAGAAAATTTTGTACTATCAGTAAATATAATTTCCATGTTAAGTTAGTTTGTCTGATTAATTTTTCCTATAAAAAATTTAACTTCCCTGCTCTCTTACATACCCTGTATATTTATTAATTGTATGTAAATTATTATTTTCATTGTATAACTACCTTAATCATCATGGCCATTACTACTATTACATTAGAAGGTCAAGTTTGTATCCTGAAGCTTACAATATAATAGTGAATATACAGTAATGGATAGTTTATTACATATACTATTTTAATTATTTAATTGGATATGTACAATGTATATGAAAAAATTATCTATGTAATTATTACTGCAGATACTTTTAACAATTAGGACTGCAAATGGGTTTGTTGTGACATATTAAAATTACCTTAATTTCAACACTACACGTTCTCATCTTTGCAACTTATGAAAGTGTAAAAAACTAATGACTACACTATTACATGCACAGCACATTTACAGAAACATCTGATATCTCATGCTCTGTCTAGATTCTGCATATGCAGCAGAACTACCTGTTGGTGAAGGGCACCAAGGGAATACACCACCACTATTGGATAGTATCAGATCATCATAACTTGCAGGTGCACTAATACACTGCGTTAGAACATATGGGGCAGCACCTACATTACTGTAACACTTTACATACAGTAAGCACTTCTGTAATGCTATACACACTAATGAGAATGAGGCACGAGTTAAAAGTCTCTCGTGTAAGCACATAACGTGTAATGCACAGGAGAAAATCTATAGTAACTGCACTTGACGACAGCTAGCTGAAGAGAGAAGCAGAGCCAAGATGCAAATTCTGGCTGCCCAACAGGTTGCTGACGAATCACCCAGCAACTGTGAGATAATCTGAGATTTTGCAGAACCCAGTAAATCATACACAGGGAAAATTTATGTGCCACTCTTAGAATGTTCTGAATTGTGTAACAATTTTTCTGGACCCTTATTCTCCCCAACCATCATGAATTTTGAGTTTACAGTTCCCAACATTACACTGTTTTATTTTATACCATGGTGTTGAGTGGTCACTATGCCTAGTTCACTTCATTAACCTAAAAAACATCACAAGTGAAAAACATTTACATAATAGTTGAATATGATACAAACCAGAAAAAATACATACCAGTTATATGAGTACAGTAAAGGGTATCCCTAAAATTTTTTCCCAGTCCTTGGTAATTTTTGTAACGAAAACTTGTTAGAAAATATCCTTTAGCTCTGCCAGTATCATTATGGTCAAAATGATCCACAAGAAATCTTGTTCCTACGATGAGAAAAAAAAAAAAATTAGACATACATCATCAGCTTAATACAGAGAGAGAGAGAGAGAGAGAGAGAGAGAGAGAGAGAGAGAGAGAGAGAGAGAGAGAGAGAGAGAGAGAGAGAGAGAGAGAGAGAGTTTAATTCCAAGAGAAAGAAATACAGCTAATTATGGGCACAGACTTGGGATATGAAGAGGTTACATACAGTGAGGTTCTGAACATTAACTTATCACTAATGGAAGTAGGTAAATTTACTAAAATTAGGACAGACAAAACATGTACGGGAGTACTGCCAGCAGTATGCCTTACTAGTCACTGTAGCCATAACTGAACTGAAGAATTTTTGTGGCATCCCTTTAATCCCAGCTGCATTACTTACTGACTTAAATTTCATCTGTTCTCTTCTAGCTCTTTCTGATTAGCTACCAACTCTGTTAAATTTATCTTGTTCTATTTTCCACCTTTTATTTAAGAGCAATTCACAAGCCCAAAACGGAGGCTGGTAGGATGGACAACCTAATGGCATTAATGAGCCCAGGCATGAGTGAAGAAAGAAAGAGATGGAAAGCAAAATGGGGATTACAGGCAGTCCTTGGTTATCGGCGGGGATTCCGTTCTGGGGGTGTGATGATAACCGAAAATCGCCACTAACCGAAAATCGGCGATTTCCTTTCTTATCGGCGCCGAAAAGTGCCGATTTTCGGTAATCGGCACCTCTGTTAGGTATGTATTGGCGCCAATACCCAATTATCGGAAATTGGCGATTTTTGGCACCGAACATTGCCAATTTTCGTCGCTAGACAAGCGCCATAAAACCGAATCGCCATTAACCGAGCCCGCTGTTAACCTGGGGCTGCCTGTAATTCAAAGATAGCAAAAACTTAGCCACTGAAAAAATGGATAATATAAGAAGTCAGCAAAAAATTGAAGCAGAAAGAAAACCCCACAACTTTGCAATCAAGGTAAAGCAACAATAACCAAACCAAGAAATTAGAGGACTGCCAATTTCCACATAGTGAAGCGGGAAATGTTTAGAGAAGCAGATGACCTCCTTTTCAGCACAATCAGAAGGACAAAAACAGTTCCAGTGGATAATACACTAAGACCATCTTGCAACTGAAAAAGAAAAGGCTCCTTAGAAGTAATGGTGGATCCACACAAGATGAACTGCCTTTCCTTAATCCTGGTAATTAAAGAAAAAAGCATCTAAACTATGATAAGAATATTTCAGACAAGCTTTAATAATGGGGAAGATAAAATAAAATATCAATACAGGTATAAAAAATATGAATTTCTTTCAAGTAGAACTGAAAAACAGAACTATATATTCTCTCTCCAAGGAAAGGGCAAAGTAATAAGAATACACAAAACTAGATGTTGAAATAAATATTAAAAACTTGTGTTCTGGGAGCATTGATCTTGACCATTTTATTATACTGTGCGGACCAACAAATTAAGGGACTGAAAAAAAGCATACAGTATATTTATTGAATGGGAATGGCATAGAATTTCAGAAAAGGGAGAAAAAAGAAATGTGGAGGGTTAGATGAAAAAAACACCATGAGGAAAAGTAGACACATCAAACTAATCTTACCTTTAAAAAATAAATTGTCATTACTTTTCATGGGTTATCAATACAATTCTCCTATTTTCCTTAGTGAACTTCAACAATTTTTCACATCAGGCATTCAGATGGGGCAAGAGGGGAGCAAACTCTGGAAAACTTGAGGTTTGCAATTATGGAATGTAAAAATGGTAGTACGATATTTATCCTTCTCCACTTAACTTTGACCTATACTATTAGTACAGTACTAAACTTTTGATATTCATGATACATCCAGTGTCGGGTAAACCTAAAATTTACAAGAAATTTTTTACATAAAGTGTTTTCAAAAAACTTTACTTCAGCCATGCTCACCACAAGCATACTAAACTGCTGCTGCTAGTGAATTAAAACCTGTGAATAAATGTGGAATTAGTTCATTATTATAATTATACTACAGGGAGTCCCCAGTTTACACCAGGGGTTCTGCTCCAGCGTCGTTAGCGAAAAACCGTCGTTAACCCGAAAATCATAAGAAAACCTTACTTTTAATCATTTGGGTGTCTTGAAAATGACGTAACCTGCATTTTATTTTAATCATTTGGGTGTCTTGAAAATGATGTAACCTGCATTTTATTGAGTTTTTCATAAAAAAAAAAAAAATTTTAACCATTCTGCTGTTTTGGAGCAATATTTCTTCTGTCAGATCTGCGTCGTAAACCCGGAACATGAGCTGTAACCCAGAAAATAATTTTTTATGAATATATTTGAAGAGCATCGTAAACTCGAAACATACGCTGAGCCTATCGTAACCCAGGTACTGCCTTTAATACTGTTCTAGTGTGAGGTATTTCCATCAGATCAATGACCTACAATTCTATTCCAATAAAGCTGGAACAAAATGATTTGTTCTTAAATGAGGGATGAAAAGTGAGTCCAAACAAAGAGCAATTTGATAGCTGGGTGGGTAATGTAAAATATGGACAGAAATACAGCTGGGAACCAAGTACTATCCTTAGTACAGCACTAGCCTATGGGGGCTTAGTGAGCATGAGGTGGTCAGATACGTAAAAGAAAAAGGTGCTAGCTCATAACATACCAACTACTTAGAATCATATACAAGAGTGGTAACCCTTATGTAAAGCATAACAAAATTTTATTGAATTTGCCAACAAGCTGCATTAAAATTTGGGCAAACCTAAGTCACATACTTTTATGCACATAGGTGCAATGTATAGTAATTCATCAGGAATAATATTTTCCAATATTTTACTTTGCTTCTATTCTAAGGTATTTTACTGTACAGTATAATCTGCTACATATCAAACTGAGGGTCAACTCACTAAATATACTGTATGTTTAAAACCTGATTAATTGGAATTTATCTATTATATGAAAACACCAGGGAGGGATTTTCTGAAAAGAATTAGGGTAGATTGTTTCATGGGAGTGGTCAAGATATTAGCCTAACTTATGGCAAATCCATTACAGTGTAATATAACAAAATTAGTGAAAAAACTGAAAAACACACAAGGAATTAACAAAGCTGATGGATCACCACAATTCAAGCAAGCTACAAACTTGCTTGAGAGAACAATGAGGAACTGTGCTGTAATTATGAAACATACAGACCCACAACCACCAACACCAAGGATAGATCACAAAACACAATACTAAAATGGAGAAATTACTAGGCAAAAGCTAACAGCTGTTGCAAAACACAGGGAGTAATTAGGATAGTCATCAGGAATAGGGACATGCCAAACTCAAGTAATCCAAGTAGCCAAGAGGGAAAAGAGAATAGGGAATGGATGGAATGTAACAGATAGCCTAGGAAGAAAGGCAGCCGAGGCCCACTGGATGTTGCAAAGAACCTTTAACAATGCCTACAAAACACGGCACACGAAAAAACACAGGTAAAAAAATTCTTTGGAAAATACATGCTAAAAAGGTATGGGGGATTGAGAGCAAGAGTAAATGTCTATACTAAAATCATTAAAGAATGTGTGTCCTGTCAAGTCTGGCTTGGTGGGTCAAGATGGAAGCATATACCATAAATAAGAGTGATATTCAGTTACCACCATGAGTTGTTGGTAAGGAACCCCAGGCAAATGCCTGAATATATCTTGTTTGAAGTATAATATTGTCTGTCAATATAATATGCTTTAATACAAAATGCAATTCTGAATGCTTTTCACCCTAATGGAACTGACTCTTTTAAACATAACATTACAGAAGCAACAAGTAACAATGAGTTATTCACCTGTAATTCACTCACAGAAAGATCATCATGAATCTGTTGAGCAGTGCTGGCCTTGATATAAAATACAGAACAAGTACCATTCAAGAATGGTACTTTGCAATTTAGAATAACCTTCAAGGCTCATTCCTGTAATAAAAAATCCCTTCACTGTCACACAAAATGATGGCTGTATGTCAAAGGAACATGAAATATTGATAGATAAGAAACAAGAATAAAATTTAATTTTATACATTTACCTTGAATAAATTTATCAGGAGACTGATTTACTGTCTTCTTTACTGATGCACTGAATGTTTGGTTTAAATGATTTTGCAATCCACTGTCCTGAGAAATCAAGTATTCAACAATTCAATTTGTATTCAAGCCATTTCACTATTCAATCTTATACCTGATAATATACTTAAAAGTTAAAACTGTGCTTTTTACAGTGATCACAGCAAGGGTATAACTATACATATCGTAACAATGCACTTATTAAATATGTTTGCATTTAAAACTTCAATATTAGAAGAATGATAAATTCCAAAATAATTTCTGGGAAAACTTCAGTATTTTTGTATTAGCATCTTCTGTTTTGCATGTTTTCACTTGAACACTTTTCTGCACTAATATGCAGGAGTAACAACAGATGGTACAGAGTGGTATGCAAGGAATTTTGAATGATCTAATCTCACCTGCAGACAATTACATGACAACTAGATCGCATTGCTGACTATCAGAAAAATATCCAAAAGGAAGTAATACACAAATTTTCTAACAACACTTTGAAGTCTCTAAATATACTCTACTGTATAAACATAGCAAACCTTACACTATCCCACTCATTAGTGAACATTGCAAAACACTTGTGCTACTGTTAGTGCTAAGTGGTACTTCATCATTATTTTTACATCTGGTTTTCCCTTTAAAGGATCTGATTTATGATGGGTTCCCTCCACATTCTCTTTTGTGCACTTTCTAGTTATATTTCTGTGAGGTCTGTTTCCATTCATGCCCTTTCTCCACGATTTTCTGGCTTTTGTCCAACTTCCATATCTACTACTACTCTGACTGACAGCTCCTCTCCTTTCTCATCACACAGCCAGGCCATCTTAATCTTTGAGATCTCTGATGAACTTCTAGTCCCTGAACTCCACATTTCTCATTAACTTTATTTGTAATCAAAACTTTCTAATACACTCCAATCTTGACTTGCTAATTTTGCTCCAGTTTCTTATTTATCTATTTTCATTGATATTTTATCCCTTAAAACTCTGAATCATAAAATCCTGACATGTGGTCATCTAAAAAGTTTCATAGATCATTCTTCTTTACCTAATACATTTTGTGTTACCTTTTTATACTCTTATTTCCTCTCCATTATATTATTTTATATTACACTTGTTTAAAATATCTCACATACCATGATGTCTAGGATTTATCTTTATTCTTTTATGGCTTTCATCTATCATTCTTAAAAAAACTGTTCCTTTAGCACGCTTCTGAAATAGTCCCCAAATATTTAGTAACCTATCCTAGCATTTATAATGTTGCCTTGCCTGATACTTTCTTTCCTTAACAGCAAATTATAGTGTAATGAAATGCAGTAATTTACACAGTTTCTTATTTCTTTCTTCTTTACCTAATACTTCACTTCATACTACCCAAGTACTTCCACTCTATCACACCAGCCACAACTACTGTATCAACAATTTGTACATACACTCTTATGAACTTTGCCTTTTTTTTTGTAACTGTCAATGTCTCATAAATCACATATTTTTACTGTATTGCTCTAAATTGAAAAATTTTGAAAGTAATCTATATTTTTCCTAACATACAAACCTGAGGTCTTTACATAAGAAATACCTTCAGCACAAGCTGGAGCAGGCCATTCTACACGAGGTTGTTTGGTAGTTGAACTACCGGTGGGAGAGGTGAGGGGTACCCTCACCACCTCCCTTTGCTGAGTCACATATCCACTTGCCTTATAGCCCTGGTGAGCAGGAGGGGTGGCTAGATGTGGGCAGTTTATGTAAAGACCTCAGGTTTGTATGTTAGGAAAAATACAAATTACTTTCAAAATTTGTCATTTGTTCCTACACGAATACAAACCATCAGTCTTTACATAGGAAGACTTACTGCTTGGTGAGAGGATCTGAGCAGACTTCCTAACTGACTGGAGGTTTGCCTCATCTAGGACTTTTTCCTGGTTATGCAATGTTGAGCAGAGGAAGCAGTCCCATGCCTCTGATCAGGGGAACAAAAGTGTGCTCGGCTGTCAGACTTCTGGGCTTTTCAAAGTAATGGGTGTGAAAGCAACATTACTTCAAAAAAGGCTTGGAAAAATATTGCATAGGAGGCAATAAAGCTTAGATGAGTAATGGGTTAATTTTATTGCCCAGCCCTCTCTCCCCTTGCTAGAGAGAGGGCAGGATTTGCTTCTATTTGATCATTACCATGAAAAAATAGAAAGGCTGATCACTCACCTGCATCTCTGTCTGTCCAGCATATGACGGTTTGACGACCTATCCTCTGCCCGCAGGAAAGGAAAGGTATTAAAAGGAGAAAGGAGGGAGGGCAGTCATACACACACAGACACACACACACACTTTCACTTCTAGTCCCCGGTTAACAGCAGGTTCGGTTAATGGTGATCCGGTTTTATGGCGCTTGTCTAGCGATGAAAATCAGCAATTTTCAGCACCGAAAATCACCAATTTGAGCTTACTGGCACCAATACATACCTAACAGAGGCGCCAATAACCGAAAATTGGACTTTTCGGCGCCGATAAGCCCTGAAAATCGCCGAAAAAGCCCCAAAAATCGGCGAATTTCAGTTATCATCACACCCTCAGAACGGAACCCCGCCGATAACTGGGGACTGCCTGTATTACCATACATCTTAGACCAGATGCTACCTGTCCTGCCAAGGGAACTGGATGAGCTACACCACTTGTTGATCAGCCACCACAGAACCCAAGGAAATGGAGTCTAAGGGACTATGGGCAATGTTCTTTAGGTAAAAGGAGGTGAACATCATCTGACGTGACGACACTCCTGCTCTCAACACCTGATATAACGACTGGTTCTTCCTGAACGTGAGGAAAGGCACGATGCCCCTAGCTTCGTGAGTTCTGGGGGAGAACGTACTCGAGCCCTCCTCGCTTGACACTGAGCATGCCCATTTGATAGTCTCATGAAGCCAGAAAGATACTGTGTTCTTGGACACCTCTTTCTTGGTCTTGCCAGTGCTAACAAAAAGTCGTTAACACTCAGGCCTGAATTGCTGAGTCCTTTTAAGGCAGTGCCACAGCACCCTAAGTGAACAAAGTAGTATCTCTTCTGGTTTGTTACCAACAAAGTCCTGTAGGGAGGGGATCAAGAAGGACTCCAATCTGGCATCAGGAACCGATGGATTCTGAGTCCTTGCTATGAATTCTGCTATAAATTCGAAACAGATCCCCAGCCCCTCGAGCGCTTAACATTAAATGGAAAAGACCAAGAAGTTATCCTACTCTCTTTGCTGATGCTAGGGTAAGCAGAGATACAGTCTTGAGGTCAGATCCCTGTCTGATGATTCTCGTGAGGCTCGTAAGGTACACAAGTCAGGCTTCAAAGGACAAGAGTCCCATTCAATTCAGGGGGCCCGAGTTCCCTGGGAGAGCAAGACTTTTCGAAGCTCCTCATTAGCATGGACATCTCCCATGAGGAAGAGAGAGCTACGTATTTTAGGCGTAGGACTAAGTCCGCTACCTGCTGAACGGTAGCTCTGAATGGATAGCAGATCCAGCAGGTCTGGATACCACTCAGCCTGCAGCCATTTGGGAGCCACCAGGGTCATTCTGAGATTTGTAGTGATCATTACCCTGTTGATCACTTGACAGAGAGAGAATGGAAGAAAAGTGTATGGGCCGAGATTGTTCCATGGGTGCTGAAAGGCGTCATCCGCTGCAGCCCAAGGGTCCGTGACGGCTGAGCAAACACCGGCAACTTCCTGTAGTGCCGTGTTGCAAATAGGTTTACAACTGGTCATCCTCAAAGATCGAACAATCTTTCAAGACATCAGGGTTTAGGGACCATCCTGTCCCTACCACTTGACCCTGGTGGCCGCATTTGTCTGCCATTACATTCTTTTACCCAACACATATTTGGTTGACAACTCCACTGAGTGTGCTATTGCCCACTCGTGCACTTGCACCATCAACTGATAAAGCTGAAGAGACACTAGTCTTTCTTACTTATTGATGTATGCCATTATCATGGTATTGTCGCTCATGAGTACAACAGAATGCCCCATTACTCAATCCTGGAACTCCTGGAGAGCCAGAAAGGGTGCCTTGAACTCCAGGATGTTGATGTGCAAGTGTTTGACATTCTGATTCTATGCACCCGAAATTAGCAACTCCTCCAGGTGTGTCCCCTGTCCCTCCCTCAAGACTTCAGAAAACAGAAGCATCTCGGGTAGGGGTGTGTGAAGCTGGACTCCTATTATGAGGTCCCTGTCGTCTAGCCGCCAAGCTAGGTCCTGTTTCATTTCTCTCGAGAGAGGAATAGGAAGGGATGGTGGATCCCTTGCTTGGGACCAGAACTCCTTCATTCTCCACTGGAAGAAGTGAAGGTGAAGCTGCTCACGAGGGATCAGTTACTCAAAAAGCAACAAGTGACCGAGAACTACTTGCCAAATTCGGGCTGGTTGTTCCTGTCGGGACAGGAATAATTGCACTATCTCCTTGGACTTGCTGATGTGGAAGTCAGGGAAAGACTCTCACTGCTGCTGTAACTATCAGCATGCCCAGGTGGTTTATCCTCTGCTTGGGTATGAGGTCCGACTTCTTGAGATTTATCACAATCTCACACAATGTCTAGGTTGCGACAAAATTCAAGGAGGCAATTTCTGTCCTGGAGCAACTTCAAGCGAGAGTTTGTCAGAACTAGCCAATCGTTGAGATATCTCAGAAGACATATCCCATGAGAATGGCCCATGTCGAAACAAGGGTGAACACTCTTGTGAACACCTGGGGAGCGGATGATAGTCTGAAACAAAGTGCCCTGAACTGATACACCGTCCCGTTGCAGATAAAGCAGAGGTACTTGAGGGAGGACTGATGGATAGGTATCTGGAAATACG
This sequence comes from Macrobrachium rosenbergii, assembly GCF_040412425.1. NCBI lineage: Eukaryota > Metazoa > Arthropoda > Malacostraca > Decapoda > Palaemonidae > Macrobrachium > Macrobrachium rosenbergii. Next base: position 57,955,039 of record NC_089745.1, on the reverse strand, counting down.
CATCCTGCAGATCCATCGTAAGCATGAAGTTGGACTCCCTGATGGCTGCCAGCAATGACAAAGTCATTTCCACTTCTCTACAAGAAAGTTTATGCTGTAAAAGCCTGGAGATTTGTCTGCCACAATTTCCACAGCGACCTTAATCAGCATTGCCTTCACCTCGTTCTGTAGAGCGAGGTCCTTCAGCAAGCCGGGAACTCACATCTGTAGACGGACCGTAATAATGGTGAGGGGTGGGGGAGACTCAAAGGGAAGCAAATAGCCACCCGGAGGACAATCACTATCCAGACTCTACTCTGTGTCGCTGCCATTTTGTCCAATGGCTTGACAGGCAACGCCCCCACTAGTGGCAGCATGTGGAGGGGAATGCCATCCCTAGCGTCCTCCTCCCTTCTTCTTCCCCCTACCCTGGGTGGGCATGAGGACCAAAATGGCTGCTGCTTTGCATCCTTCCTGGTGGGGACCAAAGAAGGCTGGGTATTTTTGCAAGGGGCCTTAGGATTTTGTGCATTCCTAGGACCTGCAGAGAAAGGATCAGCCTGGCCTGATGATCAGGATGAAGTGGCACGCCAAGGCCGAGGTCTTTGCCACTGCACGGTAGACGAGGTGGCTGTTGTGATCAGCCCTTAGATGATCCACCACAACGTCCACTTGCTCTCTGTCAAAGAGAGAAGTGGAACCCAGCAAAGGTCCATTTCTCAAGATTAAGACTGATTCGGGACTTAAAAACTTCAGAACTTGATAGAGAGTTGTGTCTTGTCTCTTAAGAATCAGGTTTGTCTATAGGTTAGCTGTCTGGTGGGGTAGGTAAGTACAGGCAGTCCCCGGTTATCAGCGGGGGTTCCACTCCCAACAGTGTGACGATAACCGAAAATCAGCAATAACAGCACCGATCCCTGGTTATCAGCGCCGCCGATAAGTGGGGATCGGCGCCGATAACTGAGGATTGGTGCTGAAAATCCAGTTATCGTCGTCACTAGACAAGCGCCGTAAAACCGTATCACCAGTAACCAAGGCCGTTAATAACCGGGGACTCCCTGTAATGACCTTACATCCAGACAGGAACAGTCTGATAAGGCTAGCCATTTCCTCGTTGGGAAGTGATGAAGAGGAAGTGATGACCTTGCCTACTGTTGTAGACCAATGGTCGATCCAAGAGACTGCTTGCCTCTGACTCCTGATGTGAGATGATGTTTTCTGCACGGAGTTGCTCTACCGACAGACCTGGGTCTGTGCAGTCAGGATTGACCTCTCTGAGGGTTTTGTAAAATTTCGTCTGACGAGGGAGCAGTGGAGGAAGCAGCTTATACAAGCGGCTGGAGCGAAGTGAGTTCTCCTTTCCAGAGACAAGAGAACTCATCTGAGCCAAGACTGATTTTGCAAGCTTCAACCACGGTAGCTCTATTGAGGGTAAAGATTCCCTATGGGGCTCGTCCCGGGCTTCGAGCACCGAGGAACAGCTTCATCGGCAGCCAATGAACGTGAGTGGGAGCTGCCCCTGGAAGAACGACTGCACCGTGTTGAGTGAGAGCATGGTCTGTCCCAATGATGTGCAGGACTTTTTCTGTCAGGCGTGCAAACCCTATGGTAGGTGTCACTGACTCGGGACCCAATTCTTCGATCATCCAAGGCACGGCTCGTGGAAGCCACGCCCCGGGTCAGGGACTTGGGCTAGGGAACAATGTCTGCACATTGCACATCCACAGTCTCCCTGTAGGCCTCGTCTCAGTCCAGGGACCGTGAACGGTTATTGTAGCAGTGCGTGTCTGTTGGCCTGTTGGAGCCCAGGGGTAAGAACCTTCGGGGGCAAGGGTTGAGCAGATCCGTGTGCACGGATTGACCGGGGCACAGTCATGTCCCGCAGACAACGTTGCTGCCGTGATGGGAATGACCCTCCAGGTCGGAACTTTGGAGCTCTTATACACAAGAAGGTTCTTTGTCAGGCATGCGAGATGTCTGGTATCGGTGCCCCGGGGGTTATCAGCCGTGTCACAGCTGTTCCCAGAGTGCACTGCTTCCATGGCTCTTATGTCCGAGGACCTCTGAGACGCAGGTCCCCTGTCCTGGGACAGGGGGAAAAGGTGCATTCCACACCTTGGGTGCCCAGAGAGACCTGAGACATGGATCCCTGTCCTGGGAAGGGCAAGACAACTTCTGCATCTCGGGTGTCCAGAGAGACCCAAGATGCAGGTCTCCCATCCTGGGACAGGGGAGAGTTGTATTCCAAGCCTCGGATGTCCGGGGACGAGGGTCCCCGTCCTGGGACAGGGGCCTCTGGTATCTGTACCTTGGGTGTAAGCCGTGTCATGGCTGCTCCCAGGGCAGTTGCTTTCAAGCCTCGGATGTCCGGGGGCCCCTGAGACGCAGGCCCCCCGTCCTGGAACTGAGGAAAAGGCACATTCTGTGCCTCGGGAGCCCAGAGATACCTGAGACACGAGGCCCCTTTCCTGGGATAGGGGCAAGGCACCTTCCATGCCTCAGGTGCCCAGAGAGACCCAAGACGCAGGTCCCATGCCCTGGGATGGGGGGAGAGTCATATTCCGTGCCTTGGATGTCCGAGGACACCTGAGACACGGGTTCCCCACACTGACATGGGACAAAGACACAGAGAGATCTTTGTGCTTCTTCAGTAGATGAAGACACATTGTGAGAGGGCCGACCGGCCTTCTCACGGTCCACTTCTCATGGTCCAGAGCTACCACCCTTCTCTTCTTCAGTCTGTCTGCCTAACATGACCCTAAGAAGAAGGGGTCTTCTCATTGTCTAGAGCCACTGCCTTCTTCTTCTCCAGGTCTGTCCGCTTAACAGGGTCCTTGGAAAAAGAAGGGGGGAGATGAGAGAAGATGGAGAAGATACTGACGATGACGAGGGGGCTCTCCATTAACTCGGCCAGGAGCAGATCCTTAGCATTGGGAGACATTGGGGGGCACGTTGATGTTAATGGGACAGGGTGCATGGACGGGAGGCTGGCTGGAGGCATTAAGGTGCGTAATCAAGCCCAGCACCGATGGTTTCCCTGGAAGACCTAGTCTTCCCGATCTCCCCAAGACCTGAAAAAGACTGAATATAAGAGGCTGCCTCCTTTTGCCCAGGGGAAAAATGCTCGCCTCCTGAGCAAACTGAGGAAACCCTCATCAGATTGTGACAGGTCACCACTCCTCAATACCAGGGCCCCGTTACCAAAGCACCAGGGGAATGTGGAGGAGTAATTTCCCTCCCTTGATGAAGAAGCAGCGGAAAGGAATCGCTTGGGAAGAGAAAAGGAGCTACCTGACGTCTTCAGAGGAGAATACCCCTCCGAGGACGGTGAGAAGCCCTGGAATTCTCTTTCCAGCGAACCTCATCCATTGCTCCAGGGACCAATTACAACACTCAGAGCAAGTATCAGTCACCGAACACATACATTTGCGGTATATGGCATAAACTGTGTGCGGGTCTACTTTGAAGGGTGAAAGAAAGCAATTGTAACATCACTCACCACACCCAGGCAAGGTTTAGATGATTCTTCTTGGGTTTGCATGATACCCATGAATAACAACAATATATCAAATATACTCAAGCACAACAAAAAGGAAGAAAAACACCAGTATGAAGTACAGGTAGAAACAGCCAGCAAACATTCCGGCAGACGAGGGCGATAACACGTCCGCTCTGTGCGAAGGCTGGTGAGGGTACCCCTCACTTCTCCCACCGGTAGTTCAACTACCGAACAACCTTGTTGTGTAGAATAGACTGCTCCAGCTTGCGCTGAAGGTAATTTCCATGTAAAGACCGATGGTTTGTATTCGTGTAGGAACAAATGTACATAGCCCATATAATAATTACCAATGCAATGATCCCAAAGAAAGTGCTGCTAACAACTAAGGGTTAACACATCAGTATGAAACACATGACCACTACCAGAAAACTACTTAAACTACTTAAGAGACAGAAAGTTATAATAAAAATAAATATAGTTTTCTAGTCAGAGGCTTGTACACTTAGCAATGACACTGGAAGAAGAAAGGAAGACTGCTGTGAGCAAGGTATTTCCTTTCCCTTCCTCAGGAAAGTACATAATGGCAAAGTACATAACTACTGAATGGTGTATGTTATAACCATATGACAGAAAAAGAACACATGGAAAATATTATTTTCATTTTTTAAGAATACGTAATTCTAAAAATCTTAAAATTAAGAAAAGATCTTTGAAATCAATGATTTTCAAATCTAAATTTTCAAATGCTTAAAAGAATTACAAAACTTTTGAACATCTACATGAAAAGTAATAGCTTAAATATTAGAACTATTAGAACTGTCCCTTTAGAAATATGAGATGCTGAAAGTAAATGAAACCAAACAATTTCTGATTTTAGGAGAAAAAGAACTATGCAGTCTCCATAAATTTATTTCAAGACAATTTCTTCCAAACCAACAGGTGCAGACCAAATTATAATGACTGCAAGATTATGCTGTATTCTAAACCAGAAAAAAAAGATATGCAGTATGGTTTACCTTGCAAATATCCGAGTTCTCTTGAGTTGTGCCGATGCTAACTTTTCTCTGCATTTGTGAGGTGCAAGCTCCTGCTGAGGCCAGCTGCAGAGTTTTTGAATATCCTTAAAATAAAAGATGCAATGATTGCATTACAGGAAGACCTTCCTAATGCTTCTATTCAGGTTAAAAAATGATAAGTTTTTAATTAATCTGTATTTTTCATAGCTAACAAACCTGCAGTCTTAACATTAGGGTAGATGCTATGCTCCTGTAATAAACCCTGCAGATCCAATGAAGGCAGACAAGGACCCTAGTGCTCAGGAGGCAGAAGATTTAGAGAATCAAGAGTTTCTTTCTTCTTATGCAGAGGTTATTGATCTCATTCATGAATTCAATAATCTTTCTAAAAAGGCTGCTCCTCCGTCCACGATCACCTCGACAGGTATAGCAGCCTTGCTGGGACCAAAAAAGGACTCGAAAACGTCTTTTGAGTTACCTTGTTCCAGTCACGCAGACTCAGTCCTGAATCATGTAAATTCTTTGATTTCAGGCCAGGATAACTCTCTTCGTTCCAGCAGGTTGTTCAAGTTTCTCCCCTGTCCCCTCTCTTCCTCGGCATAGATGATATTATGCAACTCCTCTCGCGCCTCTTCTGAATAGACAGGCCAACTCTGATATTGTCCGATTGAAGCCGGGGCTGGTATTGGATCAGGTTAGAGCAGAGGGTCCTTCCCTTACCTTTCAAGGAGTCAACTGCATCTTCTGCCTTACAAGTTGTTTCTTGGCTTGACTTGTGGTTACAGCAGTGGCAAGAATTTCTTCTTCTCCTTCAAGAAATATTGTCAACAGTGCGTCTTACATCAGATTGTTGTAATCTGGTACCAAGTCCATATCGTACCTTATCCATTTGAGTGTGAACTTGCGGGCTAATATCCTGCTGATGAGGAGAGATGCAGCCCTCCCCAAGGTAGCTTGGTCTGTCAATGTTGACTCCTAATTGTCCTTGAGGAATGGCGATATCCTGGAATCCCAGCTGCTTTTCCCAAGGGAACAACAGGATACAGTTATCGACAGGCATCGAGCCGACAATAATGATCATCTTGTCCAGCAGGCAGTGAGTAAATCAACAGCTCCTTCTCACCTAAACATTCCAAGGCAGAATCAGCAGTCTCTTTCCAAGAAGCCTATAAGACCAGCTACCTTGAACAAGACTTCTCAACTTGCTTCGTCTCTCCAAAGAAACTGCCTCAGCAATGTCCCTTTCAGACCCACTATTCAAGATCAGGGAGGGGGAACAGAGGCAGAGCCAGGGGAGGTAGACGATAGAGTGGGCACCCCTCCCCGCTCATTGCCACCAGTGGAGGGATGCCTGGCGAACCATTGGGCTATGTGGCAAAGTTTTGGGGCAGAGCCATGGGTGGTAGACCTCCTTCAGATAGGATATCTTCTTCCTTTACCTGGTATCCATAAGCCAAGATAAATATTACGTTTTTATGACAAGCTTTTACAACACACTCATCAAAAATTAGCCTTTTTCAGTACAAGTAATATCCATGTGCATAAACAAAGTTCCTAAGAATTATTCCACCATGCATACGCAGCAACCTCCCAATTACTTGAGATAATTAATGATGCTCCTTAATCTTCTCTATCTGAGAGGGCAGAGAAGGGAGGAGGATATTACAGTTTATGAGAACTAATTTTGTATAAAACTTTTTTCTCTGTGAAAATACAGTGCATTATTACACAATCATGGCCTGAACTGCTATTTTAAGGAGAAGAATAAAGCAGATGAGTCTAGAGAGGCAAGACATCACAGCCAGAAATCCACTGGAAGGAAATAAGTGGCGCTGGCAAGAGCAGGTCCAAAAAGAGTGCTTCTGTATCTAAAAATCTGCAAACTGAAGGATGTCCCAGCTTTGGGCATTCCTATAAGTGAAGAGTCTGCAGTGGATGAAAGCCCAAAGATAGATTCCAACTAACAAAAGGGGCTTAAGGCAGTGAATTCAGGAAAAACACACTTGGTAGCAAATATCTGATGAATAAATGTGAGGAGGAAGAGAGAACTGCAGTAAATCCATGCCCTTTCCATAAACCCCTAAACATTTTCATCTTCGTAGTAAATTTCTTTTGGAGTGATTATAACAGGTAAAAGGACTTTTATACTCGATTTGGCATGTTCGACAATAATACTGCCCAGTGGAAATTGGTTATTAGTTCTGGAAGGTAAAATCCTCCTCAATCAACATTAATTTTGCTGGAAATCCAACAGCAGCTTCCAAAGCAGAAGCAAATCCTATTACAGTATTTTTACTTCACTGAACGCATACCAACTGCTACATAAATTAAGACATCTTTTAATTTCCACAAATAGGTTTACATCACTTCGTCCCACATATGATTTTTTCAAGTCCTAGTATATGCTTCTTGCTCTCTGAAGTGACATGTGGCAGCTCATTACACAAAGCTTTCTGTTCATGTTTTTTTAACCATAAATTTAAACACTTAAACCTTCCTAATGATGAGGCAGAAGCAAATGCATAACAAATTATTTCTTCTTGCTTCACAAAATTCTCTTAAGGATGACTCACTCCTCTTGATTATTATGAACATTTTTGTTATATCCTTTTTCTCTTACATATTACATCATGAACTCAATTTTCTGATTCAAAGGACTCTTTTGGTTTGGCATAACTAGCATTAGCACTATCTCATGCACTCTCGTGTTGTATCAACCAGGTTAAGTGCTTACAGAGAATCAGTGGAACAATGAACAATAACCCAAGGATGAATCATATGAGATCCTGTCTAAGAAGTTGGCAGCCATGTAAGTTAAATTTGAAATGAAATTGGTAATTTCTAAATTTTTTATACTTCATTACAAAATATTCTCCAACTGCAGGTAAGTGAAACCATAAAAAAAAAGACCACCTTCACATTACATTCTTATATATACACTAGACACCATGTATTACTAAAGTTTTTATTGGATAAGCAAGGAAAAAATCTAGCCCTTTCATCAGCATCAAGACAAGCACAAAATGTACCAGTGAAAATTAAATAAACTAAAAACTAGCCTAATCACAGATCAACAAAGTCAAAGTCACAACCATCCAGATGTGATTGGTTCCTTCATATATAAAGTAAACATACAAATCAAGCATATTCAAACACACACACACAGCATGTACTACATCAGCATACTGCTGGTGTAAAATAAAAAACCACAGGTGACAGCAACTCATACAATGAAGTCACTGTACAGACCTATGAAATAACAAAACCACAGGTGACAGCAACTCATACAATGAAGTCACTGCACAGACCTATGAAATAACAAAACCAGAAGTGACAGCAATTCATACAATGAAGTCACTGCACAGACCTGTGAAATAACAAAACCAGAAGTGACAGCAATTCATACAATGAAGTCACTGTACAGACCTATGAAATAACAATCATGTGTACTAGCAACAACCTGAACATTTAAGCTAAATTTACTCACAGACTGACAAGTACCAAATGAAAACTTCCACATGCTACACATTCAAGCTCACCATGCCCACAAACAGAACAAGTGTCAAAATCATGAATTATTGATATGTAACGTAAAGTACACAGCCTATTTTAACAATACAGCCATTTGTCTTTCCATAAATGAAAGTGTTTGTATTTGAATTTTTCTATCGCATGAAACTATCTCAAAATCGCTTCTTAAACTCCTAATAGTCTTACCATGATATGAATTAGAGCAATCCTCTTGGGCCTTATCTGGCATTGTTTTACCCAGTGACTTCCTTAACTTCTTTCGAAGCGTCTTTGCAGGCTCTGAAAAAAAAGAAATGAAACTTTTTTCTTGTAAGATCCTTTCCAGAACCTATAAATGACACTTGACAAACTGAAAAACTTGAGTAATAGACACTATGTGAAGTCCACACTCCCAACATCCTAGAAATGAGATCAAGACAGCATTGTGTCAAATAATATGATGGTGGAATAAATATGAATGGAGAGCAACTAAAAAAAGGAGTGAACTTTCATGATTTAATAGCGGACATGGAGAAAAAGAGCATAAGGATGTCTAGAGAAAAAAGATGGGGGATAATAAGTCAAGTACCATGGGCAAACAGGAAGATGTGGAGATTATGTTTTCAAAACTTTAGGCCTGACAATGGAAGAAAGAAAAAGGTTAGAATATCAAAACATATTTAGAAAAGCAGAGTTGGGAGGAATACATTCAGAATCTTAGTACACAAACAGGGAAGATGCACGATGTGAAAGGGGCAAGTTATAACATGAAAAAGCAGAAATTAAAGTTAAAAAGAAAGATATAACAGAGCAATGCAGGCACTACTTTCACAAAGACAAATAAAAAGAATACTGATATGAGGGCCACTAAAGTGACATCTGAAGAGGTTAGAAAAGCCCTGAAGATGACAACAGGTACAGCTACAGGACAATGCAGGACACTAGAATGAGGAAAACTGATATAGCTCCAAGAGAACTGAGAACAGCACTAAAATTTGTTAAAAGAACATGGATAATTAGTCACTGAAATTACTAAAAGAAACCATTGGTCATGAAATGGAACCAGATGGGAACAGAATGGCAGAGGACAAAAGGTAACTTATGCAATAGATGAAAACAGATGGAAATGGAATGGCAAAAGACAAAGGGATACTTAATGAAGTACGTACCTGGCACCAGATGGGAATGGGATGGCATAAGACAAAGGGAAACTTAATGCAACAGATGGAACCAGATGGGAATGGAATGGAAAAAAACAAAGGCAGAACACAGAATTTACGACAAAGGCCACGAGCTGGGACCTATGAGACCATTCAGCACTGAAAGGGAAATTGACAGTAATAAGGTTTGAAAGGTGTAACAGGAGGAAAACCTCGCAGTTGCATTAGGAAACAATTTTTAGAGAGGGTGGAAAGAGCATATGAATGGAGGTGAAGTAAAAGAAATGAGAGACGTTGCAGCTAGGAGCCGAAGGGACGCTGCAAAGACCCAAGTAAGGTCTAAAGTGCACCACGAGAAGCACTGACAGCACTAACCCCCTACAGGGATAATGCAATACTGCAGTTGGAACCAGATGGGAATGGAATGGCAAAGACAAAAGGAAACTTGATGCAACAGATGAAACCAGATGGGAATAGAATAACAAAAGACAAAGGGAAACTTGATGCAATAATATGCAAAAGTATATAGGACTAATATTGCTAGACCATGGCACAAGCATCAGAAATGGTATCTGATGAAGATTAAAACGATATTTTTACAAATTAAAATGTTTTTCTTGCAAACCATTAAACCAAAAATAGTCTTATTTATTCAAACAGCTCTCCAGTCATACCAATTTGTTAAATCCAGAAAGTCAAAGACTCCACCTCCAAAACCCAGACATAACTTTAATTTAGGTAGTAGCAATGTGTGTATAATGTTTTTATATGATTGTGCTAGTATTTAAGGATTCCATGTCTTCATTTGTCTAAAATATTAACATTCCCTACCTTCTGTGTACAGTACACTAGTTTTACTAATTACACAGTATTTCATACCAATTAGTAATATGAAAAATGAGTTAATTTCAGGTTTTCTTACTTATCCCTTTTGATGTTCATTTACTACTATACATACCAGTCATTATTATATTTTTGTGTTGTCTATGTAGGGCACTTCCTCTCTCCCTCAAAACTCCATTTTTTACCCCTTTAATATTGCATAGTACTGGGTACACGAAGGTGGTACTGTAGTCCTCTTAAGATTTTGTGTTTTCTATGTAGGGTACTTCCTCTCTCCTTATAAACTCCATTTTTTTACCCCTTTGATATTGCATAGTACCTGGTACATGATGGTAGGCCTCTTAAGATTTTGGCTTGAAGGGTGTAGAGGAAAACAAACAGTATTGGAGGTTGCCCACTACTGAACTGCCAGGTGTGCGATGAAGCAAAACATTGCTGGCTATCTAGATTCAGACATTTGGATATTACGTAACTGTGTACAGTATTTATACATACATGCACACATATAGTCTCTCTCAAATACTAGATGATAGAAATTTAGTACATATTGTACGTACTGTTAATTTGGAAACAAGTGTAATCTCTCTGAAATATAGATGAGAAAGTATTACATGGCAACCAGGGTCCCACACTCATTTTTTTTTAGACAGAGATGCACATGTGCGTTTCTGTAGCGAGTGCAATGTTTATGTGTGCCATTCGGTAGTGAACACAATGTTTACACCTTGTTAAGCTTCTCAGTAAAGAAGAGGCTAGCCTGAGGTTAACTCAGAGGTGTTGCTGTTATTGTCACCATTATTATTACTATATATATGTTAAAACTTCTATAAGTATAGAAATTAAGAAGATTTTAATATCTCATATAAATCGATTACCATAATATATTTGCCATCACAGAAGACGCACCCATTTTACAAGGATACTTTATGGAAAAAAAAAAAAAGTTAGGGCATCATAACATTTACTGAAAGATGTTTTAAAGTGATTTTGTACACTATTCCTGTAGACCCTGTATGAAATTTACCATTAATTAATACTGAACGTAAACAAGGTTTATGTAATTATTACCACGATAGGCCACCAGGATGGAGCTTTGGTGTGTTTACATCCACTCATGCCACACGCTGCCTAGTGCCGACGTGACTTAGGCAATTTTTCTCAAGTTTATGATAACAGATAACTCTGGACTTATTTAATTGTAATTTATGTGTAATGTCTTGTATAAAAAGGCAAGATTGGGGTAATGACTGGTGGTCAAGAGTGGATTAACCCATTTTCTGTTATTTTTGAGAAAAATTTATTCAGATTTCGACTAAATTGCATCTCGACACTTCTTCTGGAACAGATTAGCGTCGAGGACCCGGGCTCTACTGTACTTCATCACTTTATGACATTTGGTTTACTAATAAAATACTACTAGTTTCATATGAATGCTCTACTTTTAGATAGCAAGGGATACCTGCAACATAATAATCTAATTGTCTGATACCACCTTCAGTCTTTCATAGTCTCACCTTTATTTAGTTCCCTGTGTATGAGATCATGATGCCATCCAAAATGCAGATGCACGCCTGACTTCAAAATTCCTCGTTCTTTCAGACATTGTTTAACCCTTTTTACTACTAATTTCTTCACATATTTGTACTTATCTAAATGGTTATTAAAAGTTCTTGAATCGCTGCTGCACAATGACGAGCCATCCAGTTCAGATTCTTCCTCGGAACATTTCACATAACTTGAGGCATCAGCCTCAGGTTTCGCAACATTGTTACCACTGTTCTGTGTAGGGCAGTTAGTGGATGATCCTGACCATGTAGATTTTTCACCAAATTGTCTAAGATTCCTCAAGAACATATTCAAAATAAAATGCTTCTGTTCACTAAGATTCTCAAAAGAAACTGGTAAAGAATTTAACTTATCACTTTTCTGATCTGCAGGGCATGTAGGCCTACTTATATCCTTTAAAGAGTCATCAACATTAGCACCATCAAAACCTTGAGAATTTGAATCAAACTCAGTTTTACAAGACATCCAATAAAAAGAAAAAATATCTTCCGAGTCTTCAACCATTCTGAGCCTAAAATCCTGGGCCTGTTCTACTATGTCAGGTACGCTGTCCATCAAATATGAACCTTCACTAGAATCCCAATAAAATCCAGGCACTCTTGAGCTCTTATCCCATTGATTAACAACTCTTTTATCTTCCATTTTTTATTTTTTACTGTCACTGGATATTTCAACACAGTATTCAGTCACAAAGGATCCTTCCCTTGAGGGAGAGCTAGTAATTCTTTATCTATGGTTTGCTCTACAAATACTGTCTTCTTAACAAGATAATCCTATGTGATGCAATGAAACTGATGCAGCTCTTCATATCTGTACTCATTTGGACCATCTGTAAAAAGAAAAAATAATGAAAACATTGAATATGGAACAATCAATACAGATGTATTTGTGATGATGAAATGCACTTCTTATTTATGAAATATAAATATACCATCTTAAAGTAATTTATATTTTTTTATGTATTACTTATACAAACCAGATCCTTCGATATAGGAGTGTACTTCAGCGCAAGCTGGAGACAGTTGTTGAACTTGGTAACAAAGTAGTTAACTGATGGTTACAGGGGGTGAGTGGGAAAATATTCCTCACTCATCTACCAACTCTAGGCATTTATTCCTTCAGCTTCAGGGCCAAAGAGGGATTGCTGAAGTGGGAGCTGTAAAAGGCTCTGTCTGTATACCTAGAAAATATGTAAATTGCTACCTAAAAATTTGACATCTGTTCCTAAATAAGTACAAATCATTGCCTTTTACGCAGGAGACCCACTCCTTAGGTGAGAGGTCATCTCTGTAAACTGACTGGAAGTTGAAAACACTTCTGGAAATGTCTCAATCCTGGTAACTAAAGCAAGCAATGAATGGAATGACTCCTATAAACTCCTACTTGGCCCAGCATATGGTTAACAGAGCAGTAGCACCCTGGGCCAGAGTGAAGATCTGTGAGGGTGAGAGCCTCACTCAAGTAAGAAAAGATTGGGGTATTATATGCTACCCTGGGGAGATTGCAGAAGTCAGGAGACAGCTATAACTTGGGATCAAAATACCCTGTGTAGCCCTACTGCCAACCCAACCGACCTTCTTAGAAGAAAGAGCAGAGGGAGTCACATCTAAGTTGCCAAGCTCTAGAACTGGTTGCTTTACTGAGTAGCCACCTACAACTACACCTGGTCCAGCACATACCATACTCAGACCAAGCTGCTGCTCTGAAGAGGGAGTAAGAACAAAGAATAAATAGAAACAAGTCACCCTCATCATTCAATCAAAGCCTTACTCTCTTTAAATACCCTTGGCAAGATGCTTTTGTGTCCGTAAGGGGTAGTTGGTTACAGAACCTACTGAGCAGCCATCACAGGTCCCAGAGGAAAAATCTGGAAACCTGTGGGCTAAGCCACTTAGGTAGGATGAGGTAAATGTAGTCCAACATTACAGACACCTGTGTACCAAAAGCTACTCCCAAATGCCAAGAGCAGATCCATGGCATGACTTAATGAGTTTTTGCCAGAGCTGTGACTCAGTGAGTTTTTGCCAGAGCTGTAAGAATGACAACTGCCAGAAATGTCATAAGCTCAGTTGACGCATCCAAAGCCAGAAAGAAGGGAGGAGTTCTAAATACCTATTTTCTGTGTTGCTGGGACTGACAAGAGGTCCCAACACTCCTAAAGTAAGAGGTCAGACCTACTCCCTAGCATACACAGCTAACACTGGGCGTAGAAGCCTCTTGTCTGAATAAGAAAGTTCCACAGAGAGGAGACAAGAGCTTGCGTCCTCCACAACCTGATAATTCCTGAGTTTTCACCACAAATCCAGGGATTAGCAACCATAAGAGCAACTCCAATGCCCTAGTACCAGAAAAGACAGCGAAGATACCATTGAGGGATGACAGTCCTATGAGTGATGTCTAAGTCCAAGACCTAACTCATAAGGTCAACAGAGCCCAAGAAGACTATGGAGGACAAAGTCACATACCTTCCTGGAAACCAAAGGCCTGAGCTGACAAGACTGATTGAAGCTCCTAAATGGCATAGATAGTTCACTCAAAATTTTAGAGATCTATGCTCAGTTAGGCTTTCATCATGATGACTGAGAGGAGCTTGATTAAATGAAGGTAGTCAAGGAGATCCACTGAATGGAAGTTCTGTTCGGAATGATATTTCTTTGTTCTCACAGAAGATGGTCCACTTTTCCTGAAAGGGTGTGGACCACAGATTGCCAAGAGCCATCAGATCATAAAAATCTCTCAACATGGGGTCTGAGAGGAATTGTCAGGGTGTCTTAGCACTGGAGTGATCAAAACACAATTGACCAACCACTGGGGCAGACAAACAGTGGGAGAAAAGAAGAAAAGTTCAATTTATTAGTCCAAAAAAGTGCAGCAAGATGTCCTCACTCTACAGTTATTAAAGAACAAATACTTGGAGATGGCAGGTGAGTGAGGGATATTTCCTCATTCAACCACCAAAACCACAAGTAAACCATCTTGTTACCAAGTTCAATGACCATTTCTAGCTTGCACTGAAGGATACTCATTAAGGTAGCAGTTTATACTTCCATATGATCAAACCCAAATTCCAAGTGAGCAGTCAGCTGGAGCACAGCAAGACATCCTCACTCAACAGCAGCTGTACAGAAAGTTCTTGGTAATTGAAGGTGAGTGAGGGATATTCCCTCTCTCTCTCCTTAACCTTTTTCATTTGGCGGCAGAAGTAAAAGTGCTGCGTGATGACAAGTGTTTTGCCACTCATCCCCTTTAACCAACAGTAAACTATCTTGTTGCCAAGTTTCAAAAACCGATTACAGATCACGCTGAGGAACACTACTAACCCACATCATTACAAAAGGCAGGAAGGCAGTCTTTGTTCTGGAGCAACTGCATCTCTATGATGCCAGAACCAGGCATTGTAATGACACAGAAGCCGTATCCTGTGACAATGGGCCCAAGCTAACAACAAGGTGACAAGGGGTTGTAAGCAATCAAAAAGCACAGAGTTTTGAACTGTTAAACAGTTCCTTTGCAGACAAAATGAAGGTGCTTCCTCAATGACTGATAGATTGGCATCTGAAAATATGCATCTTTCAGCTACATAAAGTTACCCTCTCTGATGGAATCCAACATAGTACAAGTTGTTTCCATCTGCTTCATGTCTGCAACACAAAATATGCTCAACAGAGATAAGTCTGTGACTGGTCTCCACCCTTGATTTCAATTCTCACCAAGAAAGCCATTGTAAAACGATGGGACAGGTCACCTACAGCTTCTAACAAATTCTTTTCCAGTATCGTCCTCACTTCTTCCAACAGGACCAGAGCTTGACAGACCCTGAAGTATAGGCTTGAAATAGGATCAGCATCTGAGAGGGGTAGTAGTAGTTTTTGAAAAGTAGTATGTTGCCATCATGAAGAACATAACTGATCCTTACTCATGACAGCTAGAGAAGAAAACTGTCTACCTTAGCATCCCCTTCCCTTCTTCTTCCCATTTACATTCTTCTCGAGCCAGAGCTGGATAGGGGTACCAAACCAGGCCTGGGAAGACTCCTGGCCCTTTCACGAGGAAGAAGAAAATTGAGCTCCTTTTTATGATTTTAACCTTCCCAATACAGGAGACACAGTGCATAGCCATCCCAAGAGATTTGGCTGCAGCACAATTTGACAACTCAAGAGGGCTTGAAAGAGACTGCATGGTGGATCAAGGTACCCAGACATTTCCCCATTGCTGCCTAAACTTGAGATCCTTTGTCATGATTCTAAGGTCTAAGCCCTTCCAATACAGGGCACATAAGGCATAGGTGTCCCAGAAGACTTGGCCACAGTACACTTTGGCTACCCGGAGGGCTTGAAGGAGACTGCATGGTGGATCAAGGTGCCTGAACTTTCCTCCTCTGCTGTCTAAACTTGATTCTTCATAGAAAGTAATGTGGAAATTCACCCTCTCATTAGAAGATGAGAGCTCTGTGATGAGGAAGTTAGTGAATGTGTTCAACTTAAATAGGAAGTCAAGGCTTCTAACTTCATGGGTCCTGATTCCTTAACTAAGAAGCAAGAACTTCCTCAGAGTTTCTACCGAGGAAGCTTGTCTGTGCTTCTGCAGACTGACAAAACAACTTGAAGGGGCATAGTCTAGGCATCCTCTGGCCTGTAAAACTTTCTCTGGTGTGTCAATAGCAGGGATAGTAACTTGCTCAATTTGCTGGACAGTAGGAAACTTGATCTGCAGATCAGAGTGGTAACCTGATCAAAAGCACCCTGAGCAAGTAGTGACACAGCTGTGAGAATGACTGCATTGATTTATGAACCGTGGTTGCTCCCTGAGATCATTAAGCTCACAAATGAGCCCTATGATCTGCAAAAACCATTCCAGCTCTAGCTGAAGGGGTTCTGAAGAAGGACCCTCAGGTCCAAACAGATTCTCCTAGCTACAGATGAAAACTAATTTGCCCTTTAAGTGCACATCAGAAGTCTTGGATGAACCAGGAACATCCAGTGCCTACACAATTATGTTCATGATGTTCATGATCCTCAGCTTTACCATAATAAAGGGTCCTTTTGTGTACAAACCCTCTATCTACAATTGCACAATCCTGTACACATACAATGGGAGTTCTGGATGAACCAGGCACTGTCTTAGGGTTCATGCACTTATGGGAAAACAGATAATCACAGTACCCAGTGATAATGTGATGTAGTGACATTTCAGGCATGAACCCTCTGTCTGCAGACACAAGATTCAAACATTGTTAATGCATAAATCAGGAGTTCTGGAATGAACTAGAAACTATCCTAGGGTTGTATAATCATGTGCATACAGATTGTCAGGATAATCAGCAGTGTCATACATCAGCAACCTGTCACACGTGAATCTGTCCAATTGTGCAAGATCATGGGATTATGCACAAGCCAAGTAGGCAAGAAGGTAGCAACGACTCTTCTCTGTGCATTTTGGCAGAAGCAAGAACAGAGGAAGAGTCCTGAGCGTCCTTGTATGGTACATGAAAGAAATGGAACACTGGTCCATGAGCATGCTCTGAAAACTTGGAGTCAACCCTACATTACACAAACATCTAATCCACAGGTGGGGTGACAATGCCATTGCTAATCCTGGAAACAGAAAGTGCTCACTCAAAATTGGACAGAACTTGTGAGACAGCTTCTGAGAGTTCTTTTTCATCCCACAAAAGGAAGAAGAGGAAGAAGACAAAGAGTACGACATTGATGATGATGAGGAGCAGGCAGACAAGACATGGTTTTTCACGTTAATCTGTCCATGTGTCTTATTCCCTTAAGCTAGAGCAAAAGACCTATTGAGGCAGACACTAGCACTGGAGGAGTAAAACCTGTGCTCAACACCATGGTATCTCCATAGGCAAGATGACCACTACTGCTGTTCCCTTTAAGGAACTAGCACTCAACAGTGTGAGCAACAAAGCAAGGGTAAGGGAAGCAAAGCACAAAAATGTGCCACAGTTCCACCTGGGTCAAGCTCAGCAAGCACACCTGGGTCAGCCCTGGCAGAGAGTGTGGGTTCATCATATGTACCTTGAGAAACCTGAGAACAAGTAAATGGTAGGGATAGACAGAGAGTGACAGAGAAGGCAGTCCAGGAGAATGGAGTTGAAAAGCTCCAGCATTACTGTGGGCAGACTCAGAGTACAGGCAGTCCCCAGGTTACGATGGGTCCGGCTTACCACATTCCAAGATTACGACGCTTTTCAAATACATTCATCACAAATTATTTCCTGGTTTACGACGCATGTTCCAGGGTTATGAAGCCGATCCGACGGAAGAAATATGGCTCCAAAACGGCAGAATAATCAACATTTGCAGGTTCTTTTATGAAAAACTCAATAAAATGCAGTTTCCACTGTTTTCAATATACCCAAAGCATTAAAACTAAGGTTTTCTTAGGACTTTTGAAGATTTTCAAAGATTTTTCGGCTTACAACGCGGCGTAGGAACGGAACCCCCATCGTAAACCGGGGACTGCCTGTAATCTCCTTCAAAACTGGCAAACATTTTTTGGCTTTCCTCTGCTACTACTAAACCTGCCCACTGCAAAGGAGGCCTGCCAGCACACTATTTGCAGGACCTATCACTGGAGAAAGCAAAACAGGTTACACCAACACCAAAGACATTGACTAAAGCAACCAAACATACCCTTACCTCCTTCACATCCTTCGTTGTTCACAGCCTAAAGCAACCAAACACCCAATTGCCTCCTTCACATTCTTCATTGTTCACTTGTTCAAGTCCATAATGAACAAAAAATACAAACACCATACATAAAATAAAAAAGATGAAATACATCTCATCTCAATGGTCAGCCAAAGCAGTAAGGTGTTTTAGCTGGACCGCAGCAGACAAGAATAGTGCCAACTTACAGCAAGTGAAAGAGGATCCTGCCAACCTCAAATTTATCACCTTGTTAATGAGTTTCAGCAACTGTTTCCAGCTCTAATTATGAAATATTCCTACAAAAAAGACAATGGTTTGTAGGATTATATAAATAATTAGAGGCAGCTTGTTTTATAATATCAGTAAGGAGAAGGTTAAGCTGAAACGTATCCTACAAATACTATACTGTAATATATATATATATATATATATATATATATATATATATATATATATATATATATATATATATATATATATATATATATATATATATATATACCACATATCTTACATTATACTGTACTTCCTCCATTCTAGTAGGAATTTGCATCCTTGGTAGGTTAAGGAAGATTGGATTTAGATGCAGCCCTGTATTTCACCTTACAAGTTATGGTACAATATGGTATGCTTGTGGGGGGGGTACACCATATAGGTAAGACATGGCACTCTATGTTAGATTAGGATAGAAAGTGCCCCTGTAACTCTTCCATTTCATTCCCCTAGTTCATCTTTATCCATCTAAACACAGGCTTCCCATGAAGTTTCCCCAAAATGTTACAAGAAAGGGAAGGATAATGAGTTTGCAAGGCATTTCTTATAGCAATAAATGTTAATGCTGTGTTGCTTGAAATAAATCCACTAGCTATTGGAAAACCCCTGATAATACAGAATTCAATATTAGACAACTTGTACACTTGACCTGGGAATCACAAAAATATGCAATTTACACCAAACTTAGGCTAATGATAAAAAGCTGTCAGAAAAATGTGGTAAAACTGAAGCCTAGGCCTACTACTTCGGCCCACTTGTTCAGTAACTATCAGTTTATGTGCAAAATGGGCGTTGTGTTTAGTACCAGCCCTTGGGATGAACGTAAAAACATTAACAAAAGACCGTAAATACCATAAACCCAAAGACACGTCATAAACATAGAGAAAAGCATACGCAAAAGGCGGTAAATTATAATACGGTCGCCAACTAGCGGGAACCAGGCGGCTGTTTGTCTTCAGTTTTACCAAACATTTGGTTATATTTGACAAAAATTAATATAAACTATAACTACTACTGCAATTTGTATATCTTGGATTACGTATGCTAACGACTGTAAGTTTCGGTGATTCACAAAAGTTAATAACCTAGATTAGTCAACTAAGGTTACATGATTGGGTTAGGCCGTCGGGATGCTGAAGACCATAGCTAGGCACATCCCAACCGTTAATGAACTCATACAGCCTGATAATTATAGGATAAAAGCCATTGACTCAACTGGGACGTCATAAATATCTGAAGGCTTTCTGCAAGACCTAGCCTATTTCATGAAGTAAGCCTTGGCAACAAGAATAGGGTACCGGTATTGGGTATCCTTAATTAACCCTACGCCACCTTTCGAGTTGCGAACAGCATAACCTATATACTAGTCTAAATATCTTGACCTACGCACAAAAAAACCAAGAGACGGTCCGAAATCTTAGATTTGCCTTAAACAATAGTTTCCATTGTTTTCAGCTTCCCCCCATACGATAGGTCACCTTGGGTCAGGTGTTAGCAGCAGTCAGAGCCTAACGACAAGGGTTTAGCCAACGTACGTAGAGTCGCAGACCAGAGACCTTGCCAAGGACATTCGTCCTTTCGAAACATGTTAATTGGAGTTAAGAAAATCAAGCCATATATTTCAAGCACTAATTTCTCCATGACACTTTTCTCGACCGAAGGCTGTGGAACAACTGGAATAACGGAACAAGACGAGAATACCTACTCCTGAACTGAAATGGATGTTGCTATATTCTGCATTTCAAATTCACTAAAGATCATTGCAAGTCTTCACCTTATCAAAGACGAATTGTTGTCAAATATCTTGTCGTCAATAAATTTCCAAAGAGGAAAATACTCTAAATTCCACGCAAAATAGTCTTAGTTTAGTTTGGCAAAGGGCACATTATACTGCGCTTCATTGCCTACCGAACTTGATTTGATCTTGTATTATGATACTGAGGACGGGTGGACCCCGCTGCCGTAGTTATCTACTGTAGATAAGAATTTGACTCATCTTTTCGTTGGTCTCGCATAAACCAACTCGGGAAGGTATGATAATATGACTCATTTATAACCATGTCGTTTTCATATCATCAGAATGACTCAAACAGGTTGCCATTTAGCAAGAGCCCGTGCTTGTATAAAGCCAGCTTAAACTCAACTACAGCAGCATAGGACGTTAGTGAAAAAAATTTAAATGACCCGATTTGGATCATTTGTGGGCTCAAATTACTAAGGGAAACACGAGAAGAGTAAGTTACATGCAGTAATTAAATGCGATGGAAAAGTTTGATAATGAGTATGCGAAATAAACACCAGGAGTTTATTGTCAAACATATGATCATATATTGCCTAATCAGTTGCAAATAAGAAAAGACTGAAATGGCCAAATGTTCCGTTTCCCACCCCACCCTACTCTGATTAATGAGGTTCTACGTGTGTTTGTATGTGTGTGGGTACTGCACAGTATATATGTGCAACCGTGTCCACAATACATTATCATACAGGCACGTCTTCTCATAAAGTGTATCCTATTCATGTTCGACTAGTGAGTCATCATGGTTTGGTAATGAAAAATTTGTGGAAGGTATGTAGTTATGGATATCTAATTGTGTTATAATAAGTTGTCTCTCTAGCTTGAAGGCTTCAAGAAAAATGAAAGTAGGTCTTGGTAATATTGGTGAGAATCACAATTCAACAGTTCTGCTCTAGAGGGAAACAGACTGGTTAACGAACCATCAATGCGGTTGAGTAAATGATGGGTGCTTAACTGCTAATGCTTAAGTATCGACCAGATTCCTTTCTACTTATCCGAAAAAGGGGCCAAAAGCTTCTTGCAGAAAATAACCGAACCATCTTCCGGCAGATTGAAAGCGGATATCATAGTGCAAGTGAAAGAAACGTTACTATGGAAAACAAAATACTGTGGTAGACTGCGTTTGTTTAAAGGGCGAAATTAGCCTTTAGTAATATAACGGAAATGAAGAGGAGACTTTTGAGTATTATGGTCTGGAAACAACTTAGAGCAATGTGAGTTCTATTTATTGACAGAGAACATATAAAGGTTTTGGTTATCTTCCTTAGCAGTTCCCCATTCAGACATTTCCTCGAGGTCTGTGTACACACATGAACAAAAACGTTGTTTGGAGCTGAGGGTGAGCAGAAGAGGTTGGTTGGAAAGCAAAGATAAAAGAAGTGCGATGGTTGAAGAGATGGAAGTAAAGTCGTAGGTGGTGGAAAACTAGATTTTAGTGTAAATAAGGGAAGCATAATGCCATAATAACCTTTATTGATATCTTGATATCTAGAAGACATGTGACAGATATCACATGTCTTCTAGATATCAAGAAATTATTGACGGGTAATCCAAAGTCCTGTAGCAAGGAAAACTGCTTAGGTAGGTAAGAGTTTGCCGGTCTTTTTTTTATTTCTTTATACAGAGGTTGAAGAAAATGGAAAGAGGCTTTGAAGGGTTGAAGCCTTGATTTTAGATAGGTTTCATCAAAGAATGCTAGAGAGAATATGAAAATACGGATTACAGGTTTTGGATCTTCGTCTAGCTTCAGCAGAAATGTTGTAATGAACTTAGTAGGTCACAAGTTCAAGAATCTTGTTGGCTTTCCAACGAAGGGGTACCAGGAATAGTTAAGTAATGACCGATCACAAAACATAGGTGAATCTCTTCAAGATGATCCCGTAGGGGGTTAGTGCCGTCAGTGCACCTCATGCGGTATACTGTATACATTACTAAAGGTTCCTTGCAGCGTCCCTTCCTTTCATTCCTTTTATTGTACCTCCATTCATATTATCTTTCTACATCTCGCCATCCACCCTCTCTTAACAAATATTTCATAGTGCAATTGCGAGGTTTCCCTCCTGTTACACCTTTTAGACCTACCTATACTCAATTTCCTTTCCAGCTCTGAATGATTTCATAGGTCCCAGTGCTTGCCCTTTAGCCTAAACTCTATATTCAATTCAGTCTTAAAGATGCCAATTGAATGAGCATTTTTTATATTGATGTTTATCCATCAGGGTAAAAGAAGGAAATTTAAGATTACAAGTACTGTTTATTATTTTCAGTCAAGGACTAGACATGTTCTTTCCAGTTGGGGACAAGGATCGTCTGTTTAGTGTTCAGCAAAAGATTTAACACTTAACGAAGAGACATTCAGTGCAGGCCCAGAGATTAAGACGTGTAACTTTGGGCATTTATTTTACTAGGGCATCAAATCCTTTAAGCAATAATCCCTCCATAGAAAAAACTTAAAAGTTCCCTTGGGCCAGCCCATAATCTCGTGCGCGAACTGTCAGATAAAAGGTTCAGAAAACAATCTATTTTTGGAACTTGGCTGAAAGGAATTGCTTGCTCAGAATTTGAGTAAGAGTTGTGTTTGCATCAGGTTAAATCTATCGCTATTTCAGCACTTCCTGAATTTAAAGTTATTTCGTGACCTGTCTTCCGTTGTGTTTTGTTTCCAGAAATCACGTTTTCTTAATCACACGTTGAGTCAACATTCATCTAGTTAATCTTCTGATACATTAGTATATTGTTGGGCTTTCTCTGACGTATGTTTTTCATGATCGTGTTCCCGGATTACTCGTTTGTATATATGAATGTTAAGATTACTTTGAGATCAGCGATGGCTAATGCCTGAGTCACACATTGGCGATTCAAGACCGCAACTGTCATAATGGCTGGATTTGGCGATCAATCGGCATCAGTCGCGGTCCTTGGGCCACGAAAAAAAAAAAAAAAAAACTCAGCTGATTACGACACCATGACGTCATATGCAATGAACCATTACGACAGTATTGCGTGCATCGAGATGTGATTACATACGTAGTCATACGCACATGTCGCCTATAATTTAGGCCACGCCCACGTTTGGTGGTTGCGACAGGACGGCGACGTCCGTGAAGTCATGACGATTTAGTTGCCACGTAGTAACGTCATATGCCGACAAACGCAACGGCGTCGTAACTGTAACTGTGACATGAACATGGACGCCACCATATATAAGTGCCAGGTGAACTGGGCACCCATCATTCTTGTTGCAGTCGCAGACAGAGCAAGAGCATGAATTATTATGGTGCCATGTTGCAGTTAAGAATTATTAGGTGCCTGAAGGAACGAAAACGCAAGAAGTAAAGAAAACCAAGAAGATGCTGGGTCTGACCCTACTTACAAAGAAGACAGGAGAAAGGATGCTATGACAGCTTGAAAGAATTGGCAGCTGAAACCCCAGGAGTGTACGGAATTTTACCAGGATTACAGAGGAGCTTTTCAATGAAATTTGGAACAGGTCATGCCCCACATAAAGAAGACTCACATTCTGGAGAAGACCCATTGAGCCAGGCCTGTGCATTGCTGTTACTCTACCTTTCCTTGCAACTGGAGAGTCCTACAAGAGCCTGTGCTACCAATCTCGAATAGCTCCCAACACAATCAGCAGTATTGATTGTGCCTGAGACTTGTAGAGCCATTGTGGCTGCCTATGGAGATGAGGTCATGCAGGTACCCAGCAGCCCAGAGCAATGGAAGGAGGTAGCCGGTGGGTCTGAGCAACAATGGAATTTCCGACACACCCTTGGAGCAATAGACGAAAAACACAACCGCATATGGAACCCAGCCCATGCAGAAACTCATTATTTTAATTATAAGAAGTTCTACTCTGTAATTCTACTAGGAGTTGTTGACGCTGAGTACAAGTTCCTTTACGTGGATGTAGGTGCCATAGGGTCCGAGTCTGCTTTGCCAAGACACAGTTCGCCAAAATGCTTGATCGACATGAAGCCAACCTGCCTGCCCCTGAAAGACTGCCAAACGAAACTGGAGATGATGCCTTCGCTCTTAAGTATATGATGAAACCATACCCAGCACAAAGTCTGACAATACCTGAAATGTTATATATATATATATATATATATATATATATATATATATATATATATATATATATATATATAAAATATTTAATACATCAGTGCAAGTACTTTGCTAATATTTTCAACTGGTTTCAATACTGGACATGGCTTCTAAAGACCATTTAATTTCACTTTATATACAGTAATCACTCTTTCTCCCTCTGCTCTTTATGACTTAAATAACCTATTTGAGTGTTGCGTGTGACAAAACACACACACACACACACACACACACACACACACACACACACACACATATATATATATATATATATATATATATATATATATATATATATATATATATATATATATACATACAATACTAAAACCCTGACTTGTTAGTGCGTTAGAATGCACCCTGGAAACCCCGGAGGCTTCTGGGGCATCCATCCCCTTCCCCCTCCCATCTCCCCTCCATCCCTCTCCCCTCCCCTTTCCTCCTGCTCTTCCTCTTCCCCTTCCCCATTCCCTCCCCCTTCCTGCCCTGTGCCTTTTCTCTTCCTATCTCTCTTCAGAGAGAGAAGGAGAAAGAGAAAGAGATGGAAAGGGAGAAAGAAAAAAGAGAGAGACAGAGAGAGGAAAAGCAGCTAATTACTGAAAGGGAGGGGTTGGACCTCCCTTTCTGCCCTGTGCCCCTTCTTCTCTTCCTACCTCTCACAGAGAGAAGGAGAGAGAGAGAGAAAGAGACAGAGAAAGGCAGAAACAGAAAGAGATAGATAGAAAGAGAGAGAGAGAGAGAGGAAAGAATCTAAGGACTGAAAGAGAGGGGTGGGACCTCCCTTCCTGCCTTGTGCCCTTTCTCCACTTTCTACCTCTCACGGAGAAAAGTAGAGAAAGAAAGAGAGAGAGAGAGAGGAAAAGAAGTTGAGTACTGAAAGGGAGGGGTGGGACATCCCTTCCTACCCTGTGTCCCTTCTCCTCTTCCTACCACTCACAGAGAGACGGAGAGAGAGAAAGGAAGAAAGAAAGAGAAAGATAGAGAGAGAGAGAGAGAGAGAGAGAGAGAGAGAGAGAGAGAGAGACAGGAAAATAAGCTAAGAGCTGAAAGGGAGGGGTGGAACCTTCCTTCCTGCCCTGTGCCAATTCTCCTATTCCTACCTCTCACAGAGAGAAGTAGAGAGAGAAAGAGACAGAGAAAGGAAGAAAGAAAGAGAAAGGTAGAGAGAGAGAGAGGAAAAGAAGCTAAAGACTGGAAGGTAGGGATGGAACCTTCCTTCCTGCCATGTGCCCCTTCTCCTCTTCCTGCCTCTCACAGACAGAAGTAGAGAAAGAAAGAGACAGAGAAAGGAAGAAAGGCGAGAAATAGAGAGAGGGAGAGAAAGATAAAGAGGCTAAGGACTGAAAGGGAGGGTGGAACCTCCTTCCTGCCCTACGCCCCTCCTCCTCTTCCTACCTCTCACAGAGAGAAGGAGAGAGAGAAAGAGACAGAGAAAGAAAGAAAGAGGAAAGATAGAGAGAGAGAGAGTGAGAGGAAAAGAAGCTAAGGACTGAAAAGGAGAGGTTGAACCTCCTTCCTGTGTGATGTATATATATATTATATCACACACACACACACACACACACACACACATATATATATATATATATATATATATATATATATATATATATATATATATATATATATATATATATATATATTTATATTTATAATAGGTATATACCTATAGAGAGAGAGAGAGAGAAACATACACACACACACATAGGTGGATATGTATATATGTATATATATACTGTATACATACATACATACATACATACATACATACATACATACATACATACATACATACATACATACATATGTATATATATATATTATATATATATATATATATATATATATATATATATATATATATATATACATATACATTCATGAAGCTACAAATGTCGCTTAATATCGAAATTCACGCTACTCGGTATATCTCCGTTGGAGAATTGTCGCCGAAGGGGAATTTATATAAGTGATAAATGAATTGGAATCGTGGGGACACGAACCCGCGACGAAAGCCTATTCAGCGACTCCAGTTGACGTAAACCATTGAGCCATCAAGAGAGGTATAAGTCTTTTGCCGAGATGTCGTACTGCTTTTACCCGTCGTGAGCGAAAAGTGTACTAGCCTCGACAATGACCCACCTCCGCCATGACAGTTCATTGGTACGTTTGGAACACGCAGCTCTTGTTATGAAATTTTTATCACACCGTGATTTTTATACAATCATGAAGCTACAAATGTCGCTTAATATCGAAATTCACGCTACCTCGGTATATCTCCGTTGGAGAATTGTCGCCGAAGGGGAATTTATATAAGTGATAAATGAATTGGAATCGTGGGGACACGAACCCGCGACGAAAGCCTATTCAGCGACTCCAGTTGACGTAAACCATTGAGCCATCAAGAGAGGTATAAGTCTTTTGCCGAGATGTCGTACTGCTTTTACCCG
Organism: Macrobrachium rosenbergii; assembly: GCF_040412425.1. Taxonomy (NCBI): domain Eukaryota; kingdom Metazoa; phylum Arthropoda; class Malacostraca; order Decapoda; family Palaemonidae; genus Macrobrachium; species Macrobrachium rosenbergii. The sequence goes on along the minus strand of NC_089745.1, from coordinate 57,928,164 downwards.
TCGTGAGCGGGGAAAGTGTACTAGCCTCGACAATGACCCACCTCCGCCATGACAGTTCATTGGTACGCTTTGGAACGCCGCAGCTCTTGTTATGAAATTTTTATCACACCGTGATTTTTATACAATCATGAAGCTACAATGTCGCTTAATATCGAAATTCACGCTACCTCGGTATATCTCCGTTGGAGAATTGTCGGAAGGGGAATTTATATAAGTGATAAATGAATTGGAATCGTGGGGACACGAACCCATGACGAAAGCCTATTCAGCGACTCCAGTTGACGTAAACCATTGAGCCATCAAGAGGTATAAGTCTTTTGCCGAGATGTCGTACTGCTTTTACCCGTCGTGAGCGGGAAAGTGTACTAGCCTCGACAATGACCCACCTCCGCCATGACAGTTCATTGGTACGCTTTGGAACACGCAGCTCTTGTTATGAAATTTTATCACACCGTGATTTTTATACAATCATGAAGCTACAAATGTCGCTAATATCGAAATTCACGCTACCTCGGTATATCTCCGTTGGAGAATTGTCGCCGAAGGGAATTTATATAAGTGATAAATGAATTGGAATCGTGGGGACACGAACCGCGACAAAGCCTATTCAGCGACTCCAGTTGACGTAAACCATTGAGCCATCAAGAGGTATAAGTCTTTTGCCGAGATGTCGTACTGCTTTTACCCGTCGTGAGCGGGAAAGTGTACTAGCCTCGACAATGACCCACCTCCGCCATGACAGTTCATTGGTACGTTTGGAACACGCAACTCTTGTTATGAAATTTTTATCACACCGTGATTTTTATACAATCATGAAGCTACAAATGTCGCAATATCGAAATTCACGCTACCTCGGTATATCTCCGTTGGAGAATTGTCGCGAAGGGGGAATTTATATAAGTGATAAATGAATTGGAATCGTGGGGACACGAACCCGTGACGAAAAGCCTATTCAGCGACTCCAGTTGACGTAAACCATTGAGCCATCAAGAGAGGTATAAGTCTTTTGCCGAGATGTCGTACTGCTTTACCCGTCGTGAGCGAAAAGTGTACTAGCCTCGACAATGACCCACCTCCGCCATGACAGTTCATTGGTACGTTTGGAACACGGAGATATACCGAGGTAGCGTGAATTTCGATATTAAGCGACATTTGTAGCTTCATGATTGTATAAAAATCACGGTGTGATAAAAATTTCATAACAAGAGCTGCGTGTTCCAAACGCATCAATGAACTGTCATGGCGGAGGTGGGTCATTGTCGAGGCTAGTACACTTTCCCCGCTCACGACGGGTAAAAGCAGTACGACATCTCGGCAAAAGACTTATACCTCTTGATGGCTCAATGGTTTACGCCAACTGGAGTCGCTGAATAGGCTTTCGCGCGGGTTCGTGTCCCCACGATTCCAATTCATTTATCACTTATATAAATTCCCTTCGCGACAATTCTCCAACGGAGATATACCGAGGTAGCGTGAATTTCGATATTAAGCGACATTTGTAGCTTCATGATTGTATAAAAATCACGGTGTGATAAAAATTTCATAACAAGAGCTGCGTGTTCCAAACGCATACAATGAACTGTCATGGCGGAGGTGGGTCATTGTCGAGGTTAGTACACTTTCCCCGCCACGACGGGTAAAAGCAGTACGACATCTCGGCAAAAGACTTATACCTCTTTGATGGCTCAATGGTTTACGCCAACTGGAGTCGCTGAATAGGCTTTCGTCGCGGGTTCGTGTCCCCACGATTCCACCATTTATCACTTATATAAATTCCTTCGCGACAATTCTCCAACGGAGATATACCGAGGTAGCGTGAATTTCGATATTAAGCGACATTTGTAGCTTCATGATTGTATAAAAATCACGGTGTGATAAAAATTTCATAACAAGAGCTGCGTGTTCCAAACGCACCAATGAACTGTCATGGCGGAGGTGGGTCATTGTCGAGGCTAGTACACTTTCCCGCCACGACGGGTAAAAGCAGTACGACATCTCGGCAAAAGACTTATACCTCTCTTTGATGGCTCAATGGTTTACGCCAACTGGAGTCGCTGAATAGGCTTTCGTCGCGGGTTCGTGTCCCCACGATTCCAATTCATTTATCACTTATATAAATTCCCTTCGCGACAATTCTCCAACGGAGATATACCGAGGTAGCGTGAATTTGATATTAAGCGACATTTGTAGCTTCATGATTGTATAAAAATCACGGTGTGATAAAAATTTCATACATATACATATCCACCACACAGATGAGACGCGCAAGACGTTTGTTCACACTGTCCAGCAGAATAATGGCGGGAATACGAAGAGATTCACATTTGTTTTATTTCGTGACAACGTCGTCGTCACACGGTCGGGGATATTCTACAAATCAAAATGTTTGTTAATATAAAATAAGAGCTGATTATAAGATCTAATAGCTGAAAATACTAACACAATTTGACGATAAATTACACGCACAATTGATTTAAACTGAGATTAAAAGCAAAAAAAATACAAACAAAACAAAATCAAAATATCGCAACATAATTATTAACAAAATAGCAACACACTTACGATAAAAAAAAAAGATGTTTATGTGACAACCTCTGTAATTTTTCCAACTTGTAGTCCACAGGAATAACCTGCGACCTCTGTAGTTCTGAATATGTTTGGTGAAGTAAAACTAGTTGTATGCTCCCTTAATTTTTGTTATTTGTAGCAACTTGGGAAATCCCCTGTATTATTTCGGCTGTTTTCAACATATAAAAGTAGCAGTATTGATTTGTCCATATTATGTGTAAATACGCGGACTGTAGAGTTTATGAATAAACAGGAGATCCTGCAGATTTTGTAAAGGTTTCATTTTCATCTCTACAGATTTCTACAGATCTTTTAATGAAAATGTTCAGAGATTTGGTAAAATGGTCTGGCAACGCTGGATCGTAGTTACTTCATCAGACAGAGCCTCTGGTAAAGATACAGGGAAATACATGGTGTATGCTGCTGCAATGCATGACAGAAGGAAAGCACTGGGTCAACAGATTCCTTTCTCAAGCTATACCTACTTCAAGGTCTAGGCCTATTATTATTATTATTATTATTATTATTATTATTATTATTATTATTATTATTATTATTCAGAAGATGTAACGTATTCATATGAAACATGCCCACAGGGGCCATTGACTTGGAATTCTAGCTTCCAAAGAATATTGTGATCATTAGGACGAAGTACAGAAATACAGAAAGAGGAGATCTCTAATTATTATTATTATTATTATTATTATTATTATTATTATTATTATTATTATTATTATTATTATTATTATTATTATTATTATTATTATTATTATTATTCAGAAGATGAAACCTATTCATATGGAACAAGCCCACAGGGGCCAGTGACTTGGAATTCTAGCTTCCAAAGAATATGGTGTTCATTAGGAAGTACAGCAATACAGAAAGAAGGGATCTCACTTATCAAAAAGAAAGAATAATCTGATAGATTAATAAATAGATAAAAATGCATTAAAATGCAAGGAGAATAGTATTAGGGTAGTAATGCATTGCATCTGCGCTTGAAAGTCTGAAGTTTACATATACTCGCAGTATACGCTACCTAACATTATGAAAACTCTAAGGTTAGAAATCTTCGAACCTCCAGGCAGAATTTGGCTACTTAACCTTGGTCAACTTAACAATCAATAAGTGAAATTTCCTCTCGGCATCGTCTCGCCACTGAACAAGTTCTTTGATGAGCGAGCATACACCAACATCAGTCATCTCCAACTTTTGTCTCTATGTAATTTTTGGATATTAACTTTTCTAAAATGATAATCACCCTTCATAAACCATAAGTAACATATAAAACACTTACTCCTAGTGTTTACATTGCAATAAGTTTATTCTTTGTAGTTGAAACCTTGAAACAACTTCATAGACTGCCGTGGTTTCACATCAGTAGCTGGTCAAATAACCAATACATATGCTGTGCTGTTCACCCCTTCTTAAGTAACCCTTACAATATATTCCATATTCTTTATATATATATATATATATATATATATATATATATATATATATATATATATATATATATATATATATATATATATATATATATATATATATATAAATTCTTGAAGCATCATCTTATTTATTAATATAAAAGTTGCACTGAAAAAAAAACACTAGTTAATTGCAGCTAGTTATAACTTTCAGTAGCTGGTAATTACGTATGAAGGTTGCCATCACTTTGTAGCCTATCACTTTTTGAGCTAAATTGAATTAGCACTCTCATTTTTACCTCTGGCAAGAAAGTTAGATGTGTATGTTTTATGACGATTACGTAGTCAGTTATCTGTAGGTTTTGAGGAAAATTTGACCAAAGTGGCGAAATGACTATTAACAAGTGATTGGATTTTGGGATAGGTCTGGATCTGAATAAGGAGCCTGTTAGAGCAAGTGTTTGGATTGCTTAACGTTGTCAGATGTTTGAGGTGTCCGAACGCTTTGGTTTTACCTGGCTGTTTATTATATAAAGTGAACCTGATTCCTTTTGCCCTGTTTTAATGTAATATCCCGAAATACAGGGGCGTCATTTCAGATTTTTGTTGGGGGTGACAAAGACGGTTTGGCGAGCGAAACGAGCCTAATCAGCTGTTTTTGTTTTTATTTTGAGCTATTTTATGTGCTTTTGAAGCCACCTGAGCAAGGTATTTCAGCAAAAATTATATACTCCCACTACTGTTTATTTATCTCATCATCACTGGCAGTTAGTAGACAGACAAGGATCAAGAAACGTAATATTTCCGAGAAATTTCATATATTTATGATTGCACATTTAAAAAGAAAACATGCCCTTTTTTACGTTTTAATGAAAATATATACTTTATAAATCAAATGTGATGACACACTTGAATTTCGGTAGGAATAATGGAAAACCAGCTTCAGTTACTTCTTGGGGCTTTGGTGGGTGAGGGGGCAAGTTGAGGCTTGGGGGCAAATGGAGTCGGGGTCCGGGCAGTTGCCCCCCCGTAAATGACGCTGTTACGAACCGAGATTTTCGGCCCTTAAGAAAAACACAGGATCTAGATGGAAATATTATTGGGGCTGCTCTGGCTAATCGACAGCTCGCACACACAAAGGAGGAGGAATAACAAAAATACAGGAGTTTGCTATAAAAATAGATTTATTAATATTAAATCTTAATAAAAATCTATAACAAAAAAAAAAGGCCATAACAAATGAGCCAGGTCCGGGCCACGAAACACAAAAAATAAAGCAATATTACTTTATATCAAAAAGAAGTACCAGCAGCAGTCGATACAAAAAAAAAGCCATCTCCAGCGAAGTCCACCAACTAACGACAACAGGCCGTATTATCACGACGTCCTGCTGCCGTCTCGCCAAAATACAAAGGACACGGGGCCACTGCACCCGAGCCAAAACTGCCGACAGGGTCTTCACCTGCGGCCAACAAACAACCATCTTCGTTGGTGCGCTGCTCCAGCCTGGGCCCAAACACCGGCTGCCCAAGAAACGTCCTCAAAGTCGAACTGCTGCTGGTACTCAAAAGTTCTCTTCCCAAGAGAACAACCTGTTCGCTATGCTGCCCGAACCTGACTAAAGGTTGGCGCCATGCCAACACAGACGTAAACACTCCTGTGAAAATAAGAGGAGGGGGAGGATTAGCCAAACAAACAAACTACCATAACGCCCATAAAACAACCAAAGATCCTAATACCTTCCCTCTCGACAGAAAAAAAAAATTACAAAAATTTTTTTTCAAAATAACCAACCTCCTCCAATGTGGTGAAAACTCCGACAACCAGAGCAGAGCCAATCCTGTCACGATCGCCAATGTTACGAAACTGAGATTTTCGGCCCTTAAGAAAAACACAGGATCTAGATGGAAATATTATTGGGGCTGCTCTGGCTAATCGACAGCTCGCACACACAAAGGAGGAGGAATAACAAAAATACAGGAGTTTGCTATAAAAATAGATTTATTAATATTAAATCTTAATAAAAATCTATAACAACAAAAAAAAGGCCATAACAAATGAGCCAGGTCCGGGCCACGAAACACAAAAATAAAGCAATATTACTTTATATCAAAAAGAAGTACCAGCAGCAGTCGATACAAAAAAAAGCCATCTCCAGCGAAGTCCACCAACTAACGACAACAGGTCAGTATTATCACGACGTCCTGCTGCCGTCTCGCCAAAAATACAAAGGACACGGGCCACTGCACCCGAGCCAAAACTGCCGACAGGGTCTTCACCTGCGGCCAACAAACAACCATCTTCGTTGGTGCGCTGCTCCAGCCTGGGCCCAAACACCGGCTGCCCAAGAAACGTCCTCAAAGTCGAACTGCTGCTGGTACTCAAAAGTTCTCTTCCCCAAGAGAACAACCTGTTCGCTACTGCTGCCCGAACCTGACTAAAGGTTGGCGCCACGCCAACACAGACGTAAACACTCCTGTGAAAATAAGAGGAGGGGGGGAGGATTAGCCAAACAAACAAACTACCATAACGCCCATAAAACAACCAAAGATCCTAATAGACGCCCATGAGTATATTCTCATAAGCTACAAAGGACGCCCTTATTGTGATTATGTTTACGTTAGTTATTACAGGCAAACCCTGACGGAGGTGGGTACTCGCTTTCGCACGGCATCGTGAAACGTATGTATGGGAACACATCGGTACGCAAATGCTCTTTATGGACCCCCGGAAAAAACTGTCCCCTTGCCGGATCATCTCAAGTGCCCTTTGGCTTGGCGTTTCCCCATCGTGGAAGGGTCATTGGCTGCCTTTTCCTTGTAGGACTAGGGATCACTCATGGCACTGGAATACCCACGCCAACTTCCAATGGTATTTGTTGTGCTGGCAGGGCTCTTGCTCCTGGAGCAGCCCGTAAAGATATTGGAGGGGAGAACGGGGTTTAAATACCCCCATTTTTTTGGCGGTTGATTCTTAGAGACGCACATCCAAAGAGTCACCGTTTTACTGCTCGCGGGATTTTCAATATCTTCGGGGAAGGCTTTGGTCAGAACTGTCGCGAATCAGCTCATCACTCCTCTACGTGACTGGTTGTGCAATCGGAATGTTTATTTCATATCAGTGGAAATGCAATCTCATGTAATGCCCGGAATTCACTATTTGTGTGATATTTAGTCATGTCTGACTAGCATCAGCGAATATTAAACGACTTGTTACTTGCAGTTTCTCTGCGAAGCCTAATTCTAACGGCTTATTAGAATTTGGTCTCCATTTGGGTACTTTACCATCTTCGTACTATAATAGCTGCAATGTGATGTCTGTGATTTGGTTACTTGGATTTTTGGTGATAATAATTGATGTGACGTCTTCCCCTCTAGAAACCTGTGGATGCGGTGAAGGACAGGTTTGGAGTTTTTAATGCTTTTGAAGTGACAGCCACATTCATTATTCCTTTTCTTCTTCATTATACTTTAACAAAATGTAACGCAAATCTACATAAGGTCGAGTGAATTCGAAGTCTGTATTTAAACTGAAATCATAATCAGTTGGCATCGAGTGATTTCTAGTAGATGCATGTCCATTTCTCGTTCTGAAGAAGGAAGTTTTCAGGACCTAGTTTTCCTTCGATGTATTTGTTAATGGTGAAAAAAAAATCATTTTTTTAATAAACTGTGTTTTAAGACATTGATTTGTATTCGGGAATTTCCAACCCAGTGATTTTCTCAATCGGAGGAATCGTCATAAAGCAGGTCACAACGGTTGAGAAAACTTTCGTGTTGTCCTAGAAATGATTATCATTTTCTATTCAGATGGTAGATCTGCTCTGGAATTATTATTATTATTATTATTATTATTATTATTATTATTATTATTATTATTATTATTGTTGTTGTTGTTGTTGTTGTTGTTGTTGTTGTTGTGAAGTGGATTAGGAAGTCTATTCATATTTCGAATGTTTCACTAGATTTCATTTCATCCAATATTTCGCGTGTAGTTGAGCCAATATTACATAGCATCATTAACGCACATCTCGGTTGATCAATATCTCACCATCAGTATTAAAGAAAACTCTGGATAAAATATTACCAAAGGGGATAAAATTGCATGGCTGTGATCTAAACAGTACGTGTAAGAAATTTTCAACCTTCATCCTGCAAAATGAGCAACTCAACACAGGCACGAATTCTTAAGTGACTCAATCCGACGAAATCCAACGAACTTAGAATCTGTAATGAATACCTGAGTAAATTCACATTTTCAGGACGTTGTTGTACAATACCGTAACCAGCATCCTATTTTAGGCAGACAGATTTGGTCTGCAGTGCATGTTCATATAGAAAAAAAAGTTTCAATAATCCCACAACTTTTTCAACCAGAGTTGTCTAAGGTTCCATTGATGCTGAATAAAAATCTCTTATTTGATAATGACTTAAATTTTAGGTCTTGTGTCTGAAAGCCATTTTTGTAAGCATACTGGGAACTGTCACATGATTCTGTTCATTTCAAGTGTTATCTTGAGCAACCTCAATAATGTGTGTGAGTACAGATTTGTTTAAACTTCTAGTTGTTCGACTTTGGCATTTATTTTGTGGACGCTGTGAACCTCACAGTGTTTTAAGGTTAAACAAAAAGCAGTGTTTTGGAAGTATTTCTTTAATAAACATTGTAGCTAACCGGTTAACTACTCTTGTGACGAAGTTGTTAGACTAAAAAAAAAAAAATATGAGCTATAACGCAAGCGATGCGAGGCAAAAGTTGCTGTAACCCCAAAGTGAGTTTCTTTTTTTTTAAGCATTGTTCGGATCCCAGTATCTTTACGGCTACTTATATGAGGAAATATATTCATATAAAAGGCTTTCAATGCAGCCAGATAGCAAATGGTAGTTCAGAGGCGACATCTGTATGCTTCTTAGTGGCCTATAAACCTGGTCCTGTGTCAGCTTAGTTTATCATTGAAAACCGGATTAGAAGGCATATTATAACTGAAAGACGAAATTTTAAAAATTTCTGATTTTTTTTTAATCTGACAATCGTTAAAATTAAATACTTTAAACTCTATATATACATTATTAAAAAAAATATTTACAATGTCTTATTGAAATAAAATGGGCATGTTGGAAGATATAGAAAAGTTAGGCACAAATATTATATAATTTCATTTACCCTAAACTATAACTCTTGAATTCTTAATTCTAAATAGGAAGAAACTTTCTATAAACTTTCTAATTATGTGCGAACAACTTTTGCTTTATATTTTTTTCACAACTTCCTTAATGAAGAGATGTTTTCACAAACCAGTAGTTCTGTCACTGAAGGCTCCAAGCTCTTTCCTTCTCAAATATCTACGCAGTGAAAGTAACACCAGCATAGACTAATTGCCAACAAGGACACGAAAATTTACGCTGTGGATGGGATGTGCACAGACCATCAAGTAAATGTCCTTTTTTAGTTTTCTGTAAAAGAGAACTATCGTGCCGGTTTTTTCTGTCCGTTCGCACTTTTCTGTCCGACCTCAGATCTTAAAAACTACTGAGGTTAGAGGGTTGCAAATTGGTATGTTGACCATCCACCCTCCAAACGTCAAACATACCAAATTGCAGCCCTCTAGCCTCAGTAGTTTTTATTTTATTTAAGGTTAAAGTTAGCCATAATCGTGCTTCTGGCAACTATATAGGACAGGCCACCACCGGGCCGTGGTTAAAGTTTCATGGGCCGCGGCTCATACAGCATTATACCGAGACCACCGAAAGATATATCTATTTTAGGTGGCCTTGATTATACGCTGTAGCGGCTGTACAGAAAACTCGATTACGCCAAAGAAACTTCGGCACATTTTTTACTTGCTTTTTAGTGCACTTTATTTTGTGGTTGCTATACTCAGGGTAAGATTAATCATCAACAACAGTGAATCTGAATGTGACTCGTAATGATTAGCTCTAAATACCTCAGTGATTCCTTTATTCAGTAATCATTTTATTTCATATGAGAAGTAACCTAGGATATATAATTTCCCTGAAGGATCTTACTTTCCTCTCCTTTGAACAAAATTACTATCAGCAAAACTGTTGTTTCGACTTAAAATATTCTTCAGCATTATTCTATGCACAAAGATTAGAGTGGTAAATTACATAACATCTTCAGTCTCGGATTATCTTCTAATAATCAGTGCTTTCCAGGATTCCCTGTAGTGTGGTAAAACCCACTAGTCTCGTTTTGATGTGTATCCTAGACCTAACTAACATATTAACTTCAACTCACAACTTGGTGGACTGATTGAAGATTACAGTATCTAGCATCACAGACCAGGTTTGACGTGAACGAAAATTGCGATCAGGCTGATTGTTAATAATCCTCCTCTCTTACACTTATTTGGCGGGAGGAAATACCCCTAGATGGCAAAGGAACGTCGTAGGATGATAGTATATACTCTCGCCACTCTGTGGGGTGAGAAAATCACTTAATGGCGGACGGCAAAAGGTTTGAAGCCCGTATCTTATACTGGCATGAAAAAAAAAGCCTTAGGGTTTTAAATGGACGTTGATTTGGTGCAGAAAAGAAGAAAGGCTTCATATTTCATTAGCTTAAGGGAAGTAAATCGGATGTTTCGGCACTTAATGAGATAAAGGTGAGATGGCGGGCTGTGCAAGACTAGGAAGGACAAAGCGTGAATGTGTCTATAAGAGCATTCCATGAATAAACCAAGCAAAATCCGTGAAGGATGTACGATGACTGTTCTCAGTACAGGTTAGACATAGCCACATGCAAAGGAAATGAAAGATATATCAAAGAGGCGTGATTACAAAATGCTGAGTTATTATAATTATATTATCAATACTATCTATTCAAAGCAGGAGTTGAGAGGTTGGCAAATAGACAATCTCGGAGATGGATCGTGCATGTAATGAGTAATGAGTAGACTTTGAGATCATTCAGTCACAGTAGTAGATTTGGAAGAAGAAGAACGAAGATCAGTAGGAACGTGGCCTAAGTGGGAAGGCCTAGAAAATCGCAGCGATAAGCTGTAAATGAAGACCCTGACCAGTTTGGAATGCAAGAGGTAAGTGCACAAGAGAGGCGTGAAAAGAATTATCCATTGAACGCCGTGCAATGTAAAGGAAAAACCTGATGCGAAAGCGCTAATGATGCAGATGGTGACGACGATTAAAAACTATATTATATATCTGAAGCCGAGTATTTAATTTCTTTGTTATCGCTGTTTCTCTTTCTCATCGCATATTAATCGACTTGTATCTAATACTCTTTGTATATACATATATATGTATGTATATATATATATATATATATATATATATATATATATATATATATATATATATATATATATATATGTGTGTGTGTGTGTGTGTGTGTGTGTGTGTGTGTGTGTGTGTGTGTGTGTATAACGGCATTTGGCTTGGAGAAAGCTTGCAGTCTAGCAACAGGAAGGATTATAAGCAGAAACTGCAACATTTCAATATGCAGTCATTTATTTCGAGGGCAAATCAAGGTTTCGGTAAACCAACTCTACTTTCGATCATGTTTAAACAATGTAAACATAAAATTAACATAAAATAAAATAAGTTTGAAAATGAAATCAAAGGTGTAAACATGAGCAATGACATGATAGACACAGAATGTGACAACAATGAAACTAGAACATAAATCACATAGCCACTTAAAACAAAGCTATTCAAACGCAAACAATATATATATATATATATATATATATATATATATATATATATATATATATATATATATGTTACAGTCAACATGTGTAATCAGTCATTACGCGTAATGACTGAAATTTCAGTCATTTCGCGTAATGCACTTAGGGACATTTGATAACCCAGGAGATAGTACTAAACACGGCGAAATACATTTGACCCCCCAGGGACTAGTACTAAACCCGGCGAAACAGTGTAGGTGACTCACTATTTCGCCATGTTTAGTACTAGCTCCTGGGGATCAAATGTCCCCTAAGTGCATTACGTGATGACTGAAATTTCAGTCATTACGCGTAATGACTGATTACGCATGTTGACTGTAACATATATATATATATATATATATATATATATATATATATATATATATATATATATATATCTTAGAAAAAACTGATAAGAAACTTGAAAACTTTTCTGTCTGTCTATGCGTACATATGCACACACACACGCACAGACACACACACGCATATACGTATATATAAATGTGCAACTTTAAAGGCAATTAAAAACAGAAGCTTCAAAACTTTCAAAGTACATTTATTGCAAAGGCAAGCAAAGCTTCGGGAAACTGTCGTACCACAGTTTCAGAGTTAAAAACTTAAACAGAGAATAAAATACACACGCGCGCGCGCACGCACACACACACATACTACTATATATATATATATATATATATATATATATATATATATATATATATATATATATATATATATTATATATATATTATATCGAGAGAGAGAGAAGCTTTCACGTTCTTTATTAGTATTTTCTAAAATAAACCTATAGTAGCCTACTGTAATAGTACCGCAGCAACGCTTTGCGGCTTGCATCCTTGCAGTGAAACTGCTTTAATGTAAAATAATCGAGGGTAGAATCAAACATTGTAGATGTATGCCACAGAATAAGAAATCTCTGTGTATATTTTGTGTATTAATTAGTGGTCATCACTGTATGTACATGGGAAAAAGTCAGTGATGATTCATTATTGTTATCTCTATGGTGTTTGGCATACAAACTAAAAAATTCAGTGTATCAGTAACTGGATGGATACAGGCGCGTATGAATGCATTGCGCACCGTATTTCCGCATGCAATTTATAGCGTGCCTTATAGTACCCACATAGCTTTTAATCTCCCGGGAAAATCTTCCACGTCATCATTGTCATTATCATCATCGTTTTGTTTTGTTTTTTTCTGCGGGCAACAGAATGAGTTACGGGTTGCTCAGGAGCAAGAGACCGTGCTGACATGAGGCCTTCGCAGTCACCAGTAACATAAAAGCTCTTGTTTATTTTTGGTGGCCCTCCTTTCCGCCTTCATTTGGTCCATCCTGTTGGCTCCATTTGTCTTTCAGTCATAGCTTAAACATTTCTTTAAAACTTGTTTACAGTTTCTTCTTAAATGTCGCGAAGTTATAGCACCTCTTTATTTCTTAACGCAACTCATTGAGGTCTGGGTCCCCAGTCACCCAGTGCACCTTGCTTCATCTTGGCTCCACCAAGCTCTGTTAGTCTATGCCTCTGCTTGTATTTATACTTTCAGTGGTATAATAATATTATTGAATGGAGTCTTTTTCATCATTTTCCTATTTTATTTTTTATCATGACGTACGGAAAAAACATTTCAAATTCGATTCTTGTTTTAAAAAAGGTAGCCTATATAATGAGGAAAAGTGTGACCATCTAGAAAGGGATACCTTAGTAATATGACATGTCTATTCGTTTTTTAGTTTGGCTGCTTTATTAATTAAAGCTTACTTCTTCTTTAATAAATAATTTGGTAGGCCATCATAGATACTAACTTGATTATATAGTTAAGTATAAGCGCGTCAGTAACTTAATGTGCACTCGTCACAAACAGGCTGTACACAAGTTAACGACTTATTGGTAGTCCTTATTTATTCGTTTCCCACTCAAAGTCGTTGACATGTTTTTCTCCTGTTTATGATATGCATGCAATAAGTGGCCGAAGGTGTGTCTATGACACTTTTTCTGTTGTGTGTAGCAGCCTTATGCCACGGTTACACATTTATTAATGAGGGCTATTTTTCTTAGTTGCTAATTAGTGTCCTATTTTCACCATACCCTCGTACTCTAGCGTGTGGGGCTGGAGCTGGATTAGTGTCGTTTTTACGATTGGCGCCACGCTTTTCGTTCTAATGGAAAATATGAGAACAAAAAGTGTTGCTACCTCTCCGATCGCCTACCTCAAGTCAAGGATGAGTATTTAGTATGCTGCTTTTGACATTGCGGAACCACAAACCCTTTTCAATCACGGATGGTCAAAGTTCCTCACAGATAGTTCATCCTATTCAAACAGGAGATTTTTTACAATGTTTCGATTTTTTCTAATCTCCCAGACAGCTATTTTGCCATTGGGTAAAAATGACAAAAGAAATCCAGGATGTTTTTTTCTGTGAAAAGCATCAGCATTTAAAGAAATTAACTTTGTTTGTAACACAATAACTTTAATAAACTGAGAAACCAAATCTCAATATAAAAGCCCAAAGCTATTCTTATGTTTTATAGTGTTTATATAAAACTAGACCTACAGAGGACTCCAAGTTTTGGCAATGCAACTTTTCAGCTGTAGTCACAATTCAGCCCTCACGGTTAAATATTCTCTGTTTATTTTGCTGCGAGGTTTGAGGCGTGGCCACAACCGACAGCTTGCACTGCCAGTATAATTTGATTGTTTGATAAATAATTTGTCATACATAGATATTTTATCAATAAGTTCTTTTGAATTCCTTACTATATTTACTATTTGCACTTCTGTATTAATTGCTTTTACTGTCTCAATATTATTCTCTTTTTTGTCTTTTTCCTATTAACAAATATTCTGTTTGATATTCGTTTGGTTTCAGTTTTTTTATGCTACTCCAACTCTTTCAGTCCTTCATTATGTTTTCTATATTGGTCAGTTTATCTTCAGAGTTATCTTTTACATGAAAAAACATGTACCCTATGTCATATCTTTTATATTACATGGTAACTGATAGTGTATTTATTAAAGATTGGAGGGCATAAAAATTCCCAGCTTGAAGATTTTCATTTAAAAATTTCTAGTATATGAGATCATAGTTTATAGGCTACTGTTTTGCATAATGATCTAGTGTCAAAGTACCATAAATTAGTAATTTTCTTGTATGATTGTGGTGGCTATTAATAACTAATCATTTCTTGTTTAACACAATTGTCTATAAACAAGCAAAAACACGGCCAACTATTAGTTAAATGTCATTCCCTTATTTGTTATTTTAGAAAAATATATCTTTATGGAATATTATTTAGAAACAATTAAAACATAATTAAAGAAAGAACGATCCTGTAGTTGACGATAAAGGTTTTTTATTATCAATAGTTATATTACCTCTGAATGATAATACATTGAATATTAATGAAGTTCTTAAGGGGACATGACAAAGCAAAAATTAATTGAATTTCTGACGTTTGTGTAGTCACCTGACTGTCAAGAAACGTCTTTTACTCAAAATAAAAAACAAAAGTGTTCAGAAATTAAAGAAGCCATATATTATTTTGATTAAAATGGCCTGTTATAATTAAAAATAATTGATTATGTGTGGTTATTGCATATAAAGATTCTATGATCAGCGAATATTGTTCTTTATTGCTGTTTTGAGATGTCTTGGTCTCACAATCTTGGAACTTGTTGACATTGAAAAAATGGAGGCAGTACCGAGACTGCCTATGCTAAGCTTTGAGCTTAAACCAAGTGCAGAAAACGTCGAATTTGGTCCAAAACTTAGACAGGTAAGCTTAGCGAAGCCTAAGATCGTATACATCATGTTGACAGTGAAAAAGATGATTGTGCTTCCCATTTATTGAAATAAACGAGTATACCAAACCCGAGGTCCAAACTTAGGCAAGCTCAGCGTAGCGTAGCCTACTTCTACTGAAGTTACTCGAGCAATCTAGATTACTGTTCCTCTTGCTGGAAAACGGAGATGTCACTCAGAGGAACTTTCTGCATTGTTAATTTGGCAGAATGATTTAAGCAAGCGCTGGCTCTGAGTGGTATAATTAACGTTTGTGACCTAAATATAGGTATAGTCCAACTTAGGACACCGTACACGAAGGGTAATGAATCCTCAGCCTGTTTATTTTTGCTCGGGGAAATGACGAGTGTTTAATACCCTGTGGATTATTTGGTAGAATTTTAAAAGATGTCCATAATCGATTTGAATAAGAAAGTTGTTTTCAGATAGTTTTCTCCAACAGTAATGGGGCTCCTAATGAAAAACGGTTTTTTGCAGCGGGCCTGGTCGTTTCGGCCGTAAGTCACTTTCGGCGGTAACATCCAAAACAATGTAAGACGTTATGGTTATGGTATTTGCCGTTATGTGTATGGTATTTACCATTATTACTTCATGTTTTATGTACATCCCCAAGGGGCTGGTACTAAACACGGTGCCCATTTTGCACGTAAATGTGCTTACGGCCGAAACGACTTACGGCTGAAACGACCCGAATGCTTTTGGAGTCTGTTAGATAAGGGGGAACATATTAGTGAGATACAGAGATGCCTAAGGTAACATAGGGTGCTGGATCTTGACCTGCCAGGTGGCCTTGTCTCCCTCCCCCCTTAACCTGACCTAGTTGCCTCAAGTCATTGAGCAAACTAGAGATGTATGCTAACTAAGCTGTCTAACCTAACTTAAGGTGGTGGGTCTTAACCTGGCTGGAGGAGCTTTGCCTGTTCCATAGTAACCCACCCTCTTTAATCTAACCAATCTTCAGTTGCTATCAAATATATGTCTGTAGTATGTAGGCCTACTATCAAATTATTTGAAGCATGAAAAAATTTGGGAAAAGTTTATTTCGGTTCTAAATTCAGTTATCAGTGGTATATTAAGTTTTACTGGAACCATTGAACCTGATAATGTAAACGAAAATAGCATATAGTTACTCTGGTTTTGCTAAAATGCCTCAAACATACACTAAGTAATGTACCCAATTTTCATTTGGATGATCAACCTAATGATCAATGTGATTTTACTATTTTCATAGTGGTGAAGTAATGTTTGTGTTAAAAAACTCAACAGTTGCTGCAAGAACCTCAAAGTTTAAGGTTTAAATGGAGGTAAAGATACCAACTATGGATTCTAAATTCTATATTAGTAACACCAACCAGTAGACAAAATGAAAGGAATCACCTGATTGTTAAGTAACAAACATTTGACAAAACTTTTGGCTTTGGCAAATGTTGTCGTTGTTGTTGTTACAGTGAAGAGAGACAAGGCAGCTCATGAGACTGAACTACAACTTGAAGCTTATTCATCCCTTATATAAACAAACAAAGTAAAGTATCTTTATGCAACAAATATCATGGTAGCTTTGCATTTATGATGGTATATCCTTTAGAAGAAAAGTTGTTACTGTTACTGAGTAGTAACAGAAACCATTACAAAAATTCCTTAAGTAGTTATGGGCTGCTAGTAAATTAATAACAGTTAATTTTATTAGCACTTTAACAAATGTAGGCCTAAGCTTAGTTCGCTGTTATGAAATTGCAACCCAGCACCCTTTTGTATAGGATTATTCCTAGCATGAGCTGAAAATATTCAGGGAAGCTTGGTGAAAAGCTTGTAAATTGGTGGTAGGCAAGTGGTGAGGTACTGCCACTTTTCCCAGCTGTCATAAAGTCAAGATGTGTCTTTTTTCTGTACTGTCATCATTCTGGACTTGATGTGAAGCTTGAAATTATATCTGTTGTTTTGGTGTGTAGTGGTTGATCAGTAGTCAGGGATACTAGAACAATAGTCGTAGTCATTTTTGTGTCTCAGTTGCAACCTGCTTCTGGATAATGGCCCAGATTGTTTTCAGTCTGCCTAGGATCTTGGTTTGGGGTTCTACTTATGGCATCAAGCAGTAGTGTCCACAATTATGAGAACAGTCCAGGTCCGGATGATGTATCAACTTCTTCTGTTCTGAGGATTTTTCTTGATATGCAGGAATTGGTTGGGATCAAAGGGTTCTTTACCTATAGGTCTATACAAGAGAGATAGTTGATGTACCATCAGCTATCTAACGCTCTGAGTATTTGAGTACAGTAGCTCACTGAGGTAACAGATAAGTGTCCAAGCCTACACTGATATAAAAAGAAACTCCAATACTATATTGTATATATATGTGAATGCATGTTTTTGCTATAAAGTATATTTATACCCTGCACCCCTTAAACTAAAATGCTTATAACTGCCTATTTTAACACTTCACTGCATAATTTAATAGTTCAGATGAAATTATACCTTAAATTATCATACTAAAACAATTTAATATTTCAAACAGAAATACACCCCAAACCATCATCTGAAAACACCCAAAGTCCTTTTTTGCTATAAAGGGTATATTTATATTAACAAATACAGTACCCGCAAAGTAAGATAATAGCCTTATTTTTAGTATAAACTGCAGGACAGTAAAAGCTTTAGCATAATTTTTAGAGTTGAAAGCATTGTAAATTAATAAAGAAACAGTAACAATAATAAATTTTACCTAGCTGTACATTGAACATGGAAAATATTTGAGTAAAATAATAAATAAAAATGAATGAAATTAGTTCTGTGCTCGATCTGGAGGCAAAAACCCTCAAATCGATATCTTCGCTTTGCACTGATATATCCGTAAGTACAGTACGATATAGCACGGTCCGTTATTGTGGTGAGCTACTGTATTTTGATTGGATGCTAACAGTATGGACAGCAGCCTGGGTATCTTAGGTGATGCTTGCACATTGGATGGTCCCATTTTATAGGAAAGCCTTCTTGGGCATGCTCCTGCACTAGTGTTTCCATTATCACGTGCATTGCTCACAACTACCCAGACTGTGTGAATCATGGTCTAATGACTTGTGAATATACTGTTTTATATAAGCTACTTACCAAGTAATTACGTAGCTATTAGTTTCCATTAACTGGCAGCTAGAATTTTGAAATTCGTGGTAGCGCTACTTTTGTTTTGGCTAGGCGAGTGACCCCGCCCACTTTTGGGGTAAGAGAGGAACCAGCTTAGCAAACGAGCTCAATGTGTTTCTGCCGGCTGATGGCTGTGGTTACAGTGATTGGCAGCAGCGGTTTTTTGAAATTTCTCTTCTCTGTTGATCTTGGAGCATTGGTGAAATATTCACTTTATGGTAGCCTTTTCGGCACAATTACTTAGTGTCAGTTTTTCTCTGAAGACTAGTATTACTGATTTTGACAATTATTTGGATTTTCTTTGACTTGACTTGTCAGTATGTCCGACTCGGGCTCTCAAAGTGTCAGGTATTGCAGTAAAGGCTGCAATACGAGACTGACTAAAGCCTGTTATGACCCTCATTCTCTCTGCACCTCTTGCAGGGGTCAGATATGTTCCCCTGATTTGAGCTGTAATGAATGTGTCTCTTGGGATCCTAAAATGTGGAATACCTTGAATAGTCATTTGACGAAATTAGACAGTAATAAAAAGAGAAAAGCTGCGGCTAGAACTAGTAGTAAGAAGACTTTAGCTAGTCAGGTGTCAGCAAAATCTTTGTCTGATAATTCTGATTCTTTATCCTTTGCTCCACCTGATTCCATGTCTCAATCTGTACCAGTTACTCTGCACCCTGGCCCCGTCATTACCAGTTTGAATCGAGAATTAACCTTGAGTTTGGGTTACTCGTTGACACGAGGGAGAAAATTGGTGCTTCTGTTAAAGTCCTACTGGACACAGTGAATGTGAAAGGTGATAATGAAGTGTTAGTGTCGATTCTTCTAGGCCAAGGTCCCTGGCAAACTCCCATAAACCTGGGAGGAGCCAAACTAGCAGCCCAAAGGAAGTCAGTGGGATCTGCCCACAGGCAGTCACCCCCTCAGTCGTACCTGTTACCGATTACCAGGTTACGACAGAGCGCCGCTGGAAGGCTGTCTCTATGGAAGTGGATCGTCTTTCATCTAGTATTTCCAGCAGTGACTCCAATCCTAGGCGCCAATGGCAAGGCGAATCTTGTCCTCTGAAGAGACGCACTGCGGATACTTCTCAACCTTCTGCAGTTCCTGTTAAGAAGGTTAAAGAGGCTTCTCCTGAACATCTTCCTTCCTGTAGCTTCTGGGACAGTCCGGAACCTTTCTCCCAGGGTCAACCAGTGTTAGTGGCATAAGTTCAACTTTCTAAGCACGCTACTTCTCGGAAGCGCTCTTCGGCATCGAGAACTTCGTCTTCTTCTAAGCGCACATCTTTTGCTTCGGAGGACTTGCCGAAAGCGATAGTGATGTCGGAACACTCTACAGCGCCCATGCGCCCAACTCCTGTTCTTGTAGCGCCTGTACAATCTGCTTTACCTGAATCTTCGTTGGTGAAGAAGTCGTCTTTGGCGTCAAGGCGCCCAGTGACGCCAGAACTTCCTTCTCCAGTGGTTCATGGTGCTGCTTCTGATGTGGCTCCCTCCGAGCACCCTTCATCTTTTGTGCATCCATCATCTCTTGAGCGCCTCTTTGCCGAGCATTCTTTGGTTCCCAAGCACCGTCGGCTCCAGAGCGCTCATCTGGTCCCGAGCACCCATCGGCTCCCACGTGCCCACCGACTCCTGAGTGCCCATTGGCATCTGTTCCCCTTTTGCAGCAAGATGCTTCTTTGGCTCCCGAGGCTAATTCCACTTCCAAGCGCCTGATTTCATACGTTTTTTTTTTTTATCAGCGCCCATGTCTGCTTCGGTTCTACCTGCTCCTGCTGCGACAGTTGCACCCTCTGTTCAGTCGATCCAGCACAAATTGGATATTATCCTGTGCTTAATTCAGAAATTCCCATAGGTACCCCAGCCCGTTGCGGATCTGTCGCCATTCTCTTCGGAGGATGAGGAAGAAGCAGACCCTGTTACCTCTTCGTCAGCGTATACCTCTTTACTCAGTTTTCTACTGGTGACTTTTCCTGATTACTTTTCTCCTGCAGCACCAGCATCTTCGACTTTGATGTACATGATGGATAATCAGACGACTTCTTCAAGACTTCCTAAAATGGTAATGTCCTCTTCAGCTGAGAAAGCTCTTCATGAGGTGGAGAACTGGCTCTCGAGCAAGAGGGATCAGGGAAGAGCCTCCTTTTCTTGCCCTCCGTCTAGGTTGTCGCAGAGAAGATATCTTTCGTAGGCGACCGGAGAGGCTCCATCCATGGGAGCGCCTGCCTCCTCCCAGGGAGACTTCTCTGGTTTAGTTGACTCCTCCAGGCGGTCTGTGTTCAATGCAGCCAAGATTTTGTTCTCATCCTCGGAATTGGACCACCTTATCAAGCAATTATTCGAAGTCTTGGAAGTGTTCAGCTTTCTTGACTGGGCAGTAGGAGCTCTTGCTCGTAAAGTGAAGGAGTGCCCTCATATCCCTGAAGACTTTTCTTCGGATTTTTTGGGAGTCATCTCTTGCCTGGATAAGGGTATTAGAGATGGGTCATTTGAATTATCCTCCCTTTTTGCAATGGGTATCCTCAAGAAGAGGGAGCTTTGGTGTTCATAAACCATGAAGGGAGTTACTCCCTCCCAGAAGTCCACACTCCTCTTCTTGCCGCTGGACAAGAAGCACCTTTTCCCTCAATCGACTGCGCTACAGGTTGCGGCTGATCTGCAACAGAAGTCTACGCAGGACCTCCTCACACAATCAACGAGACGGCCTAGAGGGTCTCCTGCCTTTCCCTCTAGGACAGTTTCTCCTGTTCAACCTCAGCCCTTTTGGGGTAGAGGCAGACAAAGAGGCTTCCCCAGACCTCGTGGAAATGCCAGTTTCACCCCCAGAGCTATCAAGAAGCCCTCCTACAAACCACCCGCACGTAAGTGAGGATCTAGTCTGCACACCTGTGGGGCAAGGCTCCTCCACTTTTGGAAGCGTTGGGAAGCAAGAGGAGTGGAGAGTTGGATTGTCCAAGTTCTAAGAGAAGGCGACGTCCACATTTTAGGATCCCAAGAGACACATTCATTACAGGTCAAATCAGGGGAACATATCTGACCCCTGCAAGAAATACAGAGAGAATGAGGGTCATAACAGGCTTTAGTTATTCTTGTATTGCAGCCTTTACTGCAATACCTAACACTGAGAAAGCTTGTCCCTTGAATTCCACCAAGTCAGATCTTCTTTTATTTCCTTTGTTATTGGAAAAACAAAAGAATCCTGGTGTTTCTTCCTGTTCCAGTTGACTTTCAGAAAACTAAGTTTCTCATGTGAAGCCTTCCTAGGGACACGAACTGCTCCATGGACGAGAGAGTCCCCAACAGGTTCATCCAGCTGTTCGCAGAACAGGACTGAAGGGCGAGAAATCTGTTTATCTTCTGTAGGCAGGAGTTTATCCTTTGGGGTGAGGGAAAAACCCAAATACTCTGAGAGTTTATCCTCTCCCCAAATAAGCTATCTCCTGAGAAGGAGTCAGTTGAGATTTTTGGAAACTTAACAAGAGGCCCAGATCCTGGGTGAGAAGGGTCTTGTGAAGGTCCTCTGCACATTTCTCCTTCAACTGGGAGCGAATAAGCCTATCGTCAAGATACAACGAAACGACTCCCATCAGATATAACCATTTTGCCATTGGGGTGAGGACACGCGTGAATACCTGTGGGGCTGTTGACAGACCGAAGCAAAGGGCTCTGACTGGTGCACTTTACGCTGGAACACTAACCTTAAAAACTTCTCGAATCCCGATGAATTGGGACTTGGAAGTAGGCGTCTTTCATGCCTATCAAGATCATCCAATCTTCCAGATGAATAGATGCAAGTATGGACTGGGATGTCTCCTTCTTGAATTTGGTTTTCTGTACGTACAAGTTCAGGGCACTTACATCCAGGACTGGCCTCCAGCCCCCTGAGGCTTTGGGAACTACAAACAGTCGATTGTAGAACCCCGGAGAGTAGGTGTCCTTGACTAGCTTGACTGCTTCTTTTTCAAGGAGAGCTGTCACTTCTTGGGAGAGGGCTGAAAACTTCTCGGACTTCGGAACAGATGAAGTGGCGCATCAGCGTGAAGGAATTGACGGCAATTCACTGGGGATTATAAGCGTTTGCATCGGAGGTGTCCGGAAAGAGTGTCCGTCCACTCGGACAACACCACGGCTCTATCTTATGTAAGGAAACAAGGGGGAACTCATTCTTTCTCCCTTTGCCAAGTAGCGAGAGCCCTTCTCATTTGGGCAGATCAGAATCGAACCCAGATCCTAACCAGATTCATTCAAGGGAAATGCAATATTTTAGCAGACAAACTCAGCCGTCGAAAACAAGTTCTCCCCATGGAGTGGACTCTAGACCCTCTAGTTTGCATAGAGTTGTGAAAGCTGTGGGGAAGACTGATTCTAGATCTGTTTACGACTGCAAAAAATGACCATCTCCCCTTGTATTGTTTGCTAACGCCAGATCACAAGCTTGGGCGACAGACGCGATGCTTTTGGATTGGTCGAACATGGATCTTTACTCCTTTCCCCCATTCAAGATGGTGAGAGAAGTATTAAACAAGTTCCGAAATCATCGAAATGTAAAGATGATGTTAGTAGCCCCATTCTGGCCAGCCTGAGAATGGTTCCCGGACTTGCTGGAGCTTCTCGTGGATTTTTCCGAGACTATTGCCTCAAAAACCCAGTCTACTCAGACAGCCACATTTCAGAAGGTTCCATCAAGGACTATCCACTCTGGCTCTGACCACATTCAGACTGTCGACAGATTGGTGCGAACGAAAGGATTTTCAAACGCAGTTGCAGACGCTATTGCTGGTTGTAGACAACTTTCCTTGAGCTAAGTTTACCAAGCCAAGTGGACAGTCTTCCGTGAATGGTGCAGAGAAACAACATCTCGTCTTCTAAGACATCTATAACGGAAATCGGTGATTTCCTTCTATATTTGAAGTCTACCAGGAACCTTTCCACCTCAGCCGTTAAATGCTACAAAGCAATGTTGAGCTCTGTTTTTAGACAGTGTATTTAGACATAGGGGTTTAGATCTCTCTAATAAGGGCCTTTCTGATCTTATCAAGTCTTTTGATACGACCAAGCAAAAAGAAGATAGGCTAGTAGCCTGGAATTTAGACGTGGTACTGAAGTGGCTGTTGGAACCATGTTTTGAACCTTTGCAATCTCTCTCCTTAAGCGACCTTACTAGGAAAACTCTGTTCCTAGTAGCATTGGCGACTGCCAAGAGAGTCAGTGAACTCCACGCTTTGGATAAAAAGGTTGGATTCTCTCAAGGTAATGCAATCTGCTCATTTACCTTAGGATTCTTAGCTAAGAATGAGTCCCCTGCCAACCCCTGGCCTCACTCATTGGTTATTAAGAGTTTAATAGATGTCTTAGGTCCGGAGGAAGTGGAGAGAACCCTTTGCCTTGTAAGGGCATTAAGATACTATTTACTGAGAACGGACAAGATCTGTGGCCCATCAAGCAACCTTTGGTGCTCAGTTAAGGTCCTTCTCGCCCTCTTTCGAAAAATGTTACCCATAGTGAAAGTCAAAGCGCATGAAGTGAGGGCAGTTGCCACATCCCTGGATTTTAGGCATAATTTGTCTATTGCATCTATTATACAAACAATGTTTTGGAAATGGAAATTGGTGTTTGCAGCTCATTATGTATGTGACATTGAAACTGTCTATGAAAATTGCAGTGCCTTGGGTCCTAATTCGATTGCTGGTATGGTGTTGGGAGAAGGAGTGTAGGAAGCTTCCTTCATCCTTCCTGTTTTTTCGCCTTGATTCATGGTATCGAGTCGTAGGGGAGCCTGGGGGTACTTGGTGTTTGGAGTGCTCACCAGTTTTTATCCACAATGGTTGGCTAATGGTATGCCGTAATGTTTATCTATAGGCGATTGTGGTTTGATTTTTATTTATTCTCTGGTTGTGTTTTTCTGGTACTGTGCCCAGGGCAGGGGTGACTTTATTCTGTGTGTGCAGTTGGACACCCTTTGCAACAAAGGAATCCTGCTACGTAGCAGGAGACTCCTGGCTACACCGCCACGTCGCTATGAGTTGAGATGAGTACCATTCAGAGACAGTACTTTCCTGTAGCAGCTCTCTCAACAGGTAAGGAACCAGCAAGCAATTTTAACTAATGCTAGCAATAATTCTATTTCTTTTACTTTACTTATTTTAATGTATTAGGATAGATAACCCATGCATCCCACCTCCTATGATGTGGGATTCAGCTATGTAATTACTTGGTAAGTAGCTTATATATAAATGACATTTTTACGAATAGAACTTACCTGGCAGTTATATATATATAGCTTAATCCCTGTCGAACCGGCAGATTTTTCAAAACTCGCGGCAACCACCGAATGGTAGGTGTCCGATAGGTGGTTAACAACCCTTACAGGGTGGTAGTTGGAATCATTCCCGTTTTCAGTTCCTCAGATCATCTCTGCCGGTTGGACTGACAACATCGTTGTTGGTTCTCCGTCGGGTTTTTCGCCGCTTCCCTAGGTCGCTGTGTTTGGGCCTTTTATTGGTGACGATATTGACCTTTGGATTGGCAATCGCTTTTGTGGCTTGTTTTGATTTATTCTTTTGACTGTTCTTGGATAAGATGTCTGATCCTAAGTTTTTTTCGAGTATGTGTGAATGAGGAATGCAAGGTTAGGTTGCCGAAAGCTTCGGTGGACCCTCACACTGTTTGTTTAGGTGCAGGGGTTTTGAGTGTGCCTTGGATAAAAGATGTAAAGAATGCGAGGATTTGGATGAAAAGAAATGGATGGAAATGAAACGCTTATGTGCGTAAATTAGAGATGGATAAGTTAAGGAGGGCTTCTAAATCTAAATCTAGGTCTGTGAGTGATGTTAGCCTAGACATTTCTTTTAACCCTTCTATTCCTAAATCACCCTTAGAAGTAGATCCTTCTCCCGAGGTGGTAACCCCGCTCCTTCTACAGGAACTGTATCTGCTGTTATGGACCCTCAGTTCGCCAGGATGGCGGCTGAGATGAAAGAATTAAAGGATCAACTTGAAGCCTTGAAGAAAGGTAAGAGTACAAGTGAAGTTTGTGATAGTGTTTGTGCTAGTGCAGTGGAGGTGGCGACTGATCGACCTGTCATGCCCCCTAGATCTAGACCTCTACCAAGCTCCCAGGACCAAGGGAGAAGGTACGTCGACGATCGTAAGGGGGTGAGAGGGACGTATCCTCGGTCAGCCGTCGCCTCAAGCAGTCCTGTTGCTTTTCCCAGGCTGCTTATGACCGCCACAGGAAAGGCGTGTCGGAAGGGCTTGCGTCTTCTCCTAGCCCCTCTCCTAGACGAGATGGCAGTATGAGGATTCGAGACCGACCAAAAGAAGATGGTTGCAGCAAGAGGATCAACCTCGTGACTCGCTCTCCTTTCGGGTGCGTGGAGTAGGCTAGCCTGAATCTTTTGCTTCCGACGACGACCGAACGTCTCTCCAGCAAAAAGGTCAAGACCTTTTTCGGAATGTTCTCCTCTCGTTGTACGGAGGAGGGAGAGTTCTCTTCTTTCTGCTTCCGGAGAATTCTCGAGGAATCCTTCTCTTTCTCCCAGCTTGACTCGACAACCTTCTCCCTCGGAACCTCAAGATGCAGCTGCTGCGGCTAAATCCTTTATGACCGTCATGCAAGGCCAATTGGCTTCTCTTGTTCAGGCCTTTAGTCGTCCTCCCCCCCAGTCGGTCAGACGTAAGGACTCCAAGTTACCAGTGAAGAGATCTAGAAGGGAGTCCCCTGCTGAAGTTTCTTCTAGGGATAAGAGAGAACTGGATCCCTCTCCCATTCGAGTCAACAAGTGGCGCACTTCTGGCTTGGAACATAAGAATCTTCTCTTTTCTCCCAAGCAAAACCTCAGGGTTCTTCTCCTGAGGCTCGACTCTTCTCCTCTCCACGCTATAAACGACAGGAATTTTCTTCCTCTACCGGGAACATTCTTCCTTTGTTCAGCAAGATTACGACTTCGGTTCCCCAGGAAGGAAAGAACGCAGTGAATTCCCTCGACGCCAGGACGCATCCTCCTCTCGACGCCAGGACGCATCCAATTCTCGGCGCCAGGACGTATCCAATGCTCGACGCCAGGACGCCCAGCTCGATACCAGGACGCATCCAGCTCGACATCAGGACTCTTCTAGGGCGGTTTGTCAGGACGCAACCAGCTCTCGCCGCCAGGGGCGCTTTCGGCGATCGTCGTCCTCCCGGGCGCAATACAGCAAGAAGAGAAAGAGACAGAGTTGGAAGGAATGCATGATTTGGAAGACGTTTCAGAGGGACGAAGATAAACCTTCTAATGCGGCTGATGACTATAAGGTTCTTTCTCGCTCTCTTTTGGAGCTGTATGGGGAGGAGTTTAAGCCTGCTGCTCTCGTTCTCCTCAGTCCCAGTTTAACAGGAAGAAATCGAGGAAGCAGTCAGCCTTTATTAAAATGAAACTTTCCATTTCTGCAAAGAAGGCTCTGACCAGGATTGATAACTGGCTTAAGGAGCGTAGACAAGCAGTAAAGTCCTCCTTCTCGTTTCCTCCAGCTAGGCTTGCTTGCTCAAGGCGGGCATGTGGTATGACACTGGAGAAGCTCTTGGCCTGGGAGTACCTGCCTCCTCCCAGGGGACTTCTCTGGTATAGTAGACTCTTCTAGAAGACATGCCCTTAACTCAGCTAAGGTGATGTGGTCGATGACGGAACTAGACCATCTCATTAAAGGAATTTTAGGTCTTTTGAAGTGTTTAGTTTTTTAGACTGGTCTGTTGGAATTCTATCCAAGAAGATGGAAACCATTCAGGCAACAGGAATTGAAGACCTTTCCAGTATTATGGCCTGTATGGATAAGGCTCTGAGGGATGGAGTAAATGAGATGGCTTCTCTTTTTGCAGGGATTTTGAAGAAGAGGGGCTTTGTTATGTTCCTTCACGTCCAAATCTACTACAGTCGCACAGAAGGCAGAGCTCCTTTACGCCCCTCTCGGAGCATTTGTTTCCGGAGTCCTTGGTCAGGATATTTCTCAGACTCTGGCACATAAAGCTACGCAAGATTTACTTACTCGCTCGGCTAGGAGGTTTCTTCGGCAATTCCTCCAGCTGCCAAAAAGGAGGAAAAGAGAGTTCAGCAGCCCTTTCGGGCAGAGTTCCTTCTAGAACTGAATTCAGAGGAAGAAGACAAGAAACAGGGGTAGAACTAACAGAAGGACGTTTAGAACACGCTCTAGGAATTGAGAAACAAGTCCTCCAGACAACAGTAGGAGCAAGGCTGTGTCACTTTTGGCAGGCTTGGGAAGCAAGAGGGGCGGACACCTGGTCTCTCAGTCAGTCATCAAGGAAGGGTAAAAGATCCCCTTTACGGGGAAACCGCCACTTTCAACAACGCCACTAGCCCTAGTGGCTCAGTACTCGAACGCATTGAAACGAGGGGCACTCCTGAATCTAGTAGACCAGATGTTGGAGAAAGGAGCGATAGAACCAGTTTTGGAACTAGGATCCCCAGGGTTCTACAATCGTCTGTTTTTAGTGCCCAAGAGTTCGGGTGGATGGAGACCGGTCCTGGATGTCAGCACATTGAACGGATTTGTGGAGAAGACCAAGTTTACCATGGAGACGTCTCAGTCTGTGCTGGCAGCAGTCCGTCCAGGGACTGGATGGTATCCCTGGACCTGCAGGACGCTTACTTTCATATTCCCATCCACCCGACTTCAAGGAAGTTTTTAAGGTTTGTGATCCAGGACAAATGCTTCCAGTTCAAAGCTCTTTGTTTCGCCTCAGCACAGCTCCTCAAGTGTTCACCAGAGTAATGTCAAATGTGGCAGGATGGCTTCATCATGAGGATAAGAGTATCCCTGTACCTAGACGACTGGCTGATAAGGTCCCAGTCGAAGAACAGGTGTCTGGAGGACTTACACAAGACGTTTATGATTGCTCAGGATCTGGGTCTCATTTTCAACAAGGAGAAGTCTCAGACCGAACCGAGTCAGACGATTCTTTATTTGGGGATAGTTCTGGACTCAGCTCGTTTTCGGGCTTCTCCCTCACAAGAAAGGCAAACCAAGTGCCTCGAGAAGGTTCAGTATTTCCTGGAGAGGCAGAAGTGCTCGGCGAGGGAGTGGATGAGTTTGTTGGGCACCCTCTCCTCGCTCGAGAAATTTGTCTCTCTGGGAAGGTTGCACCTCAGACCTCTGCAACACTTCCTTTCAAGAATCTGGGACAGGAAGAATCAGGAGGACTCATTTTCCTTCCACATTCCAGCAGAGATCAAGAAGCATCTGAGTTGGTGGCTGGATCCGTCGATCTTAGGGGAAGGAATCTCCCTACGCAGAAAGAACCCAGACCTAGTGTTGTTCTCAGATGCTTGAGTCGGGATGGGGAGCAACACTGGAGAACAAGGAAGTTTCAGGCTCTTGGGAAGAGGACAAATCGGATGGCACATCAGCAGGAAAGAGTTGATGGCCATCTGGTTAGGTTTAAAAGCCTTCAAAGGAATCTGTCGCGGGGAAAGTAATAGAAGTGAATTCAACAACACCACGGCTCTTGCGTATATCAGCAAACAAGGAGGGACTCATTCTTTACCTCTTTAAAACAGCAAGAGAGCTCCTTCTGTGGACAAAAGACCACAGAGTGGAGCTCTTGTGACGAGATCTCGTGCAGGGGCAGAAGAATGTAAGAGCAGACATGCTCAGCAGAAGAGAGGCAAGTTCTGCCCACGGAATGGACTCTCAATCTTCAATCTTTGGCCCAGAAAACCACGTAAGATTTAATATCTAAAACAGCAAGAAAAGTCCTACCTACGACTTTCATCGCTAAAGAGTAAGGCTGAGTAACTGTGTTTCAGGTATTCAGTCTTTGTGGTCGGGCCCTCCGGGACAGAGGTTCCTCTAGGGCGGGTAGATGAATGGCAAAGAGAAAGAGGCTCTACACAGGAAGAAGGAGGACCTGCCTTCTCCTCCTGCAGACTGCGTGTAGGGAGCTGCAGACTGTCCAGCCTGAGTAGGCCCCCTCTGGTAACCAGACAATTCGACCTTTCTGCCAAATGCAACGACAGAACCAAGGCAAAGGTTTTACAGCAACAAGTGTCTATGATGTTGCAAAAGGAGACCAGACAGAGAGTTCAGGATCCGAATTCCCCAGGATTCTACATTCGGTTATTCCTGATCCCCAAATGCTTGGGGGTTAGGAGGACTGGTGCTAGACGGATTGCACTCAACTTTTTTGGTGCACAACAAAGGTCGCTATGGAAACGATAAAATTGGTTCTAGCAGCGGTCAGACAGCATGACTGGATGGCCTCATTGGACCTCCAGAATGCGACACATCCCCATGCACCTGAATTTCCAAGAATTTTCTGGTAGTTCGTCTACTCCAGAAAGGTTTTCTAGTTTTCTGCCCTCTGTTTTCGCCTAACAGACAGGGCTGACGCCTGGCTCTGGAGCCGACCTCTCGAGTAAGTTACCCAATATTGAGGACGCTACATGATAAGACTTCATAGACTACAGATTGCAGCCACTGGAGCAGCCCGAGCTTCTCCTTTCCCTTCCAGCCCCAAGGGTAGCTTCTCCTACTAAGAACAAACGACAGTCTCTGTTCAAAGATACCAGGCTGCAAGAGCGCGGGCGGACACTGTGCTGCCTTCCTCAGACATCCTCCTCCTCTTCCTCCTCGGATTGGTACTGCCTGCTGAACCCTCCACTGGTCCATTATTGACGATGAGGAGGAAATAATTGCCGTAGTTGAGGCTTCCCCAGCCTGTCCCCAACAGCAGGAAGCCCCGCATATAGCTTTAATACAAAATATGTAGCAGACTTTGTCTTCCCTGGTGCAAGAGTAACAACCAGGCAAAGAGAAGAAGGATATTAGACGTCCAACTAAAGCTTCTAGACGTCCAGAAGTTTAAAACGCTGAACGTAGTGAATGAAACTCTAGACGCTGGACGCAGTGGCGTCAAGCATCTAGGAGTGAAACAATCGCGACGGCTGCCGCCAATGAACCCCAAGACGCCAAGCAAGGCACCGATCGCCAGGACGCCAGGCTTCAAGATATTGCCAAGACGTGGAGTTAGCTTCAGGACGCAAGATGCACTGGCAGACTGCTGCCTAACAAAGAACAACTAGGGTCTACTGATAAACAGATAGAAATTCAGCTGATCCCATCCCAAGAGGTTCTATACCTTAGGATGAAGATTCAGAGTCAGGATTTTCGGGCTTTTCTGTTTATTGCAAAGACAGGACAAGCTTTAAGAAAATTTCAGAACTTTATAAAGAGATAGTCATGCTTGGCAAAGGAATAGATGAGTCTGCTGGGGAACCTCTTTCCTCGCTGGAACGGTTTGGTTCCCATTTGAGAGGTTAATTCTATGCCCTACAGTTTCATCTAAATCGAACTGGGACAAGGAAATAGAACTGGAGACCAAGTGCATCCTCCCATTTCGAACCAATAAGACCTTATTTATAGTGATGGAACGCCCCCGCTACTCCGGTGGAGGTCCCTTCATATTAGAGGAAACTTAGACCTAGTGTTGTTATCCGGACGCTGCCGACTCAGTATGGGGAGCAACATCGAGGGAAATAATAAGTCTGGTCTCCTGTACCAGAGAGCAGGAGAAGTTAAAACATCAATTGAAGAAGGAACTAACTGCAATCCTTCTAGCTCTCAGGGAGTTCAACACAGTGGGGAACAAAGAGGTGCAGGTCAACACCACAACACGGCAGCTGCCATTCACATCAGCAAACAAGGGGGTTTTCACTCCAGGTCTCTATATGAGACAACAAGAGTAGAACCTCTTCTTTGGGCAAAGGAAGAATGTAAAACTAGTAACCCACTTTATCCAAGGGGAGAAAAATGTGAGGGCAGACATTCTGAGCAGGAAATAAAAGTCCTCTCAACAGAATGAACGCCACATCAGGACTTTGGGACGCCCTGTGACATAGATCTCTTCACACAGCGAAAACGAAGAGGTTGACACTTACTCTCTCCAGGGCTATATATACATAGACACGCCTGGTGGACTGGTCCTACTTGGACTGTATGCATTTCCTCTTTCAAGATAATACACAGGTACTGGAAAAATTGGTGTCACATGAGAGGATCGAATGACTTTGTGGCCCTTTTTATATAAGCTACTTACCAAGCAATTACATAGCTATTAGTTTCTATTAACTGGCAGCTAGAATTTTGAAATTCGCAGTAGCACTACTTTTGTTTTGCTAGGCTTAGTGACCCCACCCACTTTCGGTAAGAGAGGAACCAGCTTAGCAATCAGGCCGACATGTTTCTTGCCGGTGATGGCTGTGGTTACAGGATTGCAGCAGCGGGCTTTTTGAAATTCTCTTCTGTTGATCTTGGATCATTGGTAGAAGTACTGGTTTTATGGTAGCCTTATTGACACACAATTAGTTAGTGTCAGGTTTTTTTTTTTGAAGGCTAGTATTACCAATTTGACAATTATTTGATCTCTTGACTTAATTTGTCAGCATGTCTGACCGGCCTCAAGTAGGGTGTTAGGTATTGCAGTAAAGGCTGCAATATGAGACTGATTAAAGTATGTTTTGACCCTCTTACTCTGTAATTTTTGCAGGGGTCAAACTATGTCCTCCTGAATTGACCTGTAATGAGTGTGTCTCTGGTATCCAAAAAGTGAAGACCTTGAATAACACTTAATAAAATTGACAGGATAAAAGAAGAAAAGAGCAGCCAGAGCTAGTAGTAATGAAGACTACTAGTCAGGTGTTGCAAAATCTTGTCTGATAATTCTGGATTCTTTATCCTTTGTTCCTCCCTAATCCCATTTTTCAATCTGTACCAATTACCCACACCCTGGCTCCTCTTATTCCTGATTCTGACCTCACACAGCCTTGAATTAATCTTTCAAGTTTGATTACTCATTGACAGGATGGAGAAAAATTGGTGCTTCTGTTAAAGTCCTACGGACAAAGTGAATGTGAAAAGTGAGCAGTGAAGTGTTATTGGAGGAGGTGGCGTCTGTCGCACCAAGTCTCCTAGGCTGTTGTCCCTGGCAAACTCTAAACCTGGAGAGCCAAACTGGCAGCCCAAAGGAGGGTCGGTGGGTTCTACCCACAGGCAGTCGCCCTCAGTTGTACCTGTTGCTGACCCTGTGTTGGCCACAGGTGCCACTGGAAAGGCATCTCCATGGAATTGATCTGCCTGTCCTCTAACGGCATTTCCAAGAGTGACTCCAGTCCTAGCGCCAATGGCAAGGCGAATTCATCCTCTGAAGAGATCGCGCTGGGTACGCTTCTCATCTCTCTGTTCGATTAAGAAGGCAAAGAGGCTTCTCCAGAACGTCTTCCTTCCTGTAGCATGTGGGACAGTCTGGAACCTTTCTTCCAGATCTGCCAGTGTTAGTGGGACGTTCTTCTCTTCTACACGCTACTTGAAGTGCTCTCTTTGGCATCGAGAACTACTTCTAAGCGCATCTTTGCATGTGGGAGGACTTGCCAGATAGGTTGTATGCTCTAATTGTTTCCAGCATCCATGCGCCCAACTCCTGTTCTGTGGCACCTGTACAATCTGCTTTTCCTGAATCTTCGCTGGTGGAGAAGTCGCCTGTGGCGCCTAAGAACTCTCTCCAGTGGTTCATGGTGCTTCTTCTGCTTTCACCCGCGAGCCCATTCATCTGTTGTGCATCCATCGCCTCCTGAGCGCTTGCTGAGCACTCTTTGGCTCCCGAAGGTCCGTCAACTCTCTTCAAGTGCTCATCAGGTCCCGAACATCGCTCCCTGTTAACCCATTCCCCTCTTGCAGCAAGATGCTCCTTGGCACCTGCTGCTAATTCCGCCTGCCAACTGACATTTCATCCATTTTCGCAGTTTCAGCATTTCTTTCTCGGTTCCCATCTCGCCTACATGGCAGTTGTGCTCTGTTTTGGATCCTTCTGTTCAGTCGATCCAAATTAAATTGGACATCCTGGGCTTAATTCAGAAAGCCCCATTGGTACCCCAGCCCGTTGCAGATCTGTCGCCAATCTCTTCAGAGGAAGTAGCGGACCCTGCTTCCCCTCCGTTGGCATATGCCTCCCTACTCAATTTCCTGCTGGTGACTTTTCCTGATCACTCTCTCCTGCAGCTCCGCATCCCGGCCGACGCATACAATGGCTAACCCGATGCCTTCAAAACTGCTCAAAATGGTACTGTCCTTGAGCTAAGAAGGTCTCCGTGAAGTGGAGAACTGGCTTTGGTGAGCAGGGAAGAGCCTCCTTTCTTGCCCTCCGCTCTAGGCTGCCGTTGCAGAGAAGAGGAACTTTTTAGCGCGATCGGAGAGGCTCTACATGGAGCGCTCTGCCTCCTCCCAGGGAGACTTCTCCCGGTTTAGTTGGACTCCTCCAGATGGTTGGCGGCTCACCAGCCAAGATTTTGTTCTCGCCCTCAGACTGGAATTCATCAAGCATTTGATCAAAGTCTAAAGTGCTCAGCTTTCTCGACTGGGCAGCAGGAGCTCTGCTCTGAAGTGAAGGAGTGCCTCATATCCCTGAAGGCCTTTGTATTTTTGGGAGTCTCTTACCTGGATAAGGGTATTAGAGATGGCTCTTGTTATCCTCCTTTTTGCAATGGGGTATTATCAAGAAAAGGGAGTTTGCGTCTATACACCATGAAGGGAGTTTCACCTCCCAGAAGTCACACTCCTTTTCACCAGGGCCACTTTTCCCACCTGACTGTAAAGTACAGATTGCAAACTGATCTACAACAATAACAGAAGTCGATGCAGAGACCTCCTCACAATAATCAACGACGGCCTAGAGAGTTCCGGCTTTTCCTATAGGACAAGTTTTCTTCCTTCAACCCCAACCCTTTCAGGTAGAGGCAGACAAAGAGGCTTCCCCAGACCTCGTGGAAATGCTCAAGCTACCCCCAGAGCACAAGAAGTCCTTCACAAACCACCTGTACATAAGTGAGATCTAGTCCTCCACACACCTGTGGGGGCAAGGCTCCTACATTTTTTAGAGCGTTGGGAAGCAAGAGGAGCAGAGAGTTGGATTGTCCAAGCTCTAAGAGAAGGCTACTCGATCTCATTTCTGGAAAAAAAAACCCCCCTTGAGCAGCAAGCCTGTATTATTGATGCAGCTCACTGCAAACTCCGGTAGTTTTCTGTGCCCTTCTCCCAGTTAGTGACAGCCTCCTTGTAAAAGAAGCAGTCGAGTTTAGTCAAGGACACCTCATCTCCGGGTTCTACAATCAACTGTTTGTATTCCCCCAAAGCATCTGGCTGGAAGCCAGTTCTGGGATGTGTGCCTTGAACTTGTATGTACAGAAACCAAGTTCAAGATGGAGATGTCCCAGTCTGTCCCTTGCATCCATTCGCCTGAAGATTGGATGATCTTGATAGACATGAAAGATGCCTACTCCCATGTCCCAATTCATTAGGATTCGAGAAGTTTTAAGGTTTGTGGCTCCAGCTGTAAAGTGTACCAGTTCAGGAGCCCTCTTTGCTTCGGTTTGTCGACAGCCCCACAGGTATTCATGTGTTCTTGCCCCAATGGCAAAATGGTTACATCTGGATGGGAGTCAACATTTCATTGTATGTCGACGATTGGCTTATTCCGCTTTCTAGTCAAAGGAAAATATGTGAGGACCTTCACAAGACCCTTCTTCTACCCAGGATTTGGGCTCCTTGTTGAATTTTCCAAAATCTCAACTGGCTTTTTCAGGAGATAACTTATTTGGGGAGGAGGATAAACTTTGGTTTTCGGTTTTTCCTCCCCAAAGGATAAACCCTGCCTTCAGAAAATAAATATCTCGCTTCAGTCCTGTTCTGCGAACAGTTGGATGAGGCCTGTTGGGACTCTCGCCCATGGAGCAGCTTGTGAACTCAGGAAGGCTTCACATGAGAAGCCTGCTTCCTGAAAGTCAACTGGAACAGGAAGAAATGTCTGATTCTTCATCTTTCCAATAACAAAGGAAATAAAAGAAGATCTGGCTCGGTGAACCAAGAGACAAGTTTCCTCAAGGGAAGTCACTTCTCCTCTGAACCCCAACCTAATGTTATTCAGACACGCCAGACCCATGTTGGGGAGCCCTCCTGGGAGATGGTGAAGTTTCAGGCTCAGACTTCGAACAGACGAAGTGGCACATCAACGTTGAAGGAATTGATGGCTGTATCAGCAAACAAGGAGGGACTCATTCTTTACCTCTTTCTGAAACAGCAAGAGAGCTCCTTCTGTGGACAAAAGACCACAGAGTGGAGCTCTTGGCGAGATTCGTGCAGGGCAGAAGAATGTAAGAGCAGACATGCTCAGCAGAAGAGGGCAAGTTCTGCCCACGGAATGGACTCTCAATCTTCAAGTTTGCCAGAAACTGTGGAGGTTATGGGGAGGCCTTCAATCAGACCTCTTCGCCTCCAGCCAGAACAAGAGAATCCCCAACTACTGCTCTCTAGTCCCGGACAGAGAAGCAATAGCAGTGGACGCCTTCTTGATGGACTGGACGGGGATAGACACTTATGCGTTCCCTCCGTTCAAGATTATCAATCTAGTAGTCATCAACTGACTGCATTCAGACTATTCGAGAAGCTTGTCAGAGCGAGAGGATTTTCAGCTCAAGCTGCAAGAGCTATCGCCAGAGCGAGGAGGGTCTCTTCACAGAGAGTTTACCAGTCAAAGTGGGAAACCTTTAGATCTTGGTGTAAGCAGCATAAAGGTTTCCTCAACCACTACCTCTGTGAGCCAAATAGCTGATTTTCTCTTGTCCCTCAGGCAAGATTCTAAGCTGGCCGTATCCACCATAAAAGGATACAGAAGCTTGTTGTCACAAATCTTTAGGCACAGAGGCATAGATTTGTCTCAAGATAGAGACTTGAGAGACCTTTTAAAGTCTTTCAAACAACAGAAGCAGACTTTGAGACCCCGTCCTGGAATTTGGATGTGGTTTTGAAGTTCTTGTGCAGCAGGAAGTTCGAACCCATCTGCATAAAGCAACCCTGAGAGACGTAACGAAGAAAACTCTTTCCTTCTCGCTCTTGCTACAGCTAAAAGGGTCAGCGAGATTCAGGCTATTCAGAAGCAAGTAGGCTTCAATCGTAATGGAGCAATTTGCGCATTAGGCTCGACTTCCTTGCTAAGAATGAGAACCCTTCCAAACCCTGGCGGGGACGTTTGAGGTTCCTAACCTCACTGATTTAGTGGGCCAAGAGGAGGAGAGACTACTCTGTCCAGTTAGAGCCCTCAAAGCTTATATTTCTAGGACAAAGGACGTAAGAGGTTCTTCCAGTTCCTTGTGGTGTTCAGTGAAGGATCTCAAAAGCCCCTCTCTCAAGAATGCGTTATCATTCTTTTGAGGAGACAATAAGAGAAGCTCACCTTTTATGTGAAGAGGAGAACTTTGGTTTGTTGAAGGTGAGGCTCACGAAATAAGAGCCATTGCAACTTCTCTGGCTTATAGAAAGAATATGTCAGTTAAACAAATTATGGATGCCACTTTTGGAGAAGTGACTCTGTTTTCGCTTCTCATTACCTCAGAGAGGTAAGAGTAGATTATGAGAAATGTTACACCTTGGGCCCATATGTAGCTACAGCTTCGGTATTGGGTAAAGGAGTGACTGCCTCCCCCTCAACCTTAGCTTTTGTTTGGGATACCTGTAATTGGGCTGGTGTTTTTATGGTTGTCTGAGGAAGCTTCCTTGTGGGAACAGCAACCCCAGTCTAACTAGATAGGTGTATATCTAGTCTGCAAGGTTAGGTGGTTAGATTGAGTAAGGTTACAGGTAATAGAAGGGAATAGGAAGTACAGAAGTCTAGTCACGTTGTTGGTCTCACCCCGTTTGACAGACTCGATTGAGTTGTTTCAGTATAACAGGTCTTCACCTGGCTGGCGCTCCTAAGGAAAGCGGCTCAAGAGGCAGGAACCTTTGAAGTCAGCTACCTTAGCAGGTAAGGAATCAAGGTGTTTACCTACGACTTTTAGTTGTTTCCCAACAATGTTGGCTGTCTTTCACCCTCCTCCAAATGTGTGAATCACCTATATATATATAACTGCCAGGTAAGTTCTATTCGTAAAAATGAAGTTTTTATGATAAAACAAAGTTTTATGAATACTTACCTGGCAGTTATATATATATATTTTAAATCCCACCCTCCTCCCCTCAGGAGACAGGTCGGGCAAGAGATGATCTGAGGAACTGAAAACGGGAATGATTCCAACTACCACCCTGTAAGGGTTGTTAACCACCTATCGGACACCTACCATTTTGGCGGTTGCCGCGAAGTTTTGAAAAATCTGCCGGTTCCGACAGGGATTAAGCTATATATATAACTGCCAGGTAAGTATTCATAAAACTTTGTTTTATCATAAAAACTTCATTTTTATAATAAAACAAAGTTTTATATATGCTTACCAAGTATTTACATGATCAAAGCCCTCCCTTCTCCCCTTGCATGGTTGGAAGGCATGAACATATTGAGCTCGTTTGCTAAACTGGTTCCTCTCTTACCCTGAAAGTGGGCGGGGTCACTCACCCAGCACTCCCTCAAATTTCAAAATTCTAGCTGCCGGTTAATAGAAACTAATAGCTATGTAATTACTTGGTAAATAGGCTATATATAAAACTTTTTTTTATTAGAAAAATGTCATGTTCATGCAAAAGACAATTAGCGAGCTTATTTTCCATTATTTGTAACAAAATGATGTACAGTACTGTTTACTGCATAAATACACTAAAATAAAAAAAGCAGGCTCATGTTTTTCTCTTGTATACAACACAGTGTGGTAGATTACACTACTGGATAAAAATGAGTATCAATTTCTTTTTCATTTTGCCCAAACCCATTACAGGCAGTCCCCAGTTAGCAGCCAGCTCGGTTAATGGTGATCTGGTTTTATGGTGCTTGTCTAGCGACGAAAATCGGCAATATTCGGTGCCAGAAATCGCCAATTTCCGCTTATCAGCGCCGATAATTGGGTATTGGCACCAATACATACCTAACAGAGGCGCCGATAACTGAAAATCTGCACTGTTCGGCACCAATAAGCCCGAAAATCGCTGAAAAAGCCCCAGAAATCGCTGATTTTCGGTTAGTGGCGATTTTCGGTTGTCATCACATCACCAGAATGGAACCCCCACCGATAACTGAGGACTGCCTGTACAGGCAGTCCCCGGATAACGGCAGGGGTTCCGTTACAAGCCAAAAATTGCTGCTAACCGAAAATCGGAAATAATAGCACTAATAACCCACTTAACGGTGCCGTTAACCTGGTATCGGTGCTGCTAACCAGATATCAGCACCTCTAACTGGAGATCAGCACCGAAAATCCAGTTAAGGGTGTCACTAGACAAGTGTCGTAAAACTAGATCGCCATTTACCGATGCTGCTAAGCAGGGGCTACCAGTATACAATCTTTAAAATGATCTTACACCGAAAAAGCAAAGTTTTTAATTTTTTTTGCCCAAACCCATTACAGCACAGTTTTATATAAGTACCTTACCAGTAATTACATAGCTATTAGTTTCTTTTAACCGGCAGCTGAAAATTTTGAAAATGCAGGTCCGCTAGTTTGTTATGGTTATGGCGACATGCCCTGCCCACTTTCAGGTGTAAGAGAAGGTACATCATAGCGAAGAGCTTCAGTTTGTTTCTGTGTTGTCGGGCACTAGTAGTCCTAACATTAGGTATTGTAGCAAAGCTGCAATACTAGACTAACTGAGAATCTTACGATCGCACACTGTTTGTGTTCCATGTAGGGGACAAACATGTTCAGTAGATTTACATTGTGAGGAGTGTAATGACTGGGATATTAAGAAGTGGAAGACTTTAGATGCACATCTCAGAAAGTAGCTAGAGATGGGAAGATGAAAGCTATTGCTAAGGAATCTAGTAAAGCTTTATTTAGTCAGGATTCATCCACTAAGTTGGATGCAATCACACCTGTAATTTCTTCCAATCCCATTCCATCCCCTCCATTTGTGCAA
Organism: Macrobrachium rosenbergii; assembly: GCF_040412425.1. Classification (NCBI taxonomy): domain Eukaryota; kingdom Metazoa; phylum Arthropoda; class Malacostraca; order Decapoda; family Palaemonidae; genus Macrobrachium; species Macrobrachium rosenbergii. Next base: position 57,888,624 of record NC_089745.1, on the reverse strand, counting down.
CCGTCTCCTTTACCTGGCTCTCACGTTTCCGACCCCCACCACCATCACCAGTCTGGAGTTGAAAATCGACACTCGCTTTAAATTGATTGTGCAATCGATCGCTAAATTGTGGAGCAGTATTTTGTACACTGGAATGACCAAAGCGATTTTTATGAACCATATTGCTCACAAGGAGTAACCTTTTCGATAAAGTGTCCAATTTTGCACTGCTTAGGATTTTGAAAGTAAGCTCGACCAGCAAGATGGGGAGATAGTGCCTAATCTCTTGGGTAGTTTTACAGTATTATTTAAGAAATATATTTGTGAAGCAAGGACAGTTGTCATATGTAATTCCTTGCTAAAGTCCCAATATTTATGTTGATTAATTCAGTTTTTTTCATTTCAGTACATTCGTGACCATTACAATGAAGACCCTGACAACTATAGCACAGAAATTCACGAGCTGGAAGGGCTGCGTGCAGGAGCCATCCATGCTCCAAGAGATTTTACTGGTTGCTCAACTTTGAAACGTTACTACTGCCAACTGCATTTCTTACTCTCACGTTTCCCTCTGACAGAAAATTCTTCCCTGGCTATAACATTTAATTGGTGAGTTGAAAAGCTTAGTATGTGTGCCTACAGAGCAACATGATTCCGTTCTTTGATGATATGTTTGAAAGCAAGTTTTATTTTGCTATAAAATCCTTATGTTTTCAAATGCTAGAGACAAATCCTGAGGGTGAGTGGCAAAGAAATTGCAAAAATGTACAGTACATGTTTCTTTTCTTACATTGATCAAATGGGTCCATGTGTTACACTGTAGTGAATGCATCAAGGTCATTTAGCAAACTATGGTTTTGTTGTAGTTTTATTAATATTTTAAAACATACAAAGGATTTCTGAAGATAGAATTTCTCTAGTAATTCTTAGTGATTAGGGCTCATTTTAATTTGTGATATGTCACATGTGACAAGTAATATTTTTGTAGTCCGAGTTTTTTTTAGACATTCTCTTGCCACTACTTGGGATAAAAGCATTGTTGCTCTTCCACTGTTATGGAATCAAATGAAGCTTAGTGTTATTTGCTATTATGCAATCTTTGCTTTCTAGAAGGAATGCATTCGCATTTATTCTTGAATGCTTTATCATTTAAAATTGTCATTTTTCTTGTAGGCTTCATGATTTAAATTGTCAGATTAAGTTGTCCATGTCAGTTAGGGCTTCTGATAAGGACAGGGATCGGCAGGCCAATAGAATATAGAACTATCTTGAGGTTTCAAGTGAAGCTTGCAGTTGTAAGACTTTTTGGAAGTGCTAATTTCTGAATTCTTTGCTTAATAGATTTAGAGTAAATGGTGGGAGTAGAATGATTATGGAATTGACAACTAATGTTTTTATGGTTAAAATTCCAGGTATGACATTTATTCAAGCCTATCGTATAGTGTAACTGACATCAAATATGAAATGGCTTGCATTCTCTACAATATTGGGGCTCTTCATACTGATTTAGGTGCCATGGATGCCAGAAATACCCCTGATGGCATGAAGATCAGCTGTACTCATTTTCAGTGTGCTGCATGGGCATTTCAGGTAAGCTTGCTTTTCTAGACCACCCGTGACCTGTTGGGCTACTTTTTATTTACTGCATTTTTAAGAAAAAGTCCATACCCATATCTATGCCCATATCTATACCATACCCAAACCCATACCCGTACCCATACCCATACCCATACCCGTACCATACCCATATCCATACCATACCCATACCCATATCTGTACCACATCATACCATACCCATACCCATATCCATATCTGTACCATACCTATACCCATACCCATACATACACACACCCGTACCCATACCATACCCATATCTGTACCACATCATACCATACCCATATCCATATCCGTACCATACCCATACCCTCACCTACTGCTAAATTAACCCTACTAATAATAGTCAGCAAAAGTCTACAGGCAGCACCAGCCCCGTTTACCTTCCAGTATGCAAACAAACAAACAGACAAACATTTCAGAGTTTTATTATTATATAGAAAGAAGATAGATAAGACTGAGGAAGTCAGCCTGTAGTGTCTGCCTTATGCGAAATATATGATTCTGTGGATAATAACGTCTTCTTGAAATCCTAAAGACTCCAGGATCATGTGAAGCCGTCTTCAGCTCTTGAAGCATTCCTGGAGAACTGCCGATCTCTGGGGAAATCCAGAATCTGTCTTCCGAATCATTCCGCCCCAAAGTCTTCCACCTCCTGAAGCACTCCTGGGGAAACACCCATTGGATTATAACATCTTCATGACTCCAGGATCCTTTGAAGCTGTCTTCAACTCCTGAAGTATTCCGGGAGAAATGCTCACTGGATTATAATGTCTCTTGAAGTCTTAAAGACTCCAGGATCATGTGAAGCCATCTTCAGCTCCCAAAGAATTCCTGTAGAACTGCCCATCTCTGGAGAAATCCAGAATCTGTCTTTGGAATCATTCCGCCCCGAATTCTTCCACCTCCTGAAAGACTCCCGTAGAAATGGCCATTGGATTATAACGTCTTCTTGAAGACGTCTTCACAACTCGAGGATCCTTTGAAGCTGTCTTCAGCTCCTGAAGCATTCCTAGAGAAATGCCCATTGGATTATAATATCTTCTTGAAGTCTTAAAGACTTGAGGATTATTTGAAGCCATCTTCAGGTCCTGAAGCATTCCTGGAGAAATGCACATTGGATTATAATGTCTTCTTGAAGTCTTAAAGACTCCAGGATCATGTGAAGCCATCTGCAGCTCCTGAAGAACTCCTGGAGTAGCACCCTTTGGATTATCATGGCCTCTTGAAGAAGTCTTCCAGAATCCAGCTGTTTTTGCCTCTTGCTGCAGCCTTCAGAATTCCCAGAAGCCTCCGGGATTCCCAGTGTGCATTCAAACATGCAAATGAGACAGAGTTTTAGTACTGTATTATGTACTAGCAGATGCTTGCTATTGCTCACATTTGCTAGTTTCTTGTTAAAGTTCTTGTGTAATTAATATTGATGTTGTATAACTGGAGTAGATTTACTGTGATCCGTATAATGCAGGTGGTTCGTAATTACTAGATAAGTTTAATTAAACACTTCATAAATTCTAAAGGTCAAGCAAGCTATATTCATAAGACGTCTTCACTACTCCAGGATCCTTTGAAGCCGTCTTCAGCCCCTGAAGCATTCCTGGAGAAACGCCCATTGAATTTCTGGGCAGAATGATTCCGGATACAGGTTTTGGATTTCTCCATGAAACTGTTTGTTTGTTTGTTTGAATGCACACTTCGAGATTCACAAGGCTGCAGCAGAAGGAGACAAAGACAGCTGCATTCTTGAAGACTTCTTCAGGAAGCTGTGATGATCCAATGGTTGTTTGTCCAGGAGTTCCTTAGGAGCTGAAGACAGCTTCACAGAATCCTGGAGTTGTGAAGACATCTTCAAGAAGCCTTTGTAATCCAATGGGCTGTTCTCAGCTCAACTGAAGATAGTTTACATGATCCTGGAGTCTTTAAGACTACAAGAAGATGTTATAATCCAATGGGCATTTCTCCAGGAATGCTTCAGGAGCTGAAGACGACTTTAAAGGATCCTGGAGTAGTGAAGATGTCTTATAAATATAACTTGTTTGACCTTTCGAATTTATGAAGTGTTTAATTAACCTCATGTGGTAACTATGAACCACCTGCATTAGGGGAGGGGAAGGGGGAGGGGAGGCAGAAGAGGGAGTGGGAAGGGAAGTGGAGGAGAGGGGACGGGAAGTGGAGGGGAGGGGAAGGAAAGTGAAGGGGAGGGGAAGGGGAGGGGGGAGGGAGGGACACGCAAGCGCACACACACACACACACACACGGATAGAAAGGCAGCCAAGTAAATTAATTTGGTATTACAGTATATAGATAAGCTGGTCCAGTCATCAAAGCTTGATAACAAGGTAGTTAACAAGTGAAAGACGATCAAGGGGATGAGGGACTCATCCATTAACCCAATTGTTGGTGTCACTGCTGCTTTGGCTTCATTGCTGTTGAAAAACGTGTGCTCTGTATGGCTGGGTATTCACGATCAGGTTCACCTGTCAGTCCATCTATCAGTCCGTTGAAACTACGTTAAAACTTGCATGTGGACGAGAATTTGTGGGCGGAGTCAGTCCACTCGCCAGAATGGATGAACTGATGGAATCACGTAAAGTTCATCCAACCGACTGACAAGTGATTGCACATGTGGACAGGTAAGCAACGATTTTATGACAGTTTGCCGCTGGATTTCACTTGGGAACGATCTCAGCCACTCGGACCAGAATATGAATAAACTTTGTATAGGCCTAATTCTTTTCATTGTTAGACCGCTATTTGTAGACCATTGTGAGTCCAGATCATATGATAAAAAATTTTAAAAATTATATATTTCCATGTGATACAATCTGGTATAGGCCTAGGCCAGTGTCCTGCCTTTTTATGAAAGGTTTCATTAGCACAAGAAGGCTTTACAGTCCAACCCCCAGGTCTAATTTAACCTTATTCATTAATATTGCATGGGAATAGACATCTCACTCTAATGGGCAATATTTAGACCATACTCTGTTATGCCTTTTTGCTTCTTTCCTATTTTTAAGTGAATTACTGCAGTAGCTAGTCTTTGTAGCTCCACTTCCTTATCAGTCAGCGGAGTTTCCGTTGCTGCCATATAGTGTTGCCACGATGAAGGCTAGGCGAGTCCTAAGGGTGATGACCTCGAGTTGACAGTCCGATTGACAGTTCTACTCCTTATGTGTGGATGCTCATTCATTGAATGGTTGTGGGTGAACTAACAGGTAAACCTGATCGTGAATACCCAGCCTAAGACTGATCATGGCTGCTGCTGTTGGAGATTTTTCTTCCCCTTTTGAACTTAGGCTTTAATTTTGGTGATGAGTTGGGTTGTTTTAAGAATCCTGGTGCCTGATTCCTATACAGTATATGGTGTGTTAACCATTACACGATGTGCTGAATGTGATTTGTGTGTGTTTTTGTGTATATGCTCATTCTCTTTGTTCTTTCTACAGAGGACAGGATAATATGCCTTCTTTTGACTGCATAGAGTATCATTCTTAGTCTCCTGCCCAGTTTCAGAGGTACAGGTTGTCCAAGCACTCTGACTCCTCTTATTTACTATATTAAGGACGGAAATGAGTGAAGGTACCCCAGTGCTTAGCTTGACAGCCTAAAGTATTTGGGATGAATTTGACTGACTGACTTAAAATTTGCTTACAGCTTTATGCTGTTAGGTGCAGTTGGCATTCAAAATGAACAGAAGGGTAATGCTTAGCCGATCTGCATGGACAGTCTGTAATCATTTGTTTCCCACTGGGTGCTGTTGGAATGTTTACATTCTTGTCAGAATTCTACCTGCCATTTTTGTTTGTGCAAGGACTTTGTGTTATGAGATGAATTTGTTGCACAGTAAAGTTCTCACTGTATATACAGTAATAGGTTTGTGTAAAAATTAATTTTTCAAAAAACTGTTAAGGCACAGGACGGGCATCCATGGAATAGAACAGGAAATGTCTCCAATGAAGACAGATGGGGAGGATATTTCTTGGCAGAACCCTAATCATGTGTTGATAGTAAATCTCTAACATGTGCTCAGACATGACTTAAAGTACCCTTTATGCCCATTACCAGGTAGGCAAACAGTGACTTTACAGTGAATTTACAGATGTTACAGTGAATTTACAGATGTACGGCTCACCTTATTCTTCTGAACCAGAAAGCTATGTTTGATTGGTTTTGGGCTTCATAGAATAGATCTGAAGTACTTATTTCTCATAGGGACTTGCCAGAACCTAGAGGTGTGATAAAACAGACAGTTGATAAAATTCATATGCAGGATAGCAATGACTTAGTATTATAAACTCAGGCTTAGTATTATGAACACAGGCTTAGTATTATGAACTCGGTTTCTTTAATGTTTTTGGTAGTAAATGAATAAATCTTTATGGGGCCCAAATTTTAAAATCCTCATTTTAGAAGATGAGCAAGGTTATGTTAAAGAAATTTTGTTTGTATACTGTATTTTCTTCTGTAATAGTGTGTATATTTAGCTTTTTATAATGACTTGCCCTTTTTCAGCACTTACGAGACACGTACCCTCAACCGCGGGAATCGGATATGAATCCGACTCTTCTAACGTTTTTTTATAATGTATGCTTGGCTCAGGCACAGGAGTGCATCTTAGAGAAGAGTATGACAGATAATCGTAAGCCCACAATTATAGGTAAGTTCATGTTTCAAATTTATTAGTTGTTAATTACCTGTAAGTGAGTGTAGAATATTAAGATGTTTTATATAAGATACCTTGTAGATGAGTAATGAGAACAATTGTAAACAAATTATCATTTATAAAGCTATACGGTATGTCATTTTTAAACAAAAGGTAGCATGTCCCTCAGTTTATAAAGCAGATTGGGAGCGATATGAATTCCACACTAGGGATATCCCACCATTTGAGTATGTACAAGATCATAATGAAACAAATAGGTTTCATGTTTATTTCACTAAAAATGCTGCTGATAGAACAATACCCAAATCAAAATCTCATCCAGCAAAACACAAAGTCCCATGGTGGTCTGAAAAACTAACAGAATTTTAATAAAAATAAAACACCAAATTGGAAGACGATTAGATAATTTGAATAGAAAGTTCACTAAAATAAATAAAACATTACCGTTATTAGAAGAAAATTTACAATAACTAAATTATTATTAGAAATTGATACATTAAAACCTCTATATAACAAAATATCTTCAAAATTTTAAGAAGTAATTCAAGGAAGAATCATTTCGTGGAGGAAATATGTATCAGAACTTTCTAATAATGCTCCCATGCAAAAAATATAGGAAAAATTCAGAAAAATAAATGGTACCCACCTAGACATGCCATATTAAAAGATGGGAAAAGAACACTTGATCCAAAAGAAATAAGTACAGGCAGTCCCCGTTCTGAGGGTGTGATGATAACCGAAAATCGCCTGATTTTCGGCTCTCTTTTGTTGATTTTCGGCTCTTCTGTGATTTTCAGGGCTTATTGGCGCCGAAAAGCGCCAATTTTTGGTTACTGGCCCCTCTGTTAGGTATATATCGGCGCCAGTACCCAATTATTGGCACCAATAAGTGGAAATCGGTGATTTTCAGCGCTGAAAATTGCCGGTTTTCGTTGCTAGACAAGCCCCGTAAAATCAGATTGCTGTTAACCGGGGACTGCCAGTTGAGAAAACTAGGCAAATGTAAGTACAGTAGTGATAGTAATTTAGATGAACACTTTTGAACAAAGAAAAATAATATAGAATTAATAAAAAATTTTGAAACAGTAGAAGATATATACCATATTATAATACAGCTCTCCTAGGGCTGGCCCGAAGGATTAGATTTATTTTACGTGGCTAAGAACCAATTGGGAATTGCACAAAAATTTCCAGTAAGCAAAATCTAAAAGATGGAAAGAGAACTGAGCAAAACAGCAAGAAATGATAAGAAAAACAAATTCCAGTCTCAGGTAAACAAGAAGACTTTTAATCTTAAAGCCAGGACTGGAAACAAGATCTGTTAGCATCAAACAGTGAAGAAAAGGAAACAGACATGATGAAAATTACCACAAAAGAATATCAGATAAATTCTGCTCAGTTGACATCAAAAGGAGAGGTCTCAAGTATCCCTCTCAATCTTAACCCTTTGTGAGCAGCCTATGTGAGTTGATGTCTATTAATAGCTTTGTGGTTATTTCCTGGTTATATCCCTTCATGATCAATGTTTCATGTCATACAGTTTGAACGAATTTTGCGGAAAAATGTTCAAATCACTTCAACAGGCCATAAATAATGCCTGGCAACTCTGATAGAGAATTGGTACAGGAGATAGAGATCAGTTTGCCTTGAGATTTCATGGGGGAATGTGCTGCACCTCCCCATCCCAGGACATCTTGTAAATATTTTACCATAAATATACTCAGAATTTGTTATTGATTTTAGTTCTTACCTCTTATGATACTGTTTGAGCTGTAATTATAATTTTACAAAATAAAAAAAAAATTATTAGAAACAACATTTATAACAATAAAATTAGTGTATTTTTTACGACTGTCTTGGTAAAGAGGCCCCACACAGGGTTGGAAATGTTCACTTTCAACTTCCCGTGGAGGGTACAAAAGTTTTTTTAGAATGTTTTTTTTATACCATGTGCATATGCATATCTTCCTCTTACCATTGATGTGTTTTTTTTTTTAAATTGGCCAAACTTAAATTTATCCTAGTCTAGGGGTGTGCTTAATATGGGCTATATTTGGCCCATCCTGCAAGGGTTAGTGAGGATGTCATGAAGTTCTTATGGAAGAATTAAGTGCTCTCTCAAACTTCTGTAACAATAGAATAACGTAGTTGATGGATAAACCAGAAGCACAATACTGTACAGACTGCTCATGCACAATACAGTACACCTAAAAAATGAGAAACCCAATACAGGCAGTCCCTGGTTATCAGCAGGGATTCCGTTCCGACACCGTGACGATAAGCGAAAATCAACGATAATAGAAAATCAGTGACTTTTGGCGCTTATCTGTCCAATAACCAGAGATCGGCACCTCTGTTAGGTATATATTGGCGCCAACACCTGATTATGGGCACCGAAAAGCAGAAATCTGCGATTTTTGGCGCCGAAAATCGCCGATTTTCGTTGCTAGACAAGCCCTGTAAAACCAGATCACCGATAACTGAGCCCGCCAATAATTGGGGACTGCCTGTACTACAGTATTAACTACATTTACAGCTGAACAGAATAGGTTTATTGAGAATTAAAAATTAGAGAATATTAAAGTAGTTAATCATAGTTACTTGGCAACTTTCACTTGGGTTTTCAATCCTTATATGACCCAGTGAAATGTAATCATACTTCAAATAAAGATCGGGTTAGATGAAGCACACTGATTGATAACAGAATATAATCTCATATTTTTGTCTTCCGTGCATTTGGCAACATGATAAACAAATTAGTACCATTTATATAATCAGTCCATGAGAGCTAACAGTGAACGTGGAACAGCCATATGTGTCCTTAGCAGAAAACATATTCCAAATTTTCTGCAATAACAAGTTCCTGGAAATAACCATATAACAGTATGCAGTATATATAACCAACCAGGCTTTGATTAATAGTACATGTAATTTATGATAGTAACTTCATTATCACTGCCATTATTGTTGCTTAGCAACTTCAGTGCACACAGTTCTCTTTGGAATTAAAGTTGCCAAAATGCAGATGCAGTATGGCTGTTTTGCATTAAGATACCTACACTTATATTTCAAACACCCATAACACAGTAACATCAGTAGACATTTCCTTATGCTGAATACTGATAATTAGTAAATCTTAGTGGCATGTTGTAGACAAATTATTCTGTGACACAAACACCATCAGTTAACTCCTTCCCACATTGTAATGTAAGTAAAGCAGATTGGGAAAAGCATACTTCATATCCTAGGCAGTTTTCTCCATACAACCTTTTTAGATTATAATGACAATAAATTTCATAACAGTTGCTGCAAATGAGTGTATATGGAAATCTTCTCCCAGTAATAGTAACAAGAGAGGTCCATGGTGGTCAGAACAATTCCCAGAATTAATTTGCCAAAAACCGTAAAATTGGACGTAAACTAGAAAGTTTAAAAGGTAGATTCAATAACCTCTTAGAGTTGAACCTACACTTGAGTTAAAAAAATTCCAAAAATAGTTAATTTCTTGGAGTGTGTGTGTGTGTGTAAACTTACTAAAACCATATACACTTGAACATTTTAACCAATTTTGAATAAGTAATTACTAAACCAAATTATGATGTATGTGTTGAAAACGAGGCTTTTCTTGTATTTTACCAGTGTTATATTGGTTATAGGGATAAAATTTTTATTATTTCTAGTTACATTGTACATTATTTGTTTTACAGCTAAGGTTGCAATGCAAGTTGTGGAATATTTGAAAACTGCCATGAAAAATCTAGGTTCTGCAAAGTCAACAGATGCTGTCATAACAGAGATTGTTGGCAGCAAAAAACTCAAGGTATGTGTCAGTTTAACATTTTTTATTTCTTTTTACTCACTGATATGCTGTTATGCTGAACACATCTCCTAGTTGTCAGACTTTTAGTTTTCTGTCAGGCTTTAGTTCTGTTCTGCAAGTTCAGATTACTTTTACTCATTGTAGTAAGGAAGAATGGAATGCATTATGGATGTCTCGGTTTTGATAAATTAAGATTTAACCCTTGATATGCCCTCTAATGTGTTCATATGATAAACTTCATATTTTAGTTGAGCACTATTTTAAAGTATAACTGAAGTAGCTGAGAAAGAGTCTTTTTGAATAAAAAAAAAGTTTCTGTCAGTATATGACACAAGAGCCACACAACATGCCTCAAATTGACAGTTCAGCTGCTAGGATCCACTCCCTTGAACATTAGACCAAGGATCTGCAGGACACCAGGAACTGCCATTAAGAGCTTGGGACCAAGCAACATTAGGCCAAGCTGGACACTGCCTCATCTAAGGACTTGCTGGACCATTGTAAAGTGCACTAAACAGCACCAGGACTGGCTCCATGCAGATACTAGAACCTTTGACCAGGATTGAGTGAAATTAACTCCTTGCCATTGGAACCAAGGCAGCTGACTTTACAGTCAAGATAATTAGGTTTGACAAGAACCCTGAGAAAGGTTAATTCCATAGCCAGTATGACGACATTCCAGAAGCTCCCATTGCCCCAGATCTTTGAAAGGTATGCCGCATTTTCAGCCTTGAGAGATTTAAGAATCCCAGGAAGATGATCTCATCAGCAAACCCCGAAGACAGGCCCAGCCCTTGAGAATTCTAGATACCAGAGCCCTAATGGCTGGAAATGGGTCTATTAAGGAGTATGACAGGCCCATGGCATCCTTGTCTCTATTTCCTTTTCACTTCCTCTTAAGATTCTCATTATCTGAAGCAGACACCAATAAGTTTTTGTTGAAGGGGTTTCTTACCATGACCAGATAGCAGGATACCAAGGCTAGTGGGCGCTAATGGGTCCTGTATGCAACTAACGTGCTCTCGTTGGATGGGGTCAAGGTGTGGAGTGCTTGTGGCTTCTCTAGATTGAGCTATGATTCTCTCTGTATGTTTAATCCTTTACAAATTGCCCAACATCATTTTTAAAATAGAAGGATCTAGTAATGAGGGATTTTCCACCTTGATTCCATATTCAAATATTAAGATTTTAAGGACCTATGCCAAGGTTACATAAGGGAGACTTACCTGTTTCCAGGGGGCATGATGAGGAACTGATGAGCTGACTGTGGCTGTAACCAGAGTGGCTATTAGGGACCTAGATGAAGACAATATTAACTCTTTCACTGTGGTGGATGTGAATAGTTATTGAAGAGTATGTATTATCTAGCAGCGAAAAGTGACTTTTCTCCAATTCACATGAAAAAAAATTCCCATTTTCTGCAATGCTGCCGACATATTGCTGCTATCTTTTGATAATTTTATGAATTATGCACTAGAAACAAGTGACTGAAAACTAACCTGCTTCCTCCAAAGAATTCCACATTTTCATCATTTTCCTGTTATGTATAGATGTAGTTTTGATATTTACTATGTTTTATGATGGCAAGATGATTTTCTTGCGATATCAAACCAAATTTTTTGTAGAATTAATGTAATTTTTGACAATATACTTGTATTGCTGAAGGGGAAAGTTTGTTTACCTTGTCAAATAAAAGGCTGTTGTAGTTGTTTGATGAAATGTGAATTCAATATTTTGATGCATAATTAAGATTAAATATCACATTACTGTAGTATTCACATTTGATGTACAGAACAATTACTTCGAATTTAACTTTACTCTAAGCAAGTGAGTTTCATTTACAAGATCAAGTGTTTATGTTCATCAGATGATTGCTGACCTTTTAACTTTGCCTTTAACTCTAGCTTCAAAAGAATCCCATATATTTTCATAATTTTCATGTTATGCAAAGATGCCATTATGATATATAACTATGTCTTTTGATAATAAGATGCTTTATTTGTTATATAAACCCAAATTTTATGTTGGGTTAACATATTTCTTGACAAGGTAGCTTGTTTGCTGAAGGGAAGTTTTGTTTACATTTGTTAGCCATAATAAAGCCTAGCCTACCTGTCAAACAACAGGATTTGTTTTTTGATGGAATGTGAAGGTAATTTTTTATATGTAAGGTTTATTATCACAATATATATGTTTGATATATAAAACAATTATTTTTCATATATTGTTATTCTCAGCAAGGGAGTTCTACATGCAGAGAACAATTGTTTTTTTACCTTCGTCAGCTGATCATTGGCCTTTTAACTTTCCCTTTCAAACCCTTTCAAACCCAATGGATGCAAGACTAAATGAGAGGCATTTTCTGTCACAATATGTGGACAAAAATCACAAGCCTCAATGTGCAGTATGTTCCATTCTGCCCAAAAATGTTCAAAAAAAGGTAAAGGAGATAGTAGAAGGAAACTAACCACATTGCTACTAAGAACAGCGTTTGGGGAAGCATGCTACTATGAACAGTGTTTGGGGAAGCCACCTTTGTGTATCATTCCTTGTTACGGGGGCATACAACACTCATAAAGTATACAAGAAGTGTTGTCAGTTTGAAATATGAGTACTGCACAAGTTTTGATAGTGAACGAAAAGGATGCTTAGGGTCCCTACTGAAGATATCAAAAAGTACTGTACAGTAGCGCACCGAGATAACGGACCGTGGCATATTTTATATCCGGGTATATCGGTGCAAGATGGAAATATCAGTTTGAGGGTTTTCGCCTCCAGATTGAGTGCCGAACTATTTTTTCAAATCAAGCGCCAAAAGGAATGGTGGGAGTTTGAGTGAGGGAGAAAGCACATCACCTGTATATGAATACATGTTTATGCTTACAGTGCACTGTAATTTCACTTTACAGTACTGTACTATATACTGTCCTGCAGTTCATATTAACCTGTTAAGCATCCTTTATGAGAGACGTCGCCACTCCTGTATCATCACATTTTCTAGCTTGCAGAGAGGTCATTTGGTCTATGCTAATTTTTATGCATTTGTGTTTTCTATTTTACATTGATATTGATTTTTAAATAAATAATGTAGAATAAGAAAAGATGAAGGAATTTATTTTGCATTTTTATATTGTAAAGATAATAAGTATGAACATAAAAGGAAAAAAATGATTCTTTCGAATGCCATTCCTTGAAACATAGAACCAGTAGATTAATGAATTGTTTCATTTCATTTTCATTTGTGTCATACCATTTTAGTGCACTTGATGTTGTAGGCAAACTTTCTAAATTTTCATCTAGAAACTGGATGGAAATTCTGTTCTTTACTGCTACAACGTGCTCCATGACTTTGTTATCAAAAAAACTTATAAAAAAAAATTCCACAGGGTTTCCCTTATCCCGGACACTGAATTTCACACCTTAGTGAGAAGAGAAAGAGAGAGAGAGAGTTAGAGAGAGAGAGGTTGCCCTTATCCTGAACAGAAAGTTTGTGGAATCTGTTTAGTAAAGTACTTATTAGCGGAAAGATTTTAGGAAATTTTAAATGATTTTGTGGTGATTATGGAAAATCTGATCTTTTAATGAGATATAATTTTATATTTATTAAAAATTTGTCATTTATTTTATATAAGTGTATATTTTAAATATAAAATTTTATGTATTTATTTTTTATGGTTTTTATTTAATATTCTTCATTTTTTACGTTCATATTTTAACACTGAACCTTACTTGTACAGTATGTTATCATTCACCTTTTCATACTCAATCACATAATTAATTTATATATTTCAAACAAATTCTGATGGGTTCCAGTGCATGGTCTTCAAGACTTAAATTTCATAATCAATCAATCAATCACTCATCATTCACTGCAACGAGTAGTGATAATATCTCTTCAGGCAAAAGATTGGAGGTCAGGTAGGGAATTATGGGATTAAACAAAAAGAAAAGTTGGATTAAACAAAACTGTCTTTTCCTTTACAAAAAAAGTTGCTATTTACCACTAATTTACCTCATAGTGTTACCAACTGATGTTCCTACAATTTGTATAAGATGGAAGAGCATTTCACCTCTGATTTCAGCAGCGCACCATCCTTGAAAGGGTTAGGATGTGTTACTCCATTGAAGGTGTTGTGATATGGGATGTGGCCAACCGAGATATGCCATTGGTGATGCTTAACAGGTTAATAATAAGGCTTTTATCTTAATTTACAGGTACTATTTGTTTATATAAATATACTTTATAGCAAAAAAGAAAACAGAACAACTTGAATACTATGAGAAAAAACAACTATGTAACTCGATTAGTTGTCACACTTCTGTAAGACATTTATTTAATTTGTACTAAAGGTTTATTTAATTTGTATTAAAGATTTATAATTTGTATTAAACATTTTATAGATATTTTGCTGTGTTTGCATTCATATTAATATTTTAAAATTAGTAAATCATTCTTTTAAGTGCTTTAGGGTTGTATATACTCAAGAGTAACAGTTTTAGGAGGGTAATCTAAGATGATTTTCAGTATTTTGATTATGGTTTGGGGTGTATTTTTGTTTGAACTGATATTAAATTGTTTTGGTATGATAATTTAAGGTATACTTTTGTTTAAACAATTAAATTAGTCAGTGAACTTTTAAAATAAGCAGTTATAAGCATTTTGCAGTAGTTTAAGGGGTACAACCATACCAGGTATAAATATACCTGTACTTTATGGTAAAAACATTCATTCATGTATATATACAATGATATATCGGAGTTTCTTTTATAGTGGGGTAGGTTCGGGCGCTTTAATCCGTTATCTCTGTGAGCTACTGTATTTTGTATTTTTTCATTTTCCACCTTCTTTTTAAGCCATGGATATAGAAACCACTTATGTTATATTTTGATGTATTTTGATATATATTGTTATTATGTTGTAGAAGGTTGTTTATTGTCATTAACAAAGACATGATAGTCCTGCATAAATTATTTTTATTTTTTCCTATTTTTACACCATTTTCTTCTAGTTCCCACCTTTTCATAATTTTTTTTTTTAGAAAAAAATGACTTCTGTCGAAGTGAAAATGTTCAATTTTAAAAATATAATGCTTGAAGATGTTATAAAGAATATTTTTATTGAAACGATATAATTTTCACTTTTTGGTACTAAATTTACTCATAGTTGGGAATGTGAGTCAAAATAAATTCTGCTGTGAAAGGGTTAAGGAGGAATCGAAGAGACTGCCATCAACTGACCCAGTCTCTTTGTCTCAGAAGTAGACAAATCAAGACTCAAGGTGTGCTGGTGAGAAGGCCATAGCCATCCATCTCAGTGAGGACACTTCCACTGTTGTAGAAGTAACCGTTTCAGTGTCAAATCTTCCACAGAAGTTTCTTCCACCAGTAGGGGCTTGTTCCCAGAAATTCCTGAGGTCATGGTAATAGAGAAGAGTTGAGCCTATGGGTAACAAATGTCAGTGGGGGAGGTTGGGGGTATACTCTTCTGTTTAGGGAGACCAGTCCTCCGCATGCATCACAAACACTTACCTTCATTGCCTGCTAAAAGGACACAGAATAATTTGGCCTTGGGCTGTGAGATGAGATTGATGCTATCAACTCCCAAGGCTTCTACAGCCACTTGTTCTTGTTTGCCAAGGAGATTGGGAAAGGGACGGTGTCCTGTCATTGACCTCAGCGTGCTGAGTATGTAGCTTTAGCAGACCCCTTTCTAGATGGAAATGGTTGCTTTATTATGGTGCTTAAACGGGACTTCCTAGCTTCAGTAAACCTTGGAGGTGACTACTTTCATGTCTTGATTCGTGTGACCCTGTAGGGAGTTGGCGCTGTCATGCAGTGCATTGTAGCCATTATTAAGGGGTTGTTTGTAGCATCCCCATGGCACTGTGACCCACTCCTTGTCTTCTATTTTGCTGTCCAACCTCTTTTAACTGTTACTTCTTAGTGCAGTTAGGGTTTTCTGTTTTATTTCCTTCATTTTGTTGATCTATCTGTCTTGCTGCCCAACCACTCCAATTCCTTCATTTTACTGCCTTAAGTGTTGAATGGCTGAGAGTGCCTCCCAGTGCTTGGCTTTATAGTCAGAATTTCATAATTTGTTCATTCATTCAGTATTTCATAATTTGTTTTCATTCAGTTTACCTGGCCTCAATGAAGTACCCTCTCTTTATTTCATACTGGAAAAGGAGTTTCCAGTTCAGATTGTTTTGTTGTGAACTACACTCTGCACTGTTTTTATTCAGAGGTCATCTGTAATCTAGACAAGCACTCAACTTTGAAGCTGCACTATTTGAAGAGTGAGTGATCTATAGTTGGTGCAGTAAACAACAATATAATGATTCAGTTAAGGCCTCTATTCTACAAGTAGCTAATTTTCTGCTATTTCTTCACCTGAGGAATAAACAGCATAAATTTGCATTTCATTTTAATAATACCATGTGAAAATCCTCTTGAAAAACTAGAATGGGAAAGCAGGAAGAGGATGAACCTAGAGTGTACATGTTGTGTTACTATTGTAATGTTGCTTATGTTAGGGAGGCCAGAAGAAATATAGGAAAATGCATCAGGGAGCACAGACATTAATGTAAATGACAAAATGTAACTACTTTGCATGTTGGAATTTTGACAATGCAGTAGAAAGAATTTTAAGGAAGGTAAATGGCTACACAACAGTAATGTTGTAAGTGTGCTAAAGAGTGGTGAAAGAGGTCCTTATTACCTCAGTACTTCACCGACAGTAGCAGGAATTGAATCTTTTGATGTTTCACACAGGATGAATGATAGTCAGGTCCTTAGAAAAGTAATCTTCAGATTCATCAGTGCAGTTGAGATTGATGACAAATACCTGATGTCCATGACCCACACCCAGGATTAATGGACAGAATACTGACAACAAACCATGATAGTCAAATGTCAGAAGATCAAGTTGGAACTTAGAATGAAGCATGTGTCTTAGTAAAATTTTGACTCAGTTTCTGGTGTTGGGGACAGTAATACTTATAAAGCTTTAGTATTTTAAGTATATTTCTAGCAATTTATCACATATTAGATTGTCAGCTTTAGTAAAAGAAATTTGAATTTTTGCCAAGTATCTTTTTGTATTTCAGTAAACTGCGGCACTTAGGTGCGCCAACATCTGAATAATATAGCATTTTATAATGGTTAAAGTTTGTTTCTTTCCTTACTACCATCATTATCATTCACACACCAGCTAATGATATTATGCAGCATACACAAACTCAACAGATATTGACTGTTTTATCTATATAAATCACTAAAATTAGGAATAGTTTCATCTTCTCTTCTTCTTGACTCTTTTATGAGTGGTATTGGATATTGTGACATGTAAATGCACTTGTATTTGGGCTGGTATCTTATTAATTGAAGACCTTATTCCAGGTTATCATGCGTGCCGTATATTTTGTAATTAAAAAACTTTCTGAGACCAAAGTCCTTGGACACTATGTTTTTATCACAAATTTTATTTTCAACAGATGTGGAGAAAATATTGTGAATTCAAGATATCATATTATGGAGCGGTTGCACTTTTATATCAAGGAATGCAGGCTGAAGAGCAGCAGAAGATGGGTGAACGGCTTGCATATTATCAGGCTGCTGTGGATATGTTGAGTGAAGCATCAAAACTCTCAAAGAATTTGGAAAAGCAGGAGGTACTGTACTGTAGAATTACAGGTCCATGTAGCACACAGTAATAGTACTTGAAATATCAGTAATTATATTTTTTCTCACATCACGAATGTTACTTAAATCTGAAAAATATCTTGAAGTGTTTGAGTTGTTGAGTGAATTGTTTATCATTGTTTAGAAGATGTGATGTGATTTTCATATATTAAAATTTTTGATATGTTAACTCTGGTTGATGAACAAGACAAAGATAAGTTGTTTAAGTTGTAGTAACACAGTAATTATTTATTTGTAATTGTTATTTTTGTATTTAAGCATGAAGAATCCTACAATATACAAACTGTTTGTTGCTTATGTAATATTGCTCAAAATGGTGCAGTAGTAGTGAGAAAAGTCTTGAATTGGTTATGAAAAAGTTATGAGTCCTCCTTTCAGCTAAGTGTTCTGACTAGGGGGCACTTGACTCTCAGTGACAGATTTGTCTTTAGTTACTGTGACTACCCAAGAGTCAGTCCTGCAATATCTGGCGCTGGTATTTGGTACCTATTATATCTCCCTTTATGCTACTGATTTTTTATTAACTTCTTTTTATTGTTTATTTGTTATAGCTGGGATGTATGGATAGTATTGTTGGTTATCCTCATTTGGCTTTGAATTTTAGCTGAGAGAGGCAAGATGTTATTGATGTTAGGGTTGGACACCTGCCAACTGTAAAATGCTTCAGGTTATTTTGCTCCTTTGTCAAAAATAATGACCAATGCCTCTGAATAGTTTTTTAGTAATTTTAACAGCTGGTGCTGATATGTTACTGTGTTACTAAGTCCTGCACTGGTTTCCTTAGCCTGATTGTTGCAATTGCTTAACTTTATTTCCTGTAGGGATGAAGAATCTGAAGGATCTGAAAACCATGGGGAGTAATGGTAAATTGCCATTTCTTGTCTTCCTAGTTTTGAGGCCAGACGGAGACTGATCAGTGCTTGTAAATCAGTGGTTCCAAGTGTTGCAACTTCCGCAGTAAGCTTTCTAGCCCCAAAATGAAGATCTGCATGTTGCTTGTGGTACTTGAAAGTTAGGAACGTGAAAGTGACTGACATCACACTGATTAGAGAGGACATGCAAGTGTTTGAAGCATGATTGCCAGTGCTGGTCACCCTGATAGATACGGGAGAGATAGTACATAACAGAAGTTGTATCTCCCAGCATGGGAGTTATAAATAGATTTTCATTACTAGATGCCAACTGACAAACATTCAGTCAGTTGCCTGAGCAATTATATCTGGTCAGAATCTTGAGGTACAAACACCCAATACAGGCCATTGAGACTCAGATAGTTGATACAATTACCCAAGACACAGATACCTGACATGAGAGCTGAGACATAGGAGTGGGATACCATTATTGTTCACCAAAACTCACTTGTTTGATACTGGTCACTGAAGCAGACTCAGTTACTTGGTGACACTTACAATGGAACGTAAGCTTAGACACTAGAGGTCTGTCAAAAACACACTGGGAACACTGAAATATGAAGAGGTAGTGCCTATAAACCCCCTCATTTTGAGCTCTGACAACCCACCAAAGGTAATTTTAATGTGCTGGACATTTGCACCAACAGTAGCAAGAGTAATTTAGAGTTCCAGAGGAAAAGAATGAGAATACTACAAGACAGAAGCATGAATTTCTGTGGAATTCACTATGGATTGTTCTCTCCCAAAAATTATCACATAATAGGTGTTTCAATTACTTTTTTGTGAACAGTGTTCAGGTTACCGGTAGTTTTTGGCTCTTCTTACGAGATTAATCAGTTACACTTGGACAAGAATGATGAAGGGATGGTTATCAATACTCAACTGTTTAGTGACCAAACATAAAAAATTTAAGATGATTTTGTTGCCTAAATATAAACTGACTTTTTGAATGAGGAGAACCCTTCTGCAAATTATATGAACATAACGTAATCAGTGACTATTTTAACTTTTGGAACCTGTAATTTTGAATAAAAAGCATACTTTATGAAATATTTCTAACAGATAAAACTATTGTTTGATAATGGCTTTCTGTACATCACAATGACCATCATGTTGAATTGGTTTGATCTAATGAAATTGGTCACACCTGTTTAATTCATGAATATTTGATGAATTGTCCACAAGACCTAATCTGTATGCAGAGAATGCAGGTCAACACTAACAGTTTCTTCCTGATTCCCTGAGGACCCAGTACTTGTTAGAGTTATGGGGTTGTATGGTGCAAGGAAGAATTAGGTGATGATGCTGGTGTAATTTTTCAATGCTGGCAAGCCCAACTGTATCTTCAAGGCTAGTTCAGAGCACCCAGACAAAAAGTGAACCTGTGTTAACCCTCTACGTTTTTTCCTCTGTATACTTGAAATGATCAATTTGTTGTTGATCCAATGTTGAATTCACAGATTTTGACTACACAGTCTTTGGATGGAAGATGGATTTGGACACCATGCCTCTCTCTGTATAGCTGTAGTATCTGAATTGGTTGGCAAGGTCTGATCTTTTCAGAGTGATGGCCTCCAAGGCACTGAGTTTAAAGTGTACATTCATGTGGATCTCCTGGGCAGCTATATACTGTATTGGAAAATAGTAGTGTTGCTTCTCTCTTGGTGGGTTTCCTTTGGAGGGTAGGAGAATCATAATTTCTTTGTATTATGAATATGAATTTAAAACGAGATGATAAAATGTGAAACTATCAAGGGGAAAAGTAATAGATAACTACCCTAGAATGTAGGCGAAATGGAGAGGAAGGTAGTATGTCCTTCACTCAAAGTAGGTGTATGATAGAATTAGGAGCTTTGAAAAGTACTTTAAATAAATGAGAGTTGGCTGAACTTTGAAAAGTACTTTAAATAAATGAGAGTTGGCTGAACTTATACAGTGGAACTGTTCTCTTTGAACCTTTCTGAGTTTTGCACCAGGATGTGTCCTACATTGTTAAAGGCTATTATGATGAATGGGTTTGAGAAAATAAACATGTTTTGTGTTACAAAAACATGTATTGTAGATGTTTTGCTTTAATTGGAACAGGATAATGATAATCCATATGTGCTTTTTATGGAATGAGTTGTGTAATGGAATTTTTTTTTTTAATATGCTCACATCAAAGGATGAGATGAACAGGCTCAACAAGGCTGCTCAGTGCATGAATGAGACTGATGCTGTTGAGGTCGGGGGTGTCATGTTCTTTTGTAGTTCACCTTTGTAGTGAAGTTGCTTTTTTTCACTGAACTGCCTTCTTGGAAGCTTGCTCTTTCTCTGTGTACTGTAATGATAGGGAACTTTTATATAGATTATATTTCTGCTGTATTTTTCAGTAATTTGCTACATGTATGTAAATTGTTTATTAAAAAAAATATTCAGTGTAGTGGTAGTTGGCAGAGATGAGAAATTAAGCGTTTACAGCTGCTTACAAGGATTTCTTGTACAGTGTTTCAGTATCCTGAAATGTTACAGCTCTATTGACTTCTTTTTTGAAATGTTGGCAATTTTAAACAAATACTGCATTGTTTTGTACATTACTGCTTAAGTGTATTCTGATAATTAGGTAGAAAATGAGTAATAACTGAGTATTTGGAGAAGTATGCTGGATACCATGAATTCATATTAGTTTAGGTAGATGTGGTTTCTTTGTATTTGCATCCTACCTGAGTTACTTGCAGTATATATATAAATGTTTTTTAGGTATTTAATATTTTCATGTCTTCTTTCAGCTAATTGCAGAGAGTTTGACATTTTCCAATGATGTGATGAGTGGAAAACTTACTGCTGCCCAGAAAGAAAATGAATTTGTATACCATGAAAAGGTACCTCCAGTATCATCTCTAGCTGAGGTCAAGGGAGCCTCATTAGTGAAGGGAATTCCTTTCAGTGTGAATGACCCAGAAGTAGCAGGTCAAGACATCTTTAGTAAATTAGTTCCTATGGAGGCTCACCAACATTCTTCTATGTACAGGTAAATTTATTTTTGTTGCTTATGTAATTTAAATTACATCCATCAGATAAGCGGACCTTGATGTAGCCTCTATTGTTCATATTTGAAAATAGCGATCTGGTTTGACTACATGCAATAATAGTAGTATATGAACCTAACTTATAAATTCATAGAGCACCAAAATTAAAGGTTGCATATTTTAATGTACAGATTAATTTTGTCTTAATTCCCATATGTGTTTCAGTGAGGAAAAAGCAAAGCTTTTGAGACGCATCTGTGGTGAAATTCAAGAAAAGAATGAAGAGTTGGAGACTTATTTAGCTTCTATGCAGTTAGATTCATTGTCCCTAGATGACAACTCAGATGCTTTACCTCAGGTAAATGATTATTTTATTAGAGTATAGGGAGGAGTGCAATGTGTTTCTTTTGGTTAGAGAGGCAGTTCTTTAGATCTGAAAGAGATTTTGTGATTGGTCAGTTTTATAGCTGAATATTTGTATGGTAATGTAATTAGTACAAATAAAATAATGTTGGACCAAATATCAGCTGGATTTAAATATTTTCTCATACTGCTTAAATTCTTCCAGGAACTGGTGGAATGCTGTGCAGATCTGAGTGCCAGCAGTGGTGTCCGGAAATTATCGGATATCATGAATAAGATATCCAATTTCTACCATGACATTGATGCCCAACTGAAAACTATACATAGTTTAATTGAGGTAAAAATGTAGCCTCTAGTATGTAAAGTGTTTATTTATTTAGTTATTGTAAAATGCATAGAAAAATATAAGAACTAAATTGTTCATATTCAAAAGGAAAACTAAAAAAAAATATTTACAAAAAAAAAAACTTCTGTTATACTAGCCATGTAAAGTATGACCCATTTACTTTTTATTTATAAGAATAATTGAAGGAAAAAATACAGGTCATTATTTATAAACTAAAAAAATGTGTTTACAAAAACAAAAAAATACTCTATTTATAGTTCATGATAAACTCTGAAATGTTCAACTGAACAGAATCCAGGCTATTTTTTGCAACCACCACAATGCAGTCTTACCCACTTTGCTTGCTTTACCCTCTCGCTTGCAGACTTGGCACTTCTTTTGAAATGTTAAACTTCAAGATTACTTATAAGACATAAAGTTACTTTGTCACTGTCATGTTTTCTGTATTATGTTTTAACTCTTTCTGGTTTTTCGGTGTTTTCTTATTAATATTTTTGTATGTGAACAGTGCTAGGTTAAACATTATTATTAAATATTGTAAAAAAAAATAAGGAACATATTAGAGCTGTAACTTGAAGTGGTTAAGAGAGAAGCAAGATACAGTGAGTGTTATATATTTTTTCCATGATGTCTCCATATGATTTGTTTGCTTGAATTTTGATTATTTGTTTCTGCATAAGAGGAAGTTATAATTATTTACTCATCAAATATATGTATGAAGTACTTGTAATAGAGTTTTTTTTATATTATAAGAGCTTTTCTTTTAATACTAAATGCTTTATTGCCAGGAGGAGGAACACAAGGAAAAAGAGTTTCTAACAATGATGGGTAAAAGGGCACCAAACATGATTCTTGGAGAGATGAAGCGAGAGGCAAACAAGTATAGAGAGGCACATCAGAGTGCACAGGATAATAATACAGCTCTTCATCGGGCCATCACAAATCACATGCCAAATCTACAGACACTATCCAAGCCTCTGGATCAAATAGTGGCCTCAATCCCATCCACTGCTGAAGTAGAAGGTATGTTACTTTCCATGTGTACAAATGTGACTTTGGGTCCCAGGAAACGATTATTTTGGCCATGCATTACCTTTTGGCAATTAATTTTAGATATATGTCTAGAGAAATTATTTTTTCTAGACAGGCAGGCAGTACCATAGATTGTAAGCAGCTAAATCCTAAGCATTTTCAGTTAATCTGTTCTTTAAATATATTGGTTGTAGACCATCATCTAAGTAAAATCCAGTCTTCAGCTAGGCATGTTTTGAGGTAATAAGCACCTCTAATGTTATGAGGATGGTGATTGAATTTTACTTTAGTAGGCAGCCATCTACAACAGTTGTTCTCCAACTTTACGGGCTGCTGTTCTTTTGGCTGCCAGACATATCTTGAGAACACCCTCATCCGTAATGGATGGGTACCATCTAATGTGCATTGCAAGGCATTGGTACCTGAGGCACTTTGTTACATCCCTTTGACCCCAGTGGCTTTTTAGTTTTCTGTAAAAGAAAACTATTGTGTTGGTTTTGTCTGTCCATCTGCCCTCAGATCTTAAAAACTACTGAGACTAGAGGGCAACAAATAGGTATGTTGATCGTCCACCCTCCAGTCATCAAACATTCCACCCTCCAGTCATCAAACATACCAAATTGCAGCCCTCTAGCCTCGGTAGTTTTTATTTTATTTAAGGTTAAAGTTAGCCATAATCGTGCATGTGGCAACAATATAGGACAGGCCACCACCGTTCCGTGCTTAAAGTTTCATGGGCAACTGCTCATACAGCATTATACAGAGGCCACCGAAAGATAGATCTATTATTGGTGGCCTTGATTATACAATGTACAGAAAACTCGATTGCATCGAAGGAACTTCGGCGCATTTTTTACTTGTTTTCAGTGTATTCACTTTTCATTTGTTCCATTTGATCTTGCTCACCTTGTTGAACTTTGCTTTGGTCAGATTTCCACCTTTCATTTAACCCCTATGGAATTGTTTAATTAAAAAGTAACTCATTCTAGTTAGCAGAAATTTGTATCTTTTTGTGTATTGTATTCACTTTTCATCCATGACATTTGATGTCTTCCTACTTGTCTGCCCAACTTGTTTAACTTTGCTTTGCTCCAATTTCCACTGCTCATTTAATCAGTCTATAGTCAGTTAATAAAATATAACTCATCCTGGTTAGCAAAATTCAATATTTTTGGTATTGTTACCCCTAAAAATTTTCAAAACAGAAAACAGTATATGAAGACTGTAACTACATTTAAAGGTCTTGGCCTGGGTTTTTTTAATTTCAGGCCATTCCATAGGAGAGTATTAGTAGTACTTGTTAATGTAATTTTTAGCTGTGTTTATTTTTGTTTCCTAGTATTTTATAATTTCACTGTAGTGGCACATGTTGCTAAGACAACTGCACTTTGCTATATAGTGTAGCACCTCAGTGTAATGAACCTCTGATTGGCAGATTTCACTACTTAACGAGTGCACTTGAGTCTAATAAAAATATGAGAAATATTTCATACTTCTCATATAAATCCAGCAAGTAGGCTAGAGTTGTTGGATGGTGTCTCAAATTTGTTCAAGCAGATAGTAAGTATGCTAGAGGTATCAGATGATGAACTAATGCACATGACTGACACTTTTCTGCTTGAACTTGTGAGCAAGGATCCTTGGTTTCTAGGGTAAGTGACTCATCATGGCCCACTATTAGCACACTAGTTGTTCACTTGATGTCTTGTCTGCCTCATAAAGAATCTATGCCCTGTTATCATCATGATCTTCGAGTGTTTTTACTTATGCAGCTAAAGTTTGTGCTGTTATTTTATCATGTTAAAAAGTTCTTACCACATTGTATGGTATAGTTACATAATGTAATGTGTTTGGAGTACATTGTGGAATTTACTTAAAACGTTTTATTTATTGTAGTATCACTCTTTGTTTATCTTGGTCATATGCCCAGAAATTCTGATCTTTTTGGTCAAAATTTAATTGCATGCATCTGCATCTACAAGCTGTATTTCAGAATAGGCAATTGCAGTACAGTATTGCAGATCATTAATCAGACATGTAAAACAGTTCTTTACGTGGACATTTTTCTGAGTGACTATGCCATGCTTCGTTGTTTCATTGTGCAAGCACATGCTTGAAAATTTATATGGTGACAGCATATAAAGTACTGTAATGGTACATGAAAAGAGAGAGATTTAGAGGAAAGGGATTGACAGAAAGACAGACATCCATATACTGTACCAGTCTGTAATAATTCTTATGGCTAGGCAAGTATTGTATAGAAGTGTCTCTGAACAGGGACATTTAATATGTTTACTGTAATTTGGTGTTGTTTTAGTCTAATTACTATTTAGTAGCACCTGTGCTGTGTTAGTCAAGAAAGTTAAAGGTAAAATTCACGCCAATAAGATGTTCCTGACTTGTGCAGAAAATGTTTATTAGGAGTGAAATTTGACAAACTTAGCTACATAACAAAATAATCTCAGCCTCTTTTAGGTTTTACTGTCCTGCGTATGTAATGTAACACATCATAAAGAATGTGCAGTAAAGTGTAAATTCTTATCTCTGCTACCTCTAACAATTATTTTCAAGCTGTAGGACTATGGATTCCTTCACTGTTTAAATATGCGGATGTGTTTGTGAAAGGAAACAAAATCACTGGTACTGCTGCTTCAGGTGCTTCTGTCATGGCTAGACCAGACAATTGTAGCAGTTTTAGAATTCTGGCTGTGATTGAAGCAAAACTGTAGTGTAATGAACTGAATTTGATGGAAATAAAGTCGCCTGTTGCATAAGGAGTAAGTTATGAAAGCTGCTTATTCTCTCATATTTGTGCCTCAGTATTTGTTACAGTCTAGATGAAAAGGAACTTTAATGCTTTAATACTTTGGCAAATAGGTGGAGAAAAAGATTCTCATTATTTATATGGGAGCTATAACATGAAAATTTTGTAGCATTTTCTCAGTCTTGTTCTTATTACATAACTTTCAAGTACTCTCCCAAGTCCATTCTATAACTATTAAATATAAGTCTCAATATATGTCTTAGTTGTAGGGTATTTTACCTTTATAAAGTAGTAACCAAATTTTAATCTACAGTGCTTTTGGAAAATGGAAATTAGTTGGTTTTAAGTAATTTCTGATACAGTATTTTAAGACAATAATGTTTAAAATTAAAAACTAGTTTGTTTCAGTTTTAAACATTTTATTTATTATTTTGCAGTCATCACCTTATTAGGAATGCTGGTCAAAATTATCTTCACTTACGGAATTGTGAAACTTTGCTGCACTTTCACACCATTGTAGACATCATTACGCTGTACAGTATGTTTTGCTTCTTTTTCAGCTCAAGCAGACCCTGCTGCCAAGCAGGAAGTGAAACGTTTGCTTGGTAAAGTGAGTGAAATGCAAGCCCAGCGTGCCAGGTGGGAAGATCAGCTGAGAAGAGATCTCCATGATGATGATGTCACAAAACAGTTAGTCACAAACCAAGAGGACATGGAAGAATTCTTCAAGAATGAGTTAAAGAAGCATGATAAACTTGTGAGTAATGTTATATCTTAAGTTTGTTGTTATTGTTCAGGAGACACTGCAGGTTCTGAGTGTATCTTTTACTGTAGTAAAGATCATTAAACTTAAATTTAAGCAATCTTGAATGTCAAAAGCATCCTACATTGCATTGTGGTAGTATTTAGTTCAGAATTGAGCTAGGACTCCATTTCCTACCTCTACTTTGGAGTAGACCTGATTATATTAATATTCAAGCAGTGTTACGGTTGTCCAGTACATAATTGTTGAATGTTGCGTATGCTTTGGTTTGTGAATAATGTATGCTATAACATTTGTTCCTACAGGGTTACAAACCTATTTCCTTTCATATATGGGGTATACTTTCCTGCACATGCGCTGGACTGGCCCATGTACTAGCCAACAAGGGTGATACCCACGGAGGTGGGGGTAACAGAAATTTGCCCCTTCACACCAACTCTCTCCATTGTCCTTGTGGCTGTGATTGTATCTAGTTACTCATATCCTCTCCCGTTTTGTGCCTGTTCATGTTTTATGTCTTCATTTCACTTTCCAGTGTTTCCTACACTTGTTTTTAGTGAAGTGTAGCTTTGTGTGTATTTTGTGTGATTTTTGAGGGTTTGGTGTTACTTTGTTTTTTGTGCTTACATGGAGAGTCAACAAGACAAGTGGCACCTTGGAGGCTGTGATAGGTCTTGTAACCATTTATGCTCCTGTGGCACAGTTTATTTGAATTCTTTTTGTATTTCTGGCAGGGGGAAAGAGTGTTCTTGTGCTTCTCCCTGCCTTAAATGTTTCATGGTCGTCTTCTCACTGGGAAGCATTTTGAGAGATGGCAGAAGCAAGCAAAGAAGTATTCTTCTTCTAGCCATACCCCTACACTGGAAGTGATGCCTGGTCCTTCTAGAACTTTCCATTCCCCATTCACCTCCTCCCCCTCCTCCTCTTCCCCTTAGGGAAGGGCGGAAGAGCGTATTTAAGACTAGTCTGCTCCTGTCTTGCCTCTCAGTGAGCATTTGGGCTTACATAAAATCGAGGCTGCTCGGCTCATTTACCTGTTGCATGGATTGTCCCCCTCTCTCTGAGACCCACTTAGTGTGGGTTTGCTTGGCTCGGTCACTAGTTGCATGCCTGATCTCCAGATTGGGTTTAATGCTAGCTTTTGGGGTATTCTGCTCTCTTGGTTCTTTTGTGGTCGGACAACCATTTTTTAATAAGGAAGCACTGTGAGTCTTCTCACCATTACTCCTCTGGGTTGCACAGAGGGGTTTGCTCATCCCATTCGGTGCAGGTTTGCATGGCCTGTTTGCTAGCCATGTCCCTGGTAGTGTGGATTGGGCTTACCACAACTCTTTGGGGTTGTAAAGAGAGGGTTTGTGTGACCCATCCAGGGTGGGTTAGCACGACCCATACACTAATCACTTACCTGGTCTGCAGATGGGTTTACAGCTATCTTCACCTCTCAGTCCATCCATGGTTAGACAATTAATTGTGGTGGTCAGGTGAGCAGACCATCTCTCCTACTGCAACTCCTCGGGGTTCATGGAGAGGATTTGCGCAGTCCACTCGTGTGGTTTAGTGCGACCTGTTTGCCAGTTGTGTACCTGGTCTCTGGACCAGATTTACTGCTAACACCAGGATGTGTGGTCCTCTTGGTCTTCTATGGTGGAAAGAGCTTGGTGGACAGGTGTGCAGTGCAACTCTGCACACCATGACACCTCGGGGGGAGATGGAGAGAGCTTTGCATGACCTGCTTAGTAGTTCACTAGTTGTGTACCCGATCTCAGATTGGTTTTACACTGGCAATTGGGAAAGTCCTCATTCCCAGCCATCTGCAGGGGGTTTATAGGGTGAACCTGCATAGTTTCCACGCTGGAGATATTCACACTTTTTGGAGCATAAGAGAAGGAGCAGAAAGCACCACTCCTTCCTGTTTTCCCTCTGACACTTTGCCTTGCCCCACTATTTGTACACTAAAGACTGGAATGCCGTGTCCCCCGCATCATCGCCCTGTTTCCCTGCTTGTTTCTACTATGGCCTCTCTTCAGCAACACCTTAGGAAGTAGTCATCATTTGACCCATCCAACACCAGGTCACTGATAGAGGAACCAAGACTGGGAGCAGAAGGCAACTATCTCTCATGTCACTGCCAATCTAACCCCCATGACTTCTCCTGACCTTGACCATTGTTTTCAAGAGGCCATTGTGTTCATTTGTGAGCTCAGTGGTCTCAGGAGGCAACCTCTGCTTCACCTTTACCCTCAGTGTCTTTTCCTTCATTAATTCATAAATTCATTTACCTTAAATTTATTTTCTCTTCATTAAAGCGCTGAATGGCTTTCTTGGTCCCAGTGCCTGGGCTTTTGCCCTAAATATCATACATCCATCCATCCATCCAGAGGTGAAACCATGAGTAATGCTACCTTGGTCAGAGCATTACCACATAGTTATGGTCGAGGTGAACTCGTTGATCTGCAGGTCATTGCAACCAGCAGGTCAGGAAAGCTACTCCCCCTCCACCTTTGGCCAGACAGTGGGAGCATTGCATGCCTGAAGATGCATGTGACTCACCTGTCCATTTTGACAGTGCACTGTTCCACTTCACCAATGTGTGCATAGTGTGTCTTTGGATAAATTGCGACAACAGGGCCTCATGTTTAATTGCACAAGGCCAGACGTTGGTTTCAGGGGTTAAGATCCTCACCTTCATTGTTCATCAGGCCTCAGATTTATGGGCTGATGCCATCCTTTGTAGTTGGGATGCCATACTAACATTAATGTCTATGTTGGTGCCTCTTGAGCAAAGGTAGAGGCAGAAGGAAACTTCAGCGGTAGAAACCTTGACAGGACCCTACCCTGATTTCACCAGTAAAGGGCAGGTATATGTCTTGGCCCTTTTACCCTGCTTTCCAAGGTCAATCCAAAAGAGGGGCAGGGACAAGAAAAAAAGGAGGTTCATTGAGATTGGCACTCCCCCTTCCTCTGCTGCCACAGGGGGAGGTTGCTGCTCTTGCTGTTGGATGGTGTGGCAGCATCAGGGAGGAGAGGAGTGGGTAGTTTCAGTTCTGAAGGATGGTTACAGACTCCCCTTTAAGGACTGTTGACCTCATCTCTCTCCAGTTACAATCTCATACCTGATACACTAACTGAACTCAACCAAAGCCCAAGCTATGTGGGAGGAAGCCAAGTCCATGCTCCAGAAGGGAGCAATTGATAATGACCAATACCATTCCCCAGGCTTTCACAGCCACCTTTTTCTTGTAGAAAACCTCCTTCATGATGAAGACCGCTTGCTCAGTGTTGGGGTCTGTCAGAGATGGAGACTGTATGATCTTGATTGACTTTCATAGCAATTACTTATTTATTTCGATTTCCCACAGTTTAAGGAATTATCTTTGATTCTTGTGCCAAAGGAAGGTCTTATAGTTCAAGGTGTTCTGCTTTGGTCTGCTCCTCAAGATGGACCCAATTCAAGGGAATCCTTCTCATGCATTACCTGGGCAACTGGCTGATTCTGGCTTCCATGGAGGCAGCGCTACTTTGAGACAAGTAACGTCTTGTGTCTCTTTGCCAGAATCTTGGGATTGTTGTCAACTGGCATCAATTCAGTTTGGTGCCCAAACAGACAGTCAGATATTCTAGGCACAATTCTGAACACCAGGAAAGTTCAGGCCATCTCTGTGCCCCACTGGATGGACAGCCTCAAGGAAGTGGCAGGAGGCTTTCTATGGAAAAATAAACAATCAGCTCAACAATGACAAGTGATCTTGGGTCACCTCACGTATCTGGAGAAACTACAGTCACCACCCTACTTATGAACATTCATGTTACGAACATACAGAGATAAGAACAGAGAGGGTCACAAGTTAGAATTGTGTTCAGAGCACTCCCCTTTGCCACCTGTAAGCTCAAATTTTGCTCTGCGCACCTATTCTGCTTAGTAAGAGTTTTTGCAAAGAACAGAAGAACACAAGAAAGAAAAGGAACTTGTTCCTTGAATCCCTTCCCTGTTTTTCCCAAGTATTCTCACAATTAACTACCATGTATTCATCTTACAGTCACAAGAATACTCGTTCCTACTCTTAATATATTCATAATTTCTGTCATCCTGATTTAACTTGTTCTTTGATGGATTCCCATTTTCTATATTTCCTATCCCTGTAGGAAACATTAAGCATGTATTTTTGTTAATAGATGGTGGTGTGCATAGTTTACTTTATGAACTTTCAATGTCAGACACTGCTCCTGCGAAATTCTCTCCAAGTTCATAACTTTCAAAGCATGGAAAAAATTAAATTTTGAATATTGCATGAATCTAATTTTATTTTCTTCTTTTCACCTTTCTAACATCCAAAGTAATTCTTTATAATACTGCATGAATTAAAAATACAGTGAAAATAGTATAATCTATGACACCTGAGTTAACTCAGGAATGTAAACATCAACAAAAATTATGCACTACATATTGAAAACCAACTTATGAACAATTCAGAATACGAACAGCTGCCCAGAACATAACTCGTTTGTAAGTTGGGTAGTGACTGTAGTTCTGAATGGAAGGTCTCACTTACGTTCCCTCTGATGGCAGTTGAAAAGACATGGATATTTCTTGGACAACTGCTTTATCATTTGGTTTATGTAAACTTGGAAGTTTGGGAGGATGTAGCTTGGTGGTTGTTTTTCTGAAGTCTCCAGAGGGGGATCTCTACCGTTGTTTCCCACAGACCCACTTCTCTTCTCGGACGCCTTTCAAAAAGGTTGGGGAGCTCATCAGGGAGGAGAGCTCACTTTAGGGACATGGACACTGAGCCTAAAGACCTTGCACATCAACAGTTTAGAGATGATGACAATATGGCTGGCACTGCAGACCTTCATACATTGTCTGCAGGGCCATTCGGTGGTGATCATGAGTGACAACACCACTGTAGTAGCCTACATAAACAAACAAGGGGGAATGGTCTCCCCGATATGTGCCTTTTGACAATAGAGATTTCAGCCTGATAGAATTGAAAGCCCTGTATATTCCCAGGAAAAAGAACATTATCACTGACCAATTGAGTCAATGGGTTCAAGTCATTGGGACAAAGTGGTCTCAGCATCAAGGTGGTAGCGGACAGTCTGCTCATGGTGTGGGGATGTCTGATGATCAACCCATTTGCCACCAGGTTAAAAACAAACTTCCCATTTTCTGGTCCCCAGTTTTGGATCTGTGGGCAGCGATGCAAGGTAAGTTTCAACATCTGTGGGACAACATACATCCCTACTGTTCAATCTCCTTAGGGAAATTCTGAAATGGCTGTTTGTCACACTGAATCTTCACACTGCTGATGGCTTCCCCATGGCCTCGTGTTGAGTGGTGTGCTGATCTATTGTGTCTCTCATAGACATTCTGAGTTCTTCCCCCATGACCCACTCTTATCGCACAACCATACATTTGCAGGTACCATCAAGCATTGCAATTGCTTCAGCTTCATAGGTAGAGGTTATCCAGAATTTCTTGCAAAAGAAAGGCTTTTCTCAAAGAAGAGCAAAAGAAATGCCTGGCTTCCTCCTCCCCTCGTCAGTGAATGTTTACCGTAGAAAATTGGCCATCATAAATGGGGTTGGTTACTTTCCTGTCAGTGCCTCCTCAACGTGTAGCAGCCTTCCTTGTTTTTCTTCACCAAGATAAAGGGCTATCAGTCTTTGCAGTTATAGCTTATGAGTTGGCCTGCACCCAGTTCTTCCAGTTACAAGGTACTGTATAGACCTTTCGACCTCTTTGGAAATACCTTGGCTAGTAAGGAGCTTTGAACAGTCCTGCCCTCCAAGAGACAAAACCAACTGAGTGGGACCAAATGTTGGTCCTATGGAGTTTGAGGACTGCCCCATACAAGCCTTTGTCCCGGGGATCAGACAGAGATTTAAGTTTGAAAGTGGTTCTCCTTTTTGCCCTTCCATTGGCCAAGAGAGTAGGGAAGTTGTACAGCCTATCTTACCTAGTTCATCTTACTTTAGGGTGGAGATCAGTCTCCTCATTTGACCCAGAGTTTGTGACCAAAGCTGAAAGCCCATCAATTCAGGATTTGAGATTTACTCTTTCGATTCCTTTCCTTAGGGAATTTTTTAGCGAGGAACCAGAAGAGATGTTACTATGCCGAGTTCGCACCCGTAAATATTATCTTACAAGGGTGAGACCTTTCCATCCAGAGTGCTGACATCTTTTAGTGTGCATAGGGAAATGTAAGGAGGTGGTATTGTGGAACAGTATCCCCTTCTGGTTAGGAGGAGTCATTTCCGCAGTGTATGAGGATGGACCCCCACCCATGTGCTCGTGATATTAGAGGCGTTGGACGTTAACTGGAATTATGTAAAATCTTCTCGGTCTAACAGGCAATGAGGGTTGTGGCCCACCGTCGTCAGACCATCACCACCCTCATTCTACCTGAGGAATATCACCCACTGGCCCTCAAGTATGTTTTCTTTAGGGAATCATATATATTATGCCCTATTAACAAGGTAAGATAGGGTCATAACCTCCTTCCACATGTTTTACGAACAATGTCGTATCATCTTATATCTCAAAGATTCTCTGGCAAGAACTGGGTCAGCACACACACACACACACACACACACACACACACACACACACACACACACACACACACACACACACACACTCTCTCTCTCTCTCTCTCTCTCTCTCTCTCTCTCTCTCTCTCTCTCTCTCTCTCTCATCCATGTCACTAACTGGACAGCAAACACTTCACTACCAAAAAATATAATTTATTCAGTAATGTAAAATGACAAGTGGTTCGAATTGAAATGAAAATAAAATGGGAATATC
This sequence comes from Macrobrachium rosenbergii, assembly GCF_040412425.1. Taxonomy (NCBI): domain Eukaryota; kingdom Metazoa; phylum Arthropoda; class Malacostraca; order Decapoda; family Palaemonidae; genus Macrobrachium; species Macrobrachium rosenbergii. The sequence goes on along the minus strand of NC_089745.1, from coordinate 57,854,855 downwards.
TACGACCCAGAATTGCTAGCCCAATTAACCAAGTAAGGAACATAACTTAGTGCTATCAGTGTCAGTTAAATCTTTGCAACTTAAAAAAATCAAAATAAGTTAAATGACAAAAGTGGTTCAATACATCTGAGGAAACGGGAAAAGCACAACTTTTAAAAATGCACATAGAAAAAAATAAAATGGGATGTTTTCGTTACCAACCCCAAAGAAATGTACACAATTAGCCCAGACTCTGTTATGCCAAGTAAGGACACCGCTTACTGGAACCATAACTGTGGTAGTGTGGATGTTGTGTTGTTGTCAGTGTCAAGTTACCAATCTACTAAATCTTTACAACAGTGGAAATGTCTGTTTCAAATAGGTGTTTAGTGATTGGTGATGATGACCGAAAGTCGAGTCAGGTGTACTCTCTCCAATCTTAGCTGTGTTTCTGTACTCTTATGTTGGGTGGGGGTGCCTAGTATTCCCTCCATTTATATTGCTTTTTGTTTTTTGTGTATTCAATACATCTGAGGAAACTGTGTGTTGGAAAAGTAACAATGGGCTGTTTGTGTTGTTTTTTAAAAATAGGCAGTGTTGCCTGATGGTAGTAAGTGTTCTATTGGTGTGGAAAAATAAATGTTTTGTATGTTTTGTGTGTTGGATATGGCAGGGTGCCAGGCTGGGCACGTAGTTTATTATACCAACTGTGAAAAGAAATGTTGTGCCTGTTAGTGATCTTAAACATGGTAAAATCATCAATAAAAATCAAGGAGACATAGCAGATAAAAATAAATCAGTAAAATAGATTAGTATATGTTAAACCAAGTTAATTACAGTAAACCCCCCGGATTTGCGTTCTCATGATTCGCGGACTCACATATTCATGGATTTCTCTTGGGAACGTATCTACCGATTATTTGGGGAAAATTCGCCAATTCGAGATATTTTTTCACTGAGAAATATTCACTAAATACTGTATTTTCATCTCATTTTCATGACTAAATGCACTTTTTGTGATAAAACTATTAAAATACTCAGGTAATGCTCGAGTTACGATAATTCACCTTACGATAATTCGATTTTGCAATGGGGTAAGCAATTAATACCGATACTGTACCACAATATTATATGTAAAATATTTTTAAATTTCGCGCTGGCTCAGGCAGCAGCGTTATCAGGGAGTGAGAGAGACCAAATTACAATAGACAACTTTTCCTCCATCTCTTTACCTCATCTTCTAGTTAAAAAAGTAGAAGAGAATGATAAAAGTACTGTTAGCAACATTATACTGTTGCATAAATGCGTGCAGTCATAAACAACCGACCAAGAAACTGTTGTTTTGCTTATAACCGAATCGGATAACAAAAGCCTTTTACCTGGTATTTTGACCATCGTACGGTCATAAACAATTACCGTACGTTATGGCACAATTGACATTAAGTAGAATAGGACCGATATATTTTTACATTATACCCTTATTCGGTATGGATAAAAGATCGGCAAGGAAATATACAGCTAAATTCAAGCTGCAAGTTGTAGCTGAAGCTGAGAAAACAATGTTCAGGCTGCTGATGACTCTACTGTAAATTATCGTGCATCGGCAACATGGATTAAACTCGATCATAATTAAAATGGGAGAGAAAGTATTTTAATCAAAACTACTGTGCATGAAAGAACACATTGCTGTTATTTTTACTCTGATAAACGATAAATACGTAAAGCTTGTATTATGATGAAATCAAGTGAAAATAGCCAACGGAATCTTGAATTTTTTTTACACAAAAACGCCCCCAAACGGCCATCGTCATCTACTAACGAAAATAATAGATGAATTAATTTCACAACGAGACGTATTTTAGCCATATTTCGACCTAAAAACACTTCATATAATAAAAAATAACCAGAGATACATTTATGCTAACTAGAAGCAAGAAAAGCGCTCAGAACTAAGTTAAATGCAGCGAAATAAACGCCACGTAAACATTTCCAAACCAAAACATTGATCCCTATGATCACAATTTATAATACAAAAGCAATATAAGAATATACAATATTATTGGATAAAGTGTATTAAGGCATAACATTTTAAAAGATCCATGGAAAAGATGCATATTCGTTATGTTGACGTTTGTATAATACAATATGTGAATATAGAGGAGAGTATAATGTAGGTTACGCTACCGTGTATGTAAACAATATACCATAGTGTAGGCTAAGCTAAATCTTGTTTGTTATTCAATTTCTCTTTGTATTGAATTATCATAAGTCACTTTGCATGAACCTCCAGAATTAGCTGATATTAATAATTACTATACCGTGTATGTAAAGAGTATATTTTATTGTGTAGGCTAGGCTACCATATATGTATACAGTACAAGGCACCGAATACCCTAGTGTATGCTAGGTTATGTTTGAGATACGTTTTGGTATTTCTTACGTTTTTTCCAACAAACGATGGTTTTTTTTGGAACCTAACCCCATCGTAAGTAGGATAATACCTGTATAAGCATTTTTAGTTTGTTATGTGTGTGTTTGAACTATCAAAATAGGCAGTTCTAAGTGTTTTTAGGAGGGTTCTAAGTATTCACGGGTTTTAGCTATTCGCGGGGGGGTGTGGTACGCATCCCCCGTGAGTATGGGGGGTTTACTGTAAACCCATTCGGGTATTCTTGAACATAAAGTCCCAGCTCACCTCACAGGCAGCCACAAAATCTTCCAAAAAATCAGATCTGAGCACAAAGAGATCTAACTCTGAAATGTCTAACCTGTACTTAAATTGGTAAGTTCATGCTTAGTGTGACATGCCCATGAAAGCGAACTAGTGAACGCACTTGCTGGATCTTGACGACTTCCTGGCGACATAACCAGCACATCGCCCAATGTACGATGTCCCTTGTCTCTGTGGGAAGCCATACTGACGCTAGGCCTTTGTCAGCACAGACTCACTGAATTGTAGGTGCAGCTTCAGTTTACCTTTGCCCAGAGTGTCTCCAAGCAAACTGCTTAACCCCCCCAAAAGAAACAACACTATAATATATCAATATCCTTCAGCGTTTCATATATGATAAGCCCTTTTACATGGTAGGATAAGAGGTTTGTGCTTATGAAACAAAATTATTGAGATTAGAATGTTTTAGAAAATGAAGTATCAGAATACTTATACTTTCCTGATGTATTTATGAATTTACCATGTTCAATTTATATTATATTTAAGGAATAATTTATAATTCATAATTTTTTCTTGTTCAGGTAATTCCTCTTCAGCAAAACATGGCTGCTCAGAATAACATACTTCAAGCGCTGTCAGAAGCCAATGCTGCTTATGCCACAACTCGTCGTCTTACTAATCAGATTCAGGCGCAGCGAACAGAAGTGATATCTTCACTTTTGGCTTCTTATGATGCTTATCTTAATATTTTAAAGAAAGCTGAGGATGCTCAGGAATTTTATCACAAGTTAGAGGGTCAAGTTAACAAACTTTCAGCCCGGGTAAAGTCAGTGTGTCGTGTACAAGATGAAGAACGAGAAGAAGTCCTTTCAGCAAACGTTAAGAAGTTCACTGGAGGTGCAGCTTTACCCAAAGTTCCTGGTGCACCCATGTTATCATCTGGTCAGCCCTCTGCTATGGACCCAACTAGTTCCAGCAGCACAAGCGGACCCAAATTAAAAGACTTCTTACAGCATATGAAAGGTGGTGGTGGTGCTAGTGTTGCAGGTGCTATTTCATCAGGTGTTATGCCTGCTAGCAGTAACACTCCATCTCAGATGGGAATGTCTGGTTATGGCTATACGGATCCAAGTGCACCATATGCTAGTAATATGCGACCTGCTCCGTTAGGTTCAGAACAAGGAGATGCTTTTGCCTCTTGTGCTGGTCAGTTGCCTGGAGCTTATTCATCAGGCTATGGAAGTCAGACTGGGGCTTACCAACCATCTGCACCTTCTCCAGCTCCATCCCCAGCACCACAGGGCTCAGGTTCTCCTCACAAGGTACCTATTTCAGGTGGTCCATACGGTGCATCCCCACATTACTATGCATCACAACAAATGGGTTCTACAGCATACCCAGCTGTTACAACAGCTGCCAGACCTGCAAGCACCACCCATCCTTCAACAGTAGCTGCCACTGCTCCAAGCACTACTACATCACCATCTTATCCTTCAGTTTCAGCCCCTGTTAGTCAACCTTCAAGTCAGTACGGTGCACATCACCCCTATTATGGTTATCAGGCATCTTCTCATACAACATCAACCTTATCTAGTAACAATAATTCCCAGCTTAAGTTACCACTAGGTTCCCCAAGTCATAGTGCTGGAACCACAGGACAACAGAACCCTTATCAACTGCATTATAATTATGGATCAATAACTTCTCCAGTAGCTTCAAGTGGTGCAGGTGGAGCTCAGTCATCTTCATCAGGAGACACAAGTAATTTATCCCAAGGATATTATAATTACTATCAACAGGTATCTACTGCTAGCAGTGTTGTCAGTAATATTCCCACAACTCTGGCGAGCACAAGTTCTACCACACAGGTTGCTGTAACTCACCCAAGTTATCCATCATCTGCAACATCCACAAGTAGCCTTAGTAACACTCAATATTCATACCAGTATCCACAAACTCAGGTTGCAACTACTCCTGTTACTACTGTTAGTCAAGCAGCAACCAGTATGACAGAATACACCAGTCAGAATGCTGAAGGGTATTTGGGGCAACCTGGATATGCAAATACAGCAGGATCATTCTATTCTTCAAATACTCCAACTACACAGCCTGGTTATTCAAATCCATTAGCACCTGGGTATTCTGGATCCTACACAAATCAGACCTTGGGTACCTACAATGGAGTTACTTACCAGGCACAGCCTTCCACAACAACTCCCCAGGCTACAGGAGCTGCAACCTCTAAGTCATCAGTTTATCATCCATTATCAACAACTGGACAATGGAATGCATATAGTGGATACTCTCCTAGTAGTATTACATCATATACCAACAGTCAAGCAGGCACAGCAGGAACAAAGACGAGTCAAATGGGTGGAACTAATGGGACCAATTACTTATATCCATATAGCCATACATCATCTGTCGCCACTACTACCAATACAGCAACATCAGCTGGCAGTGGTACTGTTCCTTCTCAGGGAGTCTACTCCTCTACAGGGGCCCAAGGTCAGGCTGGCGTCCAATACCACCAAGGAACACAGTATAATCAGAGTTATACACAGCAGCAACAATGGGCTCAATACAGAACTCCACAGGCATATCAGCAGCCACAGATGGGTGGTAGCCAACCTCAGCAGCAACATCCTCAGCAATTACCACAGGCTCACCCACAGCCACAACAACTGCAGCAGCCATCACAACAGCCTCAGCAGCAACCTCAACACCCACCACAGCAGATTCACCAACGGCAACCTCAGCTTCCACCACAACAACCTCAACAACAACCACAGCAGCAAGTTCAGCAGCCTTATACTCAGCAGCCCCAACAGCAAAAGCCACAGCAACCACAGCAGTCTACTGGTATCTCAAATCTGGACCTGCTTTCCGGTATCGAGTTAACATCTCCTCCAGGCTCACAGTGGTCACCTTTAACTCCTCAGCCTGCAAGTGGTGGAGGGAGACCCTCGTCAGATGCTAGTAGTAGTGCTGGGGGAGAAGCTAGCCCAGCTTTACCTGCACATTCTGGCACTGCCCCTGATGTGACTTCTACAGCAGCCTCTTCAAACCAGTTGCCGTGTAATATTGGGAACAACCTACCCAATGTTGTATCTAGTGTAAGTTTGTTGGATTAACTTTTCTATTGAATAGTACTAGTTTTTACTTAGATATAAGAGCATGGATTTAGATGCTTGTGCAGAATAATTGGCATTTCATGTGTATCTGCACTGTAGTAACAGATAATTTGTTGATACTGTACTAAGTAATTATTTGATACTCTATGATAAACACACTTGGAAGCCTTTTATTATTTGGTTTAGAAAATGGTCAGTTTTTTTTATAGACAGAAGTCTTGATGGTGTATGGTATCTTGAAGGTTATCTCTTACAAAATGGTTTCTAATGTTAAGATTGCAAGTAGAAGTTTAATGAATTGGCTTTGTTGTGTACAGTACAGTGTATGATGATTGATGTTGACCTTGAATGAAATTTTATAGATGTTGAAAGTTCAAAGAGATTTACTAATAAAAACTGTGAGAAGCCTATGAGAAATGCCATAAGATTTCTGCTTTCTTATTTCATGTAAAATCAGTTTTGGTACACCACTTTGTAAGGGAGAGAATTTTTTTCAGTGTAAAAGATATAAGGCATGTTTGCTTCATGACTGAATGAAAGGAGTTGTGTGTACGTAGTATGTATGCTGAAGTAGTTCAGTAGATAATGTACAGTACTGTAATAGAAATCTGATCTGACTTAATCATGTTATCTATGGTTGCATATAGTTTTAACACTGATAATGACTAGTGTAACTCTATCTAGTTATTCTCATCTATTTCATATAATCCTATTTTAAAGCTTTATCTAAATTTTTTGAATAATGGTATAATATTGTGCTTTTAAAATATTTACATACTCACATTATCAGTATATATAGTATAATCATCTTCCATAAACTGTCTCTCTTGATGTGTTTCCTTCACTGTTTTGAATGTAAAAACTCAGAGGTAATTCTTAGTTATATAATACATTTTGAGTCTTTAAATGTATTTAGTAAACTGGATTTGGTTTTGCCTCATTTTTAATGTTATTTTAAAATATGATTAGCATTGTTGTGGCAATAAAGCTAGAAATAGGTAATTTTTAGGGTTTGGTTAGCATTTTTGGTGGGTATTTAAGTTGGCTGTGATTAGGATTTAGTGATTCATGGTTCATGGATTTTATGGTTGACAACTAAGCTATTGAAGTGTTACAATGTGCAAAATTGCCATTTACTGCCTGTAGCTATAAGCAGTGTTTTGCCCTTAAGAAAAGAGAAATGGACTAATGCAGTAATTTTGCTATAATATAATCATGAAGCTACAAATGTTGTTTAATATTCAATTCACACTACTTCAGGAATATCCCCTATGGAGAATTGTAACTGGAGGGGATAGTCCCGAAGTAGTGTGAATTGTATGTTAAAGGACATTTTTAGCTTCATGAGTGTATATAAATCACAGTATGATAAAAATCACACACACATGCACACACACACACACAACACACACACACACACATATATATATATATATATATATATATATATATATATATATATATATATATATATATATATATATATATATATATATATATATATATATATATACATGAGGGTAAGTCAAAAGTTCCAGGAAAAATTCAATATACTCTTTATTTAAGGAAATTCAAACATCATTTTTCTACATATCTACCATCTAACTCTATACACTTTTCAAAGCGCTGTTTCCACCTCTGCAACCCTTCTTTGTAGAAATTTGGGGCCTTTCTATTAAACCATGTTGAAACTGCATGTTTAGCAGCATCCAAAGATTCAAACCGGACTCCTCTTAAGTGTTCCTTGAGTTTTGGGAACAGGAAAAATCTGAAGGAGCAAGATCAGGACTTTGCAAAACGACTTTTGTAGTAGTTTCCGGTGATTGTTTTTTTGTCCTTCAAAGGAAATCAGTCAAAATCACTCCTTTGGAGTCCCAAAACACTGTTGCCATAACCTTCTGGGCAGATCTCGCCACTTTGAACTTCACTGGTGCAGCTGAACCTCTTGGTAACCATTGCTTTCATTGAATTTTACTTTCTGTGTCATATTGATGGATCCAAGTTTCATCTCCAGTAACAATCCGGTCAAAAAACTCTGATTCATTTGATTCAATCTTCGTTAAAACTGCAAGAGAAAGTTCAGCTCTTTGATGCAGTTGGTCTTCACGCAACGCTTTTGGGACCCAACGTGCTGAAAGTTTACTCAAACCAAGATTTTCATTTAAAATTGAAAATGCGGAACCATGGGAGATCCCAGTTTCATTAGCTATCGTATCGATAGTAATCCGACGATCTTCATCCACTAGATTCTGCACCAAAGTCACAATTCTTTCATTTTTTGCAGTCGATGGTCTTCCCTCTCTTGGGTTGTCTTTGAGGTCCTCCCGACCATCCTTAAATCGCTTTATCCAATCATAAACAACTGATTTAGATGAGAAGAATCTCCATAAACTTGTTGCAAAGCTTCAATAATTTTTTCCTGGTTTCCAATCAAGCTTGGTCAGGAACTTGATGTTAGTTCTCATCTCAAAATTTTTATTTTCCATGGGTTCAAGAAGTTACTTTTCTGAAGCAGATGTTAACACCACGGTAGCAAGAGGATGACTGAGGTATCAAGTCTATATGGATCACTACATCACAGATAATTGTTTACCAAGTATTTGGGTTGTTTCATTCCTGTGTAAATACATCATTCAACATTTTTTCCTGGAACTTTTTGACTTACCTCGTATATATATATATATATATATATATATATATATATATATATATATATATATATATATATATATATATATATATATATATATATATATATATATATATATATATATATATATATATATATATATATATATATATATATATATATATATATATATATATACATGTATATATTATTTATATACATGTATATATAATATACATATGTATACAGTTAACTAGTACTGTTTATAGCAGTTTCCTTTGTATGCTCTTTTAAGTTATTTCTGATCATTTACAGAAATGAGGGGTGGGACATCTTTAGTTAATCATATTAGCTTAATACTAACTAAGTGAAATGGGTAAATAACTGAAAAACTACAAATATATTAGTGTTACTGAGGGGAAGTTTTAATTGGACCAGTGATTCAGTTATCTTGACTCACTGGGCTGGTTCTAAGTGTTAGCTCTTCAATGAGAAAGTGAAAATTTGAGCAGGATAAAGTTGAAGTAAGATAGTAAATTAGGAAGCATTCAATGTTAAAATGAAGAGTGGAGGTAGAAAACTGCACCCTGGCTTGCTGCTACCCTGAAAAGAACCTTTAGACTCATAATCAGTGCACTAGGCAATGTACATTGGAAGTGCCATCTCCATATAGAGAGATGCTTTGGTAGACAGAAGACTTGTTTAGAAATATTCATAGATTTAAAAGAGGGGTAACACAGTACAAAGACTGAGTTCAAGGTAAACGAATGTGATATGATGAGTAAATCCATTAAAACAGTATTGGAGAAATTCTGGTAGACCCTTTGGGTTTTAAGAATCAACGAAAGAATTTAGTCAGTACTCCATAAATGGAAGGAATGAAGTTTGGTGCTTGTCGATGATGTATGGCACTGTACTGAAATTAGAATTATTAGAGATATTGGAGTTTGTTTGAAACAAAGGGATCAAATGTTTGATGAGAGGTAGTGAGACATTGTGTTCTTAAGCTAAATAGACTCTAAACTCAACAGGAAATACATGGTACAGGCAGTCCCCGGTTAATAGTGGGCTTGATTAATGGCGATCCGGTTTTACGGCGCTTGCCTAGCGATGAAAATCGGCAATTTTCGGTGCCAAAAATCGCTGATAATTGCCGATTTCTGCTTATCGGTGCCAATAATTGGGTATTGGCGCCGATACATACCTAACAGAGGCATCGATAACCGAAAATCGGCGCTTTTCAGTGCCGATAAGCCCCGAAAATCACCGAAAAAGCGCCAGAAATCGCCGATTTTCGGCTAGTGGCGATTTTCGGTTATCATCACACCCCCAGAACGGAACCCCTGCCGATAACCGAGGACTGCCTGTATAGGAGTGGATCAGATATATCATGAAGGGGAAAGACTGCTATAGTATTAATGATAATGTGGAAGAAAACTGAATATGATAAAATGTGATGACCATAAAAAAGATGTAACTACTTGTTTCAAAAAGAGTGTTGAGTGCATAAGCAAAGAGACCCATTAAGAAAAGCATTTGAGGTGATTCTAAGGCTGTTATGCTTTAGAAATGATTGTAGTTTATTGGAAATACAGCAGTCAAGTTGTCTTGGATGTTGTTATGAAGAAGGGTTAGATTGTAGTTTATTGGAAATACAGCAGTTAAGTTGTCTTGGATGTTGTTATGAAGAAGGGTTAGATCAGGGCAAGGATTGTTTTTTAGTATTAAAAAAAAATACATTTAATAGAGGAAGTGTGATGTAGGTGGTGATGACTCTAATACAAGAGATAAGCATAGATTGGAAAAATATGGGGTTTTGAAAATATAAATTTATTATTATTATTATTATTACACATCACTAAACCACCGGATATGAATATCGGTCAATTGCTTGCAACCATTCCAGCGCAAGAAAAGCAATTGATAAGACGAATTGAGCGTTTACTATATAAAATAAATACTGTTGAAACTGCCATTTTGTTTAACAAAACCTGTATTAAAGATGGTCCTTTTCCTATTATTATTATTATTATTATTATTATTATTATTATTATTATTATTTTAATCAAAGAGTTGAATCATATTATTTAGACTAGGTAAGGCTGGCCCAAAGGATTTGTTTTTTAATAAGAAGTGAAAATTAAACCAAGGTTAACTTATAAAAAGTAGGACTGCTTGGTTGGAAGATACTAAAGGGAACAGATGAAAAGTGCGAAAAACCAATGCAGTTGTTTTGTACCACCTGACGTGCATGGTGCAAGGTACACTGAAGGCTGAACCCTCCTATGGGGAACTTCCCCATGGATGGGCAACCAAAGCAATTATGATTTTAGCAATGTAATATGTGGTCAGAAAGTTGGGATGTTGATTTATATAGAGTATTTTGTTTTTATTGTACAGTACAATGCATGAGAATAGGTGGTGTACATTTTTTTTTGTTTTAAGGTTTAATTCTTCATACCTTAAGTACAAGTACAGTAATGGAATTTTTACCTTAAAAGTGATTATTCCTTGTATTTGTAAGTATTGTGTGTTGGGTAATAGAAGAAATTTTAAATACTTACAGATTTGCCTGGTTTGGCAACTAAATAATAATAATAATAATAATAATAATAATAATAATAATAATAATAATAATAATAATAGCTGCATTTTGCTCAGGCTGTTGGTAATTATCTGTTGGTGATTTTAAAATATATTATGTAAAAATTTTGGGAATGTCTATATTGATGGTACAATATTTACATGAACTTTTAAGTACTTAACATATGGAAGTTATTAATTTAATAATTTTGTACTGAAAGCAAAATAATGTCAGAGTTTTGTCTTGCATTAAAAAAATTATTAATCTGTTAGCTTTTATTTTTGCTAAGTCATTTAAAAATGAAAGATAGTTAGTCATCAAATTTTCAAAAAGTTTTGTGACAAACTTTATTGTAGTTTTTCTTTGCTTGTAGTTTTAAGAGGTTAGTTATTGAACAAAAGTTAGATTTATGAGATATTTTAGAACTGTATTTTATTTTAGTACTGCCTTCCAAAAATATCTGGGTGCATTGCCAAGGAGAAACATAGGATTATTTGATTTTAGACTTCCAGTAATGATATCCTATGCACCTCAATTATTTGTATTAAAGTTAAAACTGCAGAATCTTTTTGAGATGTTTTTAAAGTGCTGTCATTGTTTTTGTTTGGGAGGCCGTACCGTTCTTGAACTATATTTCAAATATTCCCATCTTACTTCAACACTGAGGTATTTAGTTTAATGTATAAGTTTAAAAGTTTAATTCTTTAAGCCTTCAGTTGAATACAAAACTTTTTAGGTTTTCAGGCCTTATTTTAGACATACTATACCAAAGTCGATGATTTGCAGAATAAGTTGGCTGATATTGAAAGTGAGAGAGTGATTAAAATTTACGAAGTAAAATAAATCTGTTATTGATATTCTTGACTCTGTAGTTACAAAGGTAAAACTTTACTTTTAAGTTGCATGTTACTACGACTAGTGATTTACTTGACAGAAATGTGAAAACTCTTAAGTTCCCAACTGCAAGCATATTGAAATGTAATGCAGAAAATTCAAACACCCCATCATTGTTATTTACATTTTTATGTTGGCTATTTCTTGTATTATAGGTCGAATATGAAATTATTTTTCACTCTTCAGCCTCACGCATTTTCTGCTCAAAATCACATCTTGTCTTTGCCATCGTTTCTCTAATTTTTCCATGATATCTTGGAAATTCCTACAGGTCATTTTATTGCTGCTTCATAATATATATATATTACTTTCCGACTAACTGTTCCCCCATCCCCTCTTGTCACATTTTCAAACTGCTATAATTTTTTAGGTTTCAGTCTGTTTTTCAGCTGCTAGACAACACATTTCTCCTCCACATCCTCGTTTATAATATGAGCTTCCTAATTCACTGCACTTTGAAGTCCACCTTTGTGCAATCTTACATTTTTCTTTTTCAGTTCCCTTGCCTATGTGCTAAAGAATATTACACAAATGTTCTTCCTCTTGCAAGGCTTGCCTTCTGTCACAACATTGTGCCCTTTCTTCCTGTCATCCCACTTTGCTCATTTTACATATATTTGACACTGAAAATTTCTTAACTCCATGTATAATGGATGATCCTTAGTATCTCTTATGATGCTGTCTTGTCATGTTCATTATTGGTACTCAGTTCACCCCCACATCTTTCCCCCAACACCCACATGAAAACTTTCATAACTACGGTATCCTCTGGTGACTTTATAGCTGACATCAGCTTCGTTTTGCCTCTGCTGAATTTCAGCTCTCACTCCACCATTCCACTCATCCACCTTTTAAACATGTAGAACCTACTGCTCTGTCTCTCCTGCTAACACTGCGATCATTTACACATGTCAGCTTTCAGAAGCCTCCCTTTTTGCACACCTTTGGAGCTTCCTCCAGTACTGCGATAAACAGCAAAGGATTCAGTGGTGACCCTCAGTGGATCGATCCCAAAATATATATAAAATCTGATACACCTGGCTGTATCTTCCCTGGAGATCTTGTATTTTGGTACAACAATGTCATTGGCTTAATGCAGTCTTTCTAGTACCCTAAGCTGTGCTGCCCATCTGAATGCATGTCTTGGTATTCTTGTCTTATAACTTATCAAGATCCACAAATTTGCACTTTAACTTTCTTCCTGTATGAGGTACTTTTTTGTAATAGTTAGTTACCTTATAAGAAAGTGCCTTTGTTGTTGACTTCTCTGGTATGAAGCCAAAATGACAGTCTGTTTAAAAAAATTTTTCACAATTTCCTCATGCACTTTTCTAGTATTTTTATAGCATGCTTAGGGACTCTTACTGATATTTGAATGTCATAGTGTACTGCGTACCCTTTTCCTTTTTATACTGTTATTATCAAACTTTCCTCACTCATGTGGTCTTATCCAATCCTTTATCCAATTTCGTAAATTTTGTTCAGCTTGTCAGTTACTGGATCTCCAGTGTTTATTGAATCAAGGTTTGGAGTTTTTTTTTTAATATCTTTAGGGAAAAGGTGATAGTAAGTTTTGTTGGTACTTTTCTAACAAAATTTAGCGTAACAAATTGAACTTTACAGACAGACTACAAATTATACTCTCCAGTTTGTTTTGGGAAATCCCCCTTGACTAAAGTATACTTCATACAGTATTCACATTGATATATGCCAGACCTTGCCATTGGAAAAATGTGTATTTAATTTTTACATTAAGATACTGACTAGCTTCTTTTAAGAATTAATCATTTGGAAGAGCCTTTTGACAGCCTGCTTTAATTTGTCTTAGTTTTACCATCATTCTGGCAGCACTTGCATTTCTCCCTGTCACTAGAAATTGTTTTTGTGTCTGCTTTTTATTTTAGCCTACATCCTGTACGCATCATATATCAACCTTTTTTCTAGTCAGCTTAACCACCAATTCTTTGTTTTTCCTACTCTTGAGCCTACATTTATCATGCTCTTTATCAATGCAGTTGCTTTATTTATATTTTCCCATAGGTTCTTTCACACCTACCTATGTAGAGGATGCTTGGCACCAAGGCTATTTCATTTCACTTTATCCAGTTGTTAAATTTTTAATTGCAATGTAATTTTGTAAAGAGTTGTAATTTATTAGGTAAGATGATATATATCTTTCATGAGAACAAACTTTTGTACCAGCCTTGTGAGAATTATGAATGTTTACTCATTGGTCTGGTTAGACTACTTATCAGTAATGATGATAATGATAATTCATCTTGAGTACTAATTTTTTAATTGGGGCTGTCTTTTATTTTTATGAATTAAAAAAGTTCATGCTGACCTGACTCAGCCCAGCAAAATTTGTTTGGGCTTGGGACTGGCTGTTGGTGAGTCATTAACTCATTTTGACTTTTACAATTCACAGGCAGGAAATTTTGGTGTTATAATCTGCAGGCAGGAAATTTTGGTTTTACAACCCACAGGCAGGAAATTTTGGTGACAACAAAAATTATGTAGTATATTCAGTGTTATCTGATACAAAGAGAAAGGTTAGAATGTGTAGAGTACCAGATTATTTGGGGGGGGGTTGTGTGTGTGTGCGTGCGCACGTCTGGTGAAGCAGAAAGTACTCTACCTAGAGAAGGGGATCCAACATCAAACTGTATGGTCAGTCTTAGAAGGGTCGTGTTTTTTCTAGTTGTAGTGTCTGAGTGGGAATTTGGTGTCTTGGCCAACCTTCTAATCCAAAGTGACTCAACTGTACCTTAATTATGTATTACACCCATGTGTACTACCTCAGTCAATTAGTAGCATGCAGTTCTCATGTCAAGTTTTGCCTTTTTGAAGTCACCTGATTTGTAAATGCCACTCTGCTTTTATTGTGTTGATTTTATATTGGATTATCACTTTCAGTTGCAAGTGAAAAAAAGTTTGTTTGTTCTTGAATATCAGCCTTGTAGTATTTCATGAAAAGTAAATTTTAGGTAATTTTACATTCTTATTTAATAGAATCTTGATTTTTATTGAGATTTATTTGTAAGTTACTGTATTGTTATTGTTGCATCACAACCTCATCAGTCACATCATGCCCACATTCAAGGCCTCGAATGCCCCCATACAAAAAAATGATCATTCACAAGTGTGCCTTCGGTACGTAATAACTACCTTGTTTGTAGCTGGTGTGTCTGCATTGTATGGAGCTCTACAAGAATTTCCCTATTTTTTTATTGGTCAGGATTATTGAACAGTATTCATTCATCTGCATTTAATTTTCCTTTTCCACCTTTGCTGTGTACAGGTATTGTCAGCTTGAGTTGTACCTATGAGACTGGATAATTCTGTATAATTTTTAGACTGAATTTTGTTTGTCAGTTTTTTAGACATAATTTTAATACAATCTTTTTAGCTTTATGTTCATTATTGGAATTATTTTGTTTAATATTCTTTAAAAAAGCTGTACTAAATTTTGAGAGTAAAATTTCTTGTTGAATTGAAATTTACATTCTTTTACATGTTTTAATCAGTTCTCTTTAAGTCTTTTTGGAAAATGGCATATCCTGCTGTCTGCTCTCTTAAGTTATCAGATAAACATTCCAACAGATCATCAAGAGGTACCTTTGCAAATAATGATAACACATCAAAACTCACAAGCCTGGATTCACTATTAATCTGTATACTGTATTATTTAATTCAGCTTTAAAGACATTGTTCTTTATATTAGCATCAGAAAGGTACCAACTATATTTTGGTTGGAGGGTGAACCTACACCTGTTGTGTAGCACCTGTCACGACCAGGGTTGTTTTCCTACCCCTTGTCTGTGAAACATCAGTGCAGTGGTTTCCTTGGCATCTGAGTTTTGTGGCTTCTTGAGAGTCCTTGTTCTCAGAAGGTGAAGGAATGATAATCCTCTTGTGATGTGCAACTGCTTGATACTTGGCATGTCTGCTAACTTCTTATCACCTCTCTCTCTCTGTAACAGATCCTGCTGTGCTTTTTGTGTGCGGTGATTAGATTGCCAGCTCAACTTAACCCTGATCTTTGCCTGTCTGCCATTTTTCTGCTGTGTCTGTGCCACAAGTGCAACCTTTTGCTTTACTTCCACCTCCCCTGCTTTGGATGTTCTAGTGTCAGTTTCTGTTTGCTGTTGCAAGAGATATTTTTCTCTGTGTTATGGGGGATCCAGGACCATCTTCAATTATTATCTCAACTGTGTCTGCCTTCACCTCCTTCACTGCCAACTGTTTCTGCTGCACCTGCTTTGCTTACTGCTCTTGCTGTTCCTGGTATTTCTCAGACTTTAATTGGGGTTTTTGCTGGGTCTCCTCTGCCCCTGTACTCTTAGTGTTTCTATTTCTGTTGTTACTAATGTTTTGCTTTGACTGCAGTGTGTGTGTGTGTGTGTGTGTGTGTGTGTGTGTGTGTGTGTGTGTGTGTGTGTGTGTGTGTGTGTGTGTGTGTGTGTGTGTGTGTGTGTGTGTGTGTGTGTGTGTGTGTGTGTGTGTGTGTGTGTGTGTGTGTGTGTGTGTGTGTGTGTGTGTGTGAGAGAGAGAGAGAGAGAGAGAGAGAGAGAGAGAGAGAGAGAGAGAGCCATGCTGCCTGCCAATCCTACAGAACCAGTTGAGCCTGCTAATCCTGCTGTATTAGCTGTTCTTGTGACCCTAGTGGCAATTGTTGCTCCTGCTATGTCTGTTGCACCAGCTGCTCCTTCTATGTCTGCCACTCTTCCTGTTTTCACTACTACTGGTGAAGTGCTATCACCAGTCTTACAAATTGATAATGCTTCTTCTTCCAGCAATCGTGATTGCAGGTCCAGCAGTCATGATTGCAGCAGCAAGTCCAGCTTTTCAAAAGAGCCCTTCATGTTTTGACTCCCTGATAGTTGCTACTCCCTCAGAGGTGTTGGGTAGATGATCACCCAGCCCACTTGCAGGGAAGGGCACTTATTTTGGATATTAGGCTATTTAGTGTTGTGGCAGAGTTAAGGATGAGTAGCCTTGATGATGACCCAGCCAGCCAGCTATTCAGGCTTGAGCTTACTCTTGCTACAAGAGGTGTTTTAGTTGAAGTCAAGCTTTGTATGGAAGGTGGAGGTTCAGCTCTGTGTTTGACAATACAGTGACATCTTTGCATTCCTTCTCTCCAACTGACCATTGGCTGAGAAGGATTTACAGGTTGCAGAAATGTTCATCCCTGATGAGTCACCCATCATTGTCTGAAGAGGGAATAGAAAAGTAGGCTCCAGCATCCTTCATCCCATATGTAACCCTCTCACCAGGTGAGGGTAATATTGCCATGAGACTTCTCCGAGAGTTTGCTCCTCTCACTAGGCCAGGACAGTGGTGCTTTCATAGGGCAAGGCATCAGTCTTACACATCCAGATGAAAGTGTATCTTGATGATGAAGAAATAGGATGTTGTCATCAGGGACCTGTCTAATTTTCTGTTCTTGCCCCACTTGCTCCTCAAGGTTTTGCTGTTTGGTTTTTTGATATTATTCTAAGGGCAAAGTGGCATATGAAATTAGATGCCTCGTCCTCATCTGGGCAGTATTCATCGCCAGCTTCATCAGCCCAGAAACCAAGACATTAGGGGATTGCCATCTGTGTCTTGAAGGTGCTCTTACCTGACCACCACTGCAGGATGAACTTGGTGAAAAGGTATCAACCACTTTTCATGCAGGGAAAAGGTTACAGTTTACAGCAAATACCCAGATAAGAGTGGGTAGATGATTTCTTTGCTTGTTCACTGGCAGTTCCTGAACCAGTGTGGCCTTTCTCCAGAAATGTTTAAAGCCATGGCAGAACGTATGAGGGTAACCGTGTGTAGTTAATGGTATCAGGGTCAGTTAATGATTCGCCACTCTGTAAGTAAGGCCCCTTATGTTTCAACTTGTGGATTATGGGACTTGAAATCAAACTGTAGTAGTTTCAGTGGTTTAAGATAAACAGACAAAAAAGTTATATGAAGTTGCTAGTCCTCTGAAGTGGATAGTGGTTGGCCTGCTATTTTGTTGGTTGGCAGTTAAAAGCCGTGAGGAGTGAATTATTATTAGCATCTATTTTCAGGTATTTCCCAGTTCCTCTGATGAAGAGTTTGAACCTGGGCTTAGACATTGACACATAGACATCTACAATTCAGATTTCAGAAATTGAGATCAGAAGACTGCTGGCCAACATAACATTCAGTGGTTCAATTGGCAGTGGAGTCATCCAGCCAAGTTGTGGCAGTCATGTACTGTTTATCTTGCATCCACGGAAATAACTATGCAGCAAGAAAGAGCAAAAAAAATGTAACAGAATAGAACTGGTTGCATTATTCAGTATAGGCAGTATATCTCAAAACAAATATCTTCAAAAACGAAAAGAATAATGAATAATTAAGTCAAACGGCAGGCAGCAGAAGAGAGACGTTTGTCTCAGACGCAGCCAAAAATAAAAATGATTGTGTACCATCTGGATGGGAGGGATTCCTCCCCTTTCGTCACTAGCCAGCTACCAATATCCACCTTATTTAAGTTACATGGCCAGCTCTAGCTTGAGCTGAAAGTAAATCCCCTATATAAAGACCAATGGTTTGTATGTTAGAGACAATACAAATTGCTTAAAAAATTTGTCATTTCTGTATGAGTACTTCAGGATGAGGTGTCTACAGCCCCAGCAGCTGAAGATATGGTGTATGCTATTTTTTTTTAAGTTGGTTGCAGCTGTTGAAGACATGGTGTGTGGTTTTTTTATGGAAAGTTAGTTCATCATAACTACTTCAGGATGAGGTTTCTACAACTTCAGCTGTTGAAGACATAGTGTGGTTTTTTTTTTTTTTTTTTTTTGAAAAGTTGGTTCATCATAACTACTTCAGGTTGAGGCATCTGCAACTTCAGGTCTTAAAGACATGTTGTGTCCTTATTTTTTGGAAAGTTGGTTCATCATAACTACTTCAGGATGAGGTTTCTACAACTTCAGCTGTTGAAGACATAGTGTGATTTTTTGTTCTGGAAAAGTTGGTTCATCATATTGATTCCTCAGGTTGAGGTGTCTACAACATCAGATGTTGAAGACATGATGTGTGCTTATTTTTCAGGGAAAATTTGGTCCATCATATTGATTCTTCAGGTTGAGGTGTCTACAACATCTAATGTTGAAGACATGATGTGTGCTTATTTTTGGGGAAAAATTTGGTTCATCTTAACTACTTCAGGATGAGGTGTTTACAACTTCAGCCACCGGAGATATAGTGTATATTTTAAATTCATCAGACTTTTTGGTTCTAAAGCTTTGACTATTTAAAGTACCCTTTTGATTACATGATCCTTGGCTTCTGACTCGTATAGTCCGTAAGTGTTCTGGATTAATTAAACAATCTTGGACTCAAATCCTTGATCTTCCTCGTAAAGTAAGACTTGGGCATAATCGATGGGCTTGTGATGAAATAAACCAAGGTTTTAAAACAAAATTTTTTTTTTTTCATACAAATCCATCAATTGTATATGCAAGTGCCCACCTCCCATCTCTTAATTTTCTACTGTTTAACATCCAGCATAAAAAAACTGAGAAGGTTAGCTAATTACCTACTAGTGACTTGTGATTTTCTTTTCTTTCTAGAAGACAAAGCACTGTATTTTGGGACATTCAAGACCACAAATGTGTGTGATGATAGTGTTGGATTTTTTTATGAAAAACTAGTTTCCAAAACTGATTTTAGGCATATACTTAATTTCCTCAAATACGGGGGGTCATGGTGTTGTATTGCATGTGGTAATTTTTTATTACTATGTTCTTTTCAGTTATGGTAGCTAACAAAATATCTGGAAAAAAATACAGTATTAGCAAAATTACTCTTCTTTGTTTTCAGTGGTTAGGGAGGGTGTTCTTTTTTTCAAAATTAGCAATTTTTAGGGAGAACATTACAGTACTTGAGAATATAGGAAAAGCTGAGGAAAATTCTTTTTGTCTTGACTTTGCTTTTTTTTTTTTAAATAGGTAAAGGATTAATGTTTCCTTTGAAAACTGTTTAAATGTTATTAAAAGATAAGGATGAATAGTATTTTAGAGAATTTTTCTTTTTCTGAATAGGTTAAGTCTAAATGTTAGGTATTTTGATTTCAGAGAGGGTGAGTGTAACATTTCATGATTGGTAAAGGATTGATGTTATTTATTAATTTTATGAAGAAGAGGTTTCCATTATTCTCAGCTGGTGGTTGGTGTTATTTGCTTAATCGTATAAAAGAGGAGTTTTTGTAATGTTGAGTGGGTGGTAGGTAAGTTGGGCTGTAAATGAGTTTAGCATTTTTAAATACTTTGGTAGTTGGTGGACAGGTTTGATTAATGGTTATTAAAATAGAGGCACTTGTTACGCAAATTAAACTGCCTCATGCTGGCTTGGGGTCTTGAGGTAGAGCAAGTAGAAGATTGGCATCCCTTGAATTTTTATCACAAAGGATATATACTCTTTGTACTTCAGAGGAAAGTGGAGGAAAGGCATCAATACTCTTCAGTTATTATTCTTAATTTTATTGTTATAGTACACACATTGTTAACATTTAAGAGGCCAGTATATATACAAGAAATGGTTGCTTAAGTACCTCTGTGGTTGCTATGTAATATTCAAGTTAATGCATGGAATTGCCCCTACTTGGAGTTTGCTATACTTGTAATACACTTGTTAATCTTAAGCATATTTTACATTTTAAAAATAATTCGGAACTGATGCACTGGTGGTTGTTGGACTCTTATTCATGCTGTAATGAGAAGGAAATGCTGAAGTGAATCTTAACTTTTTGCCCTTGGTAAAAAGACAGTTAACAGAAAATTGTAAGGTAAGGGCTATAAGAGTGCTTTTCATTAGATTTTCCTAGTATTTGCACATTAGGAGCAAATTCAAGTTTTCTCCATTCAGACATTTGGTGTCCTATTTTAACCCATTCTTATTTGGGAATTTGATTTTTTTATTTTTTTTCCTTACTGTACCATTTATCTCATGTTTAAGATTTTTACCTTTGTATCCTTTTCCTATTCAGTCATACCAGGATATAGAAAATATAAACATTAATGCACATTGATACATATATTGATAATGTGTATTTTTTGAGCATTGGTTTCTTTTGAAGATGTTGAGTGGAAATTTTGTTGGGATATTCTCAAATTCATGCACTGGGTTTGCATTATATCAGAAAGGCACAACCAAGTTAGAGAGGGAATTAAAGAGAAAGGCTCATAGGCTAAAACGAGATGAAAACAACTACGTAGCATAACTGTGTAGAAAAATAACTATGCAGTAAGAAAGAGTGAAAATTAATAAAATGTAACAGAAAAGAACTTGTTGCATTATTTCAAAACAGGCAAAATATCTCAAAACAAATGCAAAAAGAATATTAAGGAATTAAGTCAAATGGCAGGCAGCTGAAGAGACATGCCTGTCTCCGACGCAGCTGAAAAGTAAAGAATGCTTACCAGCTAGATGGAGGGGATTACCTCCCCTTTCGTCAGTAGCCAGCTACCAGTATCCACCTTGTTTTAAGTTAAACGGCTGGCTCCAGCTTGTGCTGAAAGTAAATCCCTTATGTAAAGACCGAGGGTTTGTATGTTAGGAAAAATACAAATTAAAAATTTGGCATTTTTCTAAATCGTCAAAGACAATTTTCACTTTTATTTTTTTAATCAGAAAATTTACAGAGAACTGAATTACTTGTTGGATTTTCTATCTCAGATTTGAAGTAAGCTTTCTTCAAACAGTAGTCTGTTATATTAAAATGCTGCATTCATAAGAACCTTCTTGTCTTTTATTTAGTGCTTTTTGTTGTATGAGGTCTAGTAGACCAATGTTTCAGGGAATACATTTCAGAGGTAAATTTAAATGCTGGGAGAATCTTTTGTTGGTATTGATTATGTTTAGTCTTACAGGGTTTTAAAAAAAAGTTTGGTTATGGAAGGTTTGTTGTTCTTGATTCAGATGTCTACTTACAACTCTTATAGTATAAGCTTTTAAAATCCCTAAAAGATATTGTTTATGCAAAGTATGGAGAAACAGACAATTACATTTCCATGAATCCTAGACTTACCAGTCATGTATGAGCTTGTAAATTAGTTATTGTAAGTTGAGGACAGGAATACATATTGGTCATTTAAAAAGGTGATCAGTATTATTTTAGGATACAGGTTTTTGAAACATGAAAGGTTATGCAATTACTAGAAAAAATTATGTGATGAAAAGCCCTTTGGAGAGCATATCTCATAAATGTTTTGCCGAGTTCACTTTTGGAAATGTACACGTATATAGTAGCATCAGTTATCCCAGACAGTTTTGAAATGCATAGTGATATTAACTGGCATAAGTGATTGTTGGTTGCTTTCTTATCAAACTGTGATTATCATACAATTTACCCGTTTTCATGACAGTGCTATATTACTAAAGTGATTTTTCATGTCTATTATATGACAAATAGTAAAGCATTGTGGTTAATTTGTATATTTTTGTTTATTGTTTATTGCATGCGTTAAGAAAATTACTGAAAAGGCTTTTGTGCCTTCTTTTGGGTGGGTCCTCATAGAGGATTACTTTCATTTTAGTTTTGAAACTTCAATGCCCATTTACTAACCATAATCTGCTGGCAGTGAAAACAATTATAATTCATTTCTGTCATAATTATAAAACGGTTGAAGTAAAATTGTAGAAGTAGAAATGTTCAGCAAGTATTGTCTCAAGATAAATCATTCAGAAACTGATGACCAGACACTGTATTATTCATTGATGTTGCTCATTTCATGTTCCTGTTTTTTAATCATAATAATATTTTACAGTATGGTACAATTGATGTGTGATATTTTTTTTATGAAAAATACTCTAATAAGATGCTGCTGGATTAGATGAACTCATTTAATAATGAACTAAACTTAATTTTACTTAATACTGTACTATTATGAAAAATTTGAAATGACTACAGAAGTTTATTCATTACTTACACAGTTTAAGCTTTATAATACCTGTACTGTATTGGAAAGATTTAGGAAATTCATATGTTCAATGAAGTTATGAATATATGTGTTTAAGCCAATTGTATAAATAAATAGTATCAATTACACCACATGAAATTATTTTCAATTTCCACTGCTCTTGTACTTTATTCATGAATATGTACAAGGACATTTCCAAAATGCCTATTTCTTTATTTTGAATGTATTCAGTCCTTTTAATTGTTCCTGGATTGTTTATTCAAACATCGTTCTCCTTGAATGACTAAAGGCAAATATACTGTTATGTTTATACATGTGGGGTAAGTCCCCAAACACAAATTAATGATTTAAATATATGCTTGTATGCATTGGCATAAAATTGATTGATGGCCAACAGTATGTCTGATGTAGAAAGTGGAGTGGCTTTTACAGTTTTTGAATGTATGGTTGTAAAGTGAATGATTTTGTAGTATGAAGACATTAAAATTTACTGAAAAGAGTGTATTATTCATAAGAAAGGTTTTTAATTTCATGTGCGTCTGGTAGGACTATTGGTACAATTATATTTACTCCATAACTCATGTATTCTTGGGCATTGCTTAACATTTCAATGAAATAATGATACCTGATTTTTTGTTTTCTGTTGTTGAGATGTATATAGACAAATAGTAGATGACATTTGATGGAGGCATAATACTGTAGTGTATTCCTTAGGTGGTTGTGATAGGATAGGAATAGAAGTACTTGAAGCTTCTTTTATGTCAAGTAGATGTTTATTTCTTACCATATTCATATAACCAGTAACCAGCTAGCCTTGAATAAGATGTGCATTCCTTTGACGAGTGAATTTTGTTACAGCATAGCTCTAAACATCTGAAGGTTTCTTTCTTGTGAAAAGTACTGTACATTATGTAGGTATATTGCTTGTCTAACCTCCTTAAGACCGCTGTAGTTAATTTGACTTGATAAAGTAAGCTCTGAGCATTTTCCAATAAGTGCTTTGTTTCATTGCAGAATACAGCTGTCACAAGCACTCCCTCAGAAACATCTGGTGCTGTCTCCTCCAGCATCTTAGACCTCACGGCTTTGGCTAAGGTACTTCTTTCTCTTTCTCTAAGATAAAGAAGCAAAAACTAACAGGCTTAAGAGATCTTGTAGATAGTACGTTGCCCACTTCAGCTTTTTTCTTTTTACTAGCTTTTTTGCTTGCAACTTTTGAAATGAAAATAACATTTATGTGACATGTAGATGTTTTTATTTCAATGTAAACATCTTTTTTGTAAAAAGTTTTTGGGGATATACTACTCTTCAAGATCTGGCCTGTTTAATTTAATTTTTGCTTAAAGGGGTGATTGGTTATATAAAAATTACTGCTTATCTTAGTTTTGAGTTATTGATCTTCTGTAGACTGTGAGGCTTTCACTTTGTTGTTAATTTTGCTGGTTCATATGATATGCAGAATTTTTGTTGCCCCAAATGATTGTTGTGTAATACTGTGTGATTGTGTGTAAGATATAAATTAATAATTACACTTAGAACATGTAATCAGAGAGTGAAAGGGGCTGTGTAAGAGCTGATGTTTGTTAGTGACTGGACCACTAATAAGGAAGTACAGTAGCTAATCCATGGGTGCCGATTTGATGAGTGACTGCTTTAGTTTTGTAACTTTTATCATTGAAAAATCTTTGTCATAGTGGTTTTAACTTGACAGATTCATTGGTAAGAAATTCTTATATAATTTACTATATACAAACCATCATTTTACCTCAATGTGCTTATTTCATTACATAAAGAGATTGTACCCTTCATTTTAATGACGTTGAGACCATTGATCCTACTATTAGGTTAGAGGGCATTTCAGGCTGCAAAAGAGCTGAGAGTTCTCTGTTATACTAGGTGTTGGAACACTGTAGTCAGTGTATCCACAATTGTATGGTGACTTCATGTAAAATTCTATAAACCAAGACAGTAGATTCAATTTATAAGAATACAGAGATTCTACCAGAATACAGTAATTATCATAGAGTAGAATGTCAGGTGCTTATCCTCTTGGAATAATTAGGACTGTAGAATTCAAGTACCTTACATGGCCAAGGGAGATGAAAATCTCACGTCCAGGTCTGCTCCAGTGCTGCGTCTGATCTTGACGGACTGATTACTCTTAAGTCATTAAGAATAGTTGTGTATATTTGGGGCCCCTAGATTAGTACTCTGCCATTGGTTTGGGGCTTCAGGGATCAATTACTTGGACTGACTCTGCTTGATCTTAAGTAGTTGCTCAAAACAAATCAGCTAGGCCTTTCTTCAAGTCCAAACCCCTCCATTTTTCCATCCTTTCCTATCAGGTCTCATCTTTGACTAATGATGCCTGAAAAGCTTTGACTACATTTTCGATTGCCCGCGAAACATGGAGGCAGGTAAGGTTAGACAGCATACCTTCTCACCCATAGAATTTGAATAGCCGAAGTGGTTGAGTAAGGGGAAAATCTATTGCTGAGCTGTGCTTTTAGTGCTGGGTCTGATCTCAGTGGACTGACCACCCTCAAGGCACTACATGCTTTACAAAGATCTAGGTAGAAGCTGTTAGATGGGCCTGTAAGAAAGGGGTTCATTAATTCTTTAGGTGTAACTGCTTGGTACTCTTGGGAAAATACTTAATGAATTATAAAAACTGATATTTAAAGATTATACTAAATAAATTAAACACTGATGACCAAAACACAGAAATGGATGCTTCATCAACCCCTCTCCAAATTCAAATCCAAACAAGGACACTTCATATAAGTCTGTACCCTTCTGAATATGGAGACCAAATGAAAAATAGAAAATTCAAATCACACCCATCCATGATTTATTTTGATTCCCTTTGGGAATGAAAATTGGTCAAGATTTGTGATATTAGAAACAGATAAGATGAGGTTAAAGCTAAAACTTGAAAATTATCAGTCAACTCAATATCCATCTCAAGAAATGTCATTTAAACAAATTGAGGTTAACGAATGGTTGGTTGAAACGAACTCTAAAAATTATTCTGAAAACTATCTGGTAATCAAAAAGTTACAAAACATGACACAGTGAATAGTGTCAGGGGTACTGTTATATTACCCAACAAGGAAGGGAACTTGTTGATAAACAGATCATCTTACGCTCTCTTCATAGAAACTCTAACCCCAACATAGAAAACTGAGAATTCTATGACTTCACGAGCAAGAAACCAAAGTATCAATAAAGAGGGAAAGTTTAAGTTCAGAGAGCAAAGTCTTACTTTGGAAATTAAGATTATGACCCAAAACAGAGAGCTTAAATCATCAATACCTAAACCTTTTGTGTAAAAACTATCATAAATAAGGGCACACAACAATGTAACAGCAATGATTAAAGAACTAGAATTAGTTATTTCCTCATGTAACAGGAGAAGGCAGCATCAATTTGGAATTTATCACACATCAAGCCACCATAGCCAGAAGTTATGTACAGGCAGTCCCCTCGGTTATCGACGGGGGTTCTGTTCCGACGGTGTGACGATAGGCGAAAATGGCCAGTAACTGAAAATCGGTGATTTTTGGCACTCATCGGCGCCATTAAGTGCCGAAAATTGCTGATTTTCAGTTATAGGCCCCTCTGGTAGGTATGTATCAGCTCCAATAATTGGAAATCGGCACATATCGGTGCTGAAAATTGCTGATTTTCTTTGCTAGACAAGCAACAAAAAGCCGGATCGCTGATAACCAAGCCCTCTGATAACCGGGAACTGCCTGTATTCCAGTTTTTCTACCAACTTTGAACTACAAAACTTTTCCAAAAGAACGGTAGCATGCCATCATTGCACCAATAACCAAACCTGGCAGAGATCTGAGCAGTCAATCAAACTATAGATCAGTACCTGTAACATGCTGTCAGTATAAGTTGTTGGATGAAATGGTGAAATCAAGGTTTACACAGTACATAAAAATTATAATATAATCACACCAACCCAGCATGGGTCACAGAAAAATAGATCTCCACTTGACCCATTATGTCACTTAGACAGTCACATTTCAAGTGTTTGAATGGAAAAAATATCTATTGCACATTTGTTTGAAAATTGTATCCCACAGGGAACTGGTTTGAGTTGCACATTATTCCTCCTTGCAGTAAACAATATTGCAAAATTATTACCAATTGGAATTATAAACATTTTGTATATGGATGATTTTGCTATATTCTATAGTGCTGCGTACTTACACCATGCCAAGTGTATTCTTAATTCCATCACAAGAGTAGATACCATGACCTGTGGAGTAGGCTTTCAGCTTTTGTAGTAAAAACTAAAGCCGTATTTTTTAGATATATTACATGGAAAAACACTTATAACATTGACCTCAAAATAAGAAACAACCTGACACCTATCTGCCAGCCTGTAAAGTTTTAAGCTTAAACTCTGATACACTTAACCTGGAAACTGCAGATTACATACAAAGAAGCAAAAAATGAAAGCATTAAACCTGGCAAGAAAGCTGTCACATACTGTACTACTTTGTCTCACAGATCAACCAGTGTTACTGTACAAAGCAGCTGTCCTGTCTGTGAGACTATGGAATCCAAATTTATGGCTTGGCATCAGAATCTAGAGCAAAAAACTTCAAACCAGTTCACAACAAACGACTCAGAATCTGCAAGTTAAAAGTGATGAATCTCCTATGTCTCTCTACATTGTGATTTGGTAACATCCCATTTATTTACTGGATTTCTTCATCTTTTACCCAACCACTCTACATATCTTCTTGTTACTGTTTTAAGCAATGAATGGCCAAAAGTTCTCCAATGTTTGGCTTGAAAGCCAAAATTTTAAAAGTCAATTCATATTGGTCAACAGTCAAGATTATTAAAAATATGCTACCACAGAAATTGTCATTTTCAGTGACTGTAAGTACTTTAGCTGTTCAAATTGTTCTCAAAATCATTACGTAAACAAATTGAGTTATTTCACAAATTTTGTGAAGCTGGTATAAATGCTGAAATATGGTGGGTCCCAGCATTAAGGAAATGAGGATATTGGTATAGCAGCCAAAACTGCAATCACCATGATTAGATCAAATATACTTCTTCAAGTCAGTTTTTGTACTATCTCTAAAACATGATGTCGACTAGATCGGATATACTTGTTCAAGTCAGTTTTTGTTACTATCTCTAAAACATGGCATCTTTAACAAATGGCAGGAATTGTGGCAAATTGAATCTGACAGTAACAAATTAAAACAAACTGTTTGCTTGTGGTGGTGTCCACTCCAAAAATAATGCCTCATTGAAGCACAGTAATATTATTCAATCTTCAAATTGGTCACACTCATCTGACCCCATGAATATTTGGTGAATAACCCACATGATCCAATCCCAGAATGCAGGAGATGCAAATTAGCACTTACAATCAAATATATATTTAGTGACTGTCCATTTTTCAACCAAAAATGTGTATTATTAAATACAATAATCTCTCTTTTACCTGAATTAATACATCCAAGGCCATGCTGGATAATGGAAATTTCCTATTTGATAAACACTACAGGTATAAAACTGCAATGTTGTACCCTAACCCCCTACTTATTCAATACTGAATAATTGTATACACTAAATATGCCTTTAAAGAATAGCAAACACAAACTGAAAAATGGATGTTAATCCATAACTCAATACCCTTTTTCCCATACAGTAGTTGTAACAAGTTATGCATACATGGTATGCTTGTACAGTTGCATTACAAAATATTGCATCAGTTGCATTAATATTTCGGACATAAGGTTCATAGCTAGGATATTCAACTAGAGGTATCTGGCGACTATTCACCCGGTGGCGCAGGTGCACAGACTGCCATTCACTGCACATTTGATGTGCCGTGGTGACAGTTTCTCAGTAATTAGCAAATTAATATTAATAATTTTTATCTGAGTTATATATTATTCTCATATAAAGGAGATTTACATGATTATTGTTCTTTCATTGGTTATGGTTTTTTTTTTTTTTTTTAAGAAAGGAATTTTTGTGTGCCTCAGCCTACACAATTTTGGCGGGATCTGGAGAGCATTTTCATTTTATCACAGAAAATTTGCATGTTTTGCAAATGTAGAGTGATAAACAAAATATTCATTACTTACCTTTTGTATATTTATCATATGAAAAATATAGAAAGATGAATAATAACTTATAAATGTGTGGCTAGGCCTACTAATATTCACCTACTCCATGAAAAGGGAGTATCAGATAATTTACATATATTTTTGTTAAGAGGCTTTTATATGATATTATAGCATCATAACTAATGATATTTGCTTTTACAACAGTTATACAAGTATATAATTGATCATATGAGGTGAATGACTTGTCCATTTGGTCTGAATTATTCGTTCCTTAAACAAGAAATATTTATACTTTGCGTAGTAAGGTAAAACAGAAAAATGCAAATTAAATGATATAATTATATATATAATTAACATCAACAATGGTTTAGTAGATAATTGACAGTGGGTAGAAAGTCGAACTGTAACGTAACATTAAAAACTTTTGATACAGTAAAAATATAAACAATAGAACTTTAACAAATCCCTTAGAATATATATAAAGAGTATCATTAAATGATATGTGAATGTATTCTTTACAACATATTCAAAGAACAACAGTGATTATAAATATTCCATTTATTAAAAAAAAAGTATTTACTTTAATATTGCTTGTCAAGCCATCGTCTGTGTTACATCCTAATATTTTGTATAACCCCCTGAAGCATTGGTTGTCAAGCCATCGTCAGTGTTACATCCTAATATTTTGTATAACCCCCTGAAGCATCGATAACTCTGGTAGGCATTGACTTCACTAGGCTCTTGCAAATGTTGTTACCATCCCTTCTAGGCCTAAGTGACTCTCAGATCTCCATGGCATGTGATATTAAGGCATCTTTTGTCTTAATTTGGCAGTCATCCCAACTCCTGACCATGAGTGACCAAAGGTTTTCAGTTGGATTAAGGTCTGGGGATTTCGCAGGCCAATTAATCCTTATGACTTCTGGCTGCTCTCGAAACCAGTTCTTGACGGTGCTACTGTTGTGGACTGAGGAATTATCCATTGCAATGAAAATGGGTTCGGGAATTAAAAAAACAGCGAACTGATGGAATCATGACATTCTGTAAAATATCAGCGTATTGTTCGGAATTCAGGCGTGTATCTATGCTGGTTAAGGCACCTGGCCCACTGCCACACATCCATCCCCAGAGTCCCGCTGAAATATGTCCACTCTTCTTTGACTTCATGACACAGTTCTCATCATAGCTGCATTGGAAAAGGATATGCATACATAAATACACACACATATATGTGTATGTAATATATAGATATATATATATAACTGGTAGCTGAAATTTAGTTCTGAGAAATTATTCTTGAACTCTAGGCCTAGGCCTATTACTTAATAATTATATGTAAGTAATATAAGGATGACTTTAATTTTTTCTTTCCACCTAAACAGTCAAAATTTATTACCTTGTGTTGTTCAAGCATCAGCAGTGTGCTCTTCCATGAGTATCTGTTGAAAATGTTTTTTCTTCATAAAAAATGACTTTGCTCCAGAACTCGGCATCAGCAGCATAGTATTCTAGAGCAAAACCCAACCTCTCATCTTTATGCTCTTGAGGTAATCCAGGCTTGATAGCAGGTGCTCTATGGTGTATGCCAGAAGCATGCAGTCTTTTCCTTATTACCTGCACTCCAGCATCACACCCAATTTGGTGTTTAATAGCTACAGCTGTAATTATTGGTTGTTGTCGAGCTGCTTCAACTATTTTGTTATCCTCGTCAGCTGTGGTGCAGGGTGGTCGTCCTAACCTCGGTTTGTCTTTAAGCATCTGTGTTTCTCTATGACGCTGAATCCACCTAGTAACAGTGCTTTTGTTTACACCGAATATACTGGCTGTATCTCTGGCACTCACGTTGTTGTTGTGCATTCTGACGAAAGCTCTTCGTTTTTCTTCGGAAGTTTCCATTTTGTGAAATAGATGCTTAGTCACACTCCTTACTGCGACACACCAATTTCTTTATCCCGCGATTTTGCATTAAACCATTCAGTTGCAAACCTATGTTCCCAGTTTCCTTATTTTATATATTTAAATTCTCCTTCATTTTTGTAAAAAGATTATATGTCAGTTGTACGTTTGGAATGATATAAAAAATGAAATTGGCAATCTGTAAGATTTATAACTTAAAGCGCATCCAAAATAGACATTGCAGGCGTGCCACCCAAACTGCCTACTTCAGTGCAGTCCAAATCATATTAGTCAGTTGAACTATATTTTAGTCATAGAATGGAAGTTATAGCTTATATAACATTTCTATTAACTACTATATCTTATTTGCTCATGTGAGATTTCTAACCAGATAATAATCTGGTAATACTGTATCATATATGCCAAACACTGCCCAATTTTTTTTATTTGCAGAAAATAATTTTTTGTTAACAGATAAATCTTTAAAAGGATGATAAGCTGATCACAGTTGGTAGTTCTGTTCCTATCTAAACATAATGGAATATTTCATAATAATTCAGACAAAATGCTGGAAAACCAGCATCAGAAGAGGAATTTTCTTGCAGTTTTATTTTTTACTCGCTTTAATTGATTCCTCTTTTCAAGTTTTAAAAAAAGTATCTCAAACTAATTAACCCTTAAATGCTGACTGGATGTATCGTAAGTCGACTAAAATTGTCTGTCGGGTGACGAGCAGACGTACCTTACGTCGACTACAAAAAATTTCAACCTTCAGTCAACTTTGACTCGACTGAAATGGTCGAAAAACGCAATTGTAAGCTAAAACTCTTACATTCTAGTAATATTCAATCATTTACCTTCATTTTGCAATTAATTGGAAGCCTCTAGCACAATATTTCAATTTATGGTGAATTTTTGAAAAAACTTTTTCCTTACATCCGCTCGGTAACTCTGCCGAAAATTTCAGAAATTCTTTCGTCACTTTGTCGTAATTTTTGCACCATTTTATATTAGCCGTTACATAAAGTTTTATATATGAAAATGTGCACAATTTCATGTAAAATACAACGAAAAACAACCCATGGTTGTTTTAGGTTTTATCAGTTTGGAAATATTTTCATATAAATCATGATAAGTGCCAAAGTTTCAACCTTCGGTCAACTTTGACTCGACTGAAATGGTCAAAAAACAGAATTGTGAGCTAAAACTCTTACATTCTAGTAATATTCAATCATTTACCTTCATTTTGCAACAAATTGGAAGTCTCTAGCACAATATTTCGATTTATGGTGAATTTTTGAAAAAAACATTTTCCTTACATCCACACGCGGTAACTCGGCCGAACATCTCTGAAATTCTTTCATCGCATTGTCGTAATGTTTGCACCATTTTATATTAGTCGTTACATAAAGTTTTATGTATGAAAATGTGTGCAATTTCATGTAGAATACAACAAAAAATAACTCATGGTTATAGCTTTTATCAGTTTTGAAATATTTTCATATAAATCACAATAAATAGAAAAAATTCGACCTTTGGTCAACTTTAACTCGACCGAAATGGTCGAAAACTGCAATTGTAAGCTAAAACACGTACAGTGTAGTAATATTCAATCAATTACCTTCATTTTGCAACAAACGGGAAGTCTCTAGCACAGTATTTCATTTTATGGTGAATTTTTGAAAAAACTTTTTTTATGTCCGCGCGTTACGAATTCATGCATCATTTTGTGATAATATTTTCTCTGTGTTGCTTGATCGTTTTACAATTTGTTATATACCAAAATCATCGCAATTTAGTGTAAAATACAAAGAAAAAACTTATTAGCTTTAACCATTTTGCTCACAGCGCGATTTATATACAATTATATATGAAATTTTTTTTCGTGCTGTCATATATTTCAATATTTATATATGATAATGATATTTTTTTTCGTTTCTGATGGTTGCATACTAAACTTCAGGCAGTGTCAAAAAAGGAGCCAAAAATGAACTCTCAATCTTAAAAACTAAGCTTGCTGTGATTTTTTGAAAAAAACTTTTTTTCCGCTTCGGCGCTAACTCCTGAACGCCGCCGGCATACGGCAGACACTTTCATAAATAGAGGCTCGGCGTTTAAGGGTTGATATATGGACTATAAAAAAAGAAATATGATCTGAATGATATATTTCATAAAGTGATGCAATATATAATAGTGCAATTGTACACAACACACAATACTGTGGGCACTGTACATATGGTACAGTACACAAACTGTACAGTACATTATTTTTGTTAAACAAGGTTTGTACTTTTTTCCTATTTTGTATTGTAAAAGTAGAAAATGTCTTCACAAAGTAAAAACTAAATGATGAAAGCTGAAAAAAAATAGCAAACTTTTTCCTAACTCTCTTAGCCCATACATAATGTTGGTAGGTTTACTGTTCGTACAGTACATCACTGTATAACATGGGTGATTTTTTTCCCTATTTTGTCTACATACAATACATAATACACCTAAAAGATAAAAACAAAACTGTTTCTCTCTTGCTGAACTGTGTGTGGTCCTCATTTTCAAACACTACCGGCACATCCTCTAGGAACTTCCTCTTGTATAGCCGTGTCTTTGCAGCAATAACGCTGTGGTCCATTGATTGAATGAGTGCAGTTGTACAGTATTAGGAAGGGAAACAACTCTAATAAAGCCTTTGTCACCAACTGACTGGGTTGTGATAGGATGCACAGGCAAATTGTTCACAAGAAGCAAAGCTTTCAATCTATGTCTACAATTCCAATGTCCTGTGTCTGATGATGAATAACCTCCTTACAAAAGTGGTTATGAAACCAGTCAGAAATGATGTTGGAGGTGAACCAAGCCTTTGCTGAGTGATACCAATTCAGTGGGAGATTATCCATCAAGCCATGCAGGGCATGTGGTTGCTTTGCATGTCCAACTACTACTGGCTTTCAACAATACCCACCAAAAACATTTGCTCTTAACAAAGCAGGCATGAGTTGCTTCAAAAGTTTTTTACCAGGTAAATACTTTTTCTTCTTGTCAGCCAAAGTGATAGTGGGCAAGGAGCGATAGAATAAGCCAATTTTGTTAGCATTGTAAATTTTACTTCAGGCATTCCTTTTTTTATCGAGTCTTTCAGTGTCTATCTGAATTCCTCTCTTCCCTCTTTGGAAGCATCCAAAGCTTCACCCTGAGTTTTCTTGTTAGAAAGCCCATGTCCTGTTTTGAACAGAAACAGCCAACCTTTGGATGCCTTCAAGTCTGCAACCCAATGCAGACCTGAGAACTTCATTACAGCAGCCTTCAACGCAGCACCATGCACGTGCACACTGGCTGCCTTTTGCTGATGAAACCAAGGTTGACTGTTTATCTTCCTGATGATGGGGTACCACCATCACCTTTTGGGCCTGACTCCTCAATGTCTTCTTCTCAAAGTCAGTAGTGTATTTTTTAAGCAGCCTTCATGTCCTTAGCAGCATTCATGCCCTGCAGGTTAAATTGGGTAATGTCATACTCCATGATACATTCCCTTGACCAACCAGCTTTGATCATCTTGATGATTTCCAGCTGTTTTTGAAGGTTCAGCACCTTCCTAGCCCTCATAGGAGATGGTGGGGCCTTACAAAGATAGACAGCACCATACACAGCAATAACAGCACCTGCAATGCTTTAAGTACTGCAACAAAGGAGTGTTTAGGGGAAATAATTATAACGCACAATACAGTAGCACAAAAGCCATTTAAAGCATGAATACTGAGAACTGTCATGGAACTGGAAAAAGAAGAGAAACAGGCTTTGTTGCAAAGTGCATTGATATTCTTTGTGTGTAGCCAATTAGAGAAGAAAATTTTTGTAATCTTATCATGACACATACTCACTTAAGTATTCAAAAACAAAAAAACCACAATGACGTGTAATGACATGTGTTTCCGCCAATAACAACTTCTTTCATACTCTATTGTGCTGATGACATATCTGTCTCAGCCAGTTAAAAGTGATAAACAAAGTGACGTGGGATGACATGTTAAGTGATGTAATGCTTATAAGGCCATGGCGGTTGTGAACGCTCTCAAGAAGTCAAATGCCCGTCTAACCCTCTCCCACCCATTCTGCCCTCCCCTGCAAAACATTTTCCCAGGTCTACCAAATCATTTGACAGAAATTCTGTCAGGCATTTCCAGTTTATCTAATCATTAAAATTTTAAAGAGTTGCAGTACAGTATATTAAATGAGATCTAAAATATCCATTAAGAACAGATCTCTCTGGCCAGCCGCATGAGAGCTAAGAATGTTAACTAGTGGTCTGGTTAAACTATTTAATAATAATAATAATAATAATGTGTATATTTGGGAATATGCCCTAGGGGAACTGTAAGAAAGGGTTTCATCTGTCTTTTTAAGTGTAACCCTTTGGTAGTATTGGAAAATAATAGTGTATAAGATTATAATGGCATGTATGTAGTACTTTCAGAATGGCTACTGAGTGCAACCAGCCAAACAAATGACTACCAACAGCTTTTAACAGTGGATGACTTTAATGCCTGTAGTCTTGCCACACAAGATACTGGTGGACTGCATTTTAGATAAGCAATAAATAGATTTGTGTAAATAACAGTGAAACTGACATTTGGTTTGAAGTAATGGTCTAGATTTTTTTCATTGATTCAAGTAACTGTGTTCCTCCTATATTTTTCAAAGGTTTAAAAGAAATATGCATGGTGATCACTATAGCAGTGATCTATTTCCAACAGCACAGCAGCACAACTATTGCTCTACACACAAATCAGACCAACCCTCTAAAAAAAAAAGTTTCCCAATTGATCTGACACTTTACCAGAACTATAAAAACTAAGCATCTAATAGGAAGATGACTACACTCATGAAATTAAGTTAAGTATACCGTAGTTTAACCAGACCAATGAGCTGATTAACAGCTCTCCTAGGGCTGGCCCGAAGGATCAGATTTATTTCACGTGGCTTGTAGAATCCGAACCACATTATAGCTGGAAATGAATTTCTATCACCAGAAATGAATTCCTCTTATTCTTCATTGGCCGATCGGAGATTTGAACTCGCGGCCAGCAGAGTGCTAGCTGAGAACGGAACCCATCCGCCCATTGAGGAACTACACTCATGAAATAAAGATATAAGAATAAGAAACTGGAATAAAAACAATTACAAGAAAATTTGCAAAATACAGGAAATAAGAGTAAGAATTGCATCTCAAATTTACTGTCTTGGGTATTTCAAGTGATACCTCTCATAGGTAAATTGGAAAATTTACAGTACAGTACTGAAGATTTGTCAGCCCACCAAGCAGTGCTCTTCTAAATAATAAAAATAGAATTCATGATACCTGTAAAATTGCTATATTAGTAGGTAGCATTTTGAAAAGGTAACCTCCAATAGTCTACATGAGGTCTTTCATAGAATTTTAGAATGATGCAATCCATTTGTAATAAACTTTGAAACAGTGAGGGACATATGTTACAGCAACAAATTCACTACAAAACGGGAAGCATGCCTAGCCCATGGAACTCAGTCTCAAACACCCTTAGTCGTCATATAACTATTACAGTTTTTAGTCACCTTGAACTAAGAAACTCATTGCCAAAAGAATGTTGCTATACGATAATTATCCCTGTACTGTACAGTAATTAAGACCTGACAATGGCTAATAGATGCATACATAACAGCTGCATGTACAAAGTACAGTTCTAGAGAAAATGTTCAACATAGATTTTAATGTTTATTTCATTGCAATTGGGGTCTTAATAGATCAGCTATGAATTAAGTCACCCTTTTTGGAAATAATATTTGTAGAAGCTTTAAAAGTAAACAGATAACTACAGCCTTTTTCTTTGATAAAAGCATTCATTACTGTGGGGATGTAATTAATTGTGAAAACCTTGCATAATGAGATTTGTTGACACTTGCCAGAGTTTGTAAAAAATCTTCAGTTCTTGACATTTTCCAAGTGCATATACTGTAGTAGCACACTTATATCCAGGTGATTAATGACATTATATGATGTTACAAAAAATGTCCCTATGGGCAACTTTGTTTATTTTACTCAGTATCTAAGATGCAGCAGGCTAACTAGATCGTTAATAGGGTTTTAGTTCTCTCTTGAGGAAACAAAATATATCTAATGGAAACAAATCTTTGAAATTGATATAGATTATTGTTATTACAGATCAGTTAAAAAAGACTGAGTAAAATTTCTAGACTTTTAGAGGTCTTGCCCAAATGAATTGTTCTTGAGTGAAATTTTATAATCAGAGCAAGGTCAAGTTCAAGAAATTAGATAGCTAAGTGAGAAGACCCAAGACAGTACTGTACATAGCATAAAAATGGTCCATGAGAGCAGCTCCTCATCAATACTAGCTAATGTACATTTTTTTTCTGGCACTGCTGCTGCTGTAGTTACTTCATCTAGAATAGTACATGTTTGGGTCAGCTCCATGAAGTCACTTTTTGTTAACTCATTTGTGGGTGTATTATTAGTTAAATATTGAATTTCCCCAGGATCCTTATCACAGAACCCTTCCCCACAACCTTTGCCACAGTCACAATTTCTCTCATTATTTCTTTGATAGGATCTGTGGTAAATCTGGTGAAATCATTAACACATTCTGGCCAAGGTTTTTTCAAGTCTGTTTATTGTCTCTGGCTTGATAGCTTTCGTGGTTACTTTGAGGGTATTTATGGCATCAGTAGATGCATGAAGTTTCATAATCATTATTATACTGCTGTAGTTGGATTATATTCCATAACCTGAAGAACTTCTTCTAAAGAGTAGGAAGTGTAATGGGCCTTTTCCAGATTACTCCCTGATCTAGGGGTTGGGTTAGAGATGCGTTGGGGTTGCAAGTAGGTGACTTGGAAGTTTTAGGTGTTGAACTCATGAGATTCATGGTAGTCAGGGTCAAGAAGAACTTAAAAGGCAATCCCTTAGTGAGCTTATCTTTTAAGTTTTGACTCCTAGGACAAAGCACTGATGAAACCACTGTAGGAAAAATGTTCTGTTACTCCATACGTCCTGGTCACACATCCAAAAAACTGTTATCTTTTCCCTTCAGGGCTTGGGTTAGCAGCTTTAAAAATCATGGCTACCCTGATCATGTACCTGATGGCAATAGCACAAAACAGCAATGTCAATTTCTTTTTCTTCCTTCAAATCTGGTGCTTGACTTTTTTTCCTTGACTAATATATGTTCTGTGTGGAATTTTTTCTTCAGAACAGAGAGGTGTCATTGGTACTGGATTCATGCTCTGCTAAATAATCTTGCTATTTATAGGTTTCTTAATGGTGTTTGGAGACTTTTTAGCTGTCAGTTGGTCAGCAGAACCTGCTTCTCTTGTAATGTATATATTGTCGTCCAGACCTTTTGCTGAAATTATGAAATGAGCCTTTCCATACTTTGAAGGCTGCAGAGTTAAATTCATCGGCTTCTGCTTGTCTTCCAAATTTTTGTAAGGACATGGTCTTTTCTTAAATCTTATTCAGGTCTGTTGGGATGTGTTTTTATAGTGATCCTCTACCTACAAAACTAGCTGCTGCTTCTTCTTCATGAGGGAGAGAAGGATTTTTGCACATGCTGGTGTATCTGCAGAAACAACTGCCTGATTGATGTTGTTTCTTATGTATGTATCACACTTCGAGAGCTACTGAAAATTACACATTTGTCGTGTGGCATGTTTTTAATCGTAACTGCTGACCACATGGCAAACAATTCTGCAGTGAAAATACGTAGAAGTATTTAGCAAGAAAAACAATTGGCTTATATCATTAGGTGAAATTACAGCAAATCTTAAACCAGTTGGAAATTCAGTCATCAGTGTAGATTACAGACAACTAACTTTGGGTACAAATTCCCCTCAGAAATGTTATCAGATTATTCAACAGTTAGTTTATTCATTTAGTTAATTTATAAGACATTTACGATAATGTATACAATACATAATGGAAACATGTAATGGAGGAGTTCTTTCAGGTGGAAACTTAATTTGTAGAGTAATCAGATTGTGAAGATGATAATTTAGAAACTTTAATATAAAGGTAAGAAAGTAACTTGATAAATTTGTACTGACTGAATTTGAAGTTTTGGCAGTCAGGGTATGCCTTAGTAACAGTAATACCTTTTTGTAAGTATTGTTAGTAAATAAAAAAAATTTTTGTTTTCTCATCATGTAACAGGATGCTTTAAAACTTGTACGTATTGAACTTTCATAGAAAAACTTAAGGTGTTTATCACCAGCCGATATTTCTAAGAATGAGTTCATAATATGTTTGGTTATAGTTCAAATACTATTTGTTTTCAGCAATTTTTGTGAGAAAATATGTGGTACAGTATTCAGCAATGGTTATTTTTGTTTTGTAAAGCTGCCAGAATTTAATTATTTAATGTTATTTAACTTGGTGATGCATATGACTTTTATAGTACCATCACTTATTCTAAGTTACCATGTGTTTGTTTGTATTGATAGATTATAATTTATTCATTTGTTTATGATTTAATACCTAAAAATGAGAACTTCCAGGGATATACTGTATATTGACTAATAATCTCTCTCTCTCTCTCTTACAACAGCGAAAGCAGACCGTAGTAGACCCACTTTCAGATGATGAAACACTTCAGAGACTTGCAGGGGAAACTGAACGTTTGAGTAAACTTGTAGAGGGTCTGGAAAGAAAATCTTTGAATGGACCAACGAATCTTGACCTTAAATGGAAGGAACTATCAGATGTATTGGTT
This sequence comes from Macrobrachium rosenbergii, assembly GCF_040412425.1. Taxonomy (NCBI): domain Eukaryota; kingdom Metazoa; phylum Arthropoda; class Malacostraca; order Decapoda; family Palaemonidae; genus Macrobrachium; species Macrobrachium rosenbergii. Next base: position 57,815,250 of record NC_089745.1, on the reverse strand, counting down.
AGTTTATTTGAATTGATATTCAAGTGTTTTTCATATTTTCAATATATATATATAAGGGATTTTGACAGAGGAAAAATCTATTTCTGAGGAAGGTCCCGTGTCACCCGGTGAAATTCCATTACAGCACGAATTTCTAGGTATAACCTTGCTAGATATACCAGAGAAAAAGAGCTTTCAGGAAAGCTGGGGTTACTAATTCTCAGTCGCAGCTACTCTTCTAGGAAGGCGTCGGGGGAGCAAGAAGGGGTGAGTGAATTACCACTACCACGAAACCCACCGAAAGATCTCTCCTTATCAAAACTCCCTCAGAACAGAGGCGCCGTGAGCCGTTACAGCCCCCACACCAAACACCCGCCAGGATCTACACCAGCGCCTACTCGCGCCCACTCCACCATTCCATGCTAGCACTAACCCCAGATTTGCATGCTGAGAGGGAGGGAAAGTACTATTTAATTGGGAGAAACACAGACATTCGGACCTTCCTCAGAAACAGATTTTTCCTTCGTCAAAATCCCTTTCTGAGTCCAGTCCCGCGTCAGCCGTGAAATCGTTGATAGAGAATCATGCCAAGGCTGCAACTACTAGAAAAGAAATTGAGGGATAATCTGAAGAAAAAAGGCAAAAGTTTTACCAGACACTTTAATTAAGCAATCTCTTCCGTAGCAAGAACACTAAGACTAAGGCATATTAAATTGCTGCACATTAAAGAACTTAATACTATGAACATGGGTTCCCGCACGACGGAGAAAAAGCCCCAAAAAAACCTTAAAATTACTTAAAGCAAATGAATGATAAAGCCGCGACAAAATAACTGCAACAGAATCCTTAATAATATACATCGAAACTTAGGCTAAACACGTAAGAGACAAATCAATCAACATTAATATAAGTGCATTCATCTGGGGTACATGGAACCAAATAAAAACTGTCCAGTACCCCACAAGAGAAACAATCATGGCATTTCAGATTACGCTTTTTCCATCAACAGGTACAAGAAACAACAATATGAGGAGCCAGGCAGTGAGGTATAATCAACCAGGAGAATAAGCAGAAAAGTAAATGAGGCAGGCGAAGGTGGGGAAAGGGAAAGGACAAGGATAAGGATTAACTAAGGTGAGACGATTACTCCCACAAAGCCATGGTAGAAAATTCCGGCTTCGAGCTGCTTAAATAGTGGCTGCTTAAACACTAGAGGTGATTTCCAACCCAGAAATTTAGATAAATTCGAAAAGTCCATATTAAGGAAAGTAATTGGCGAAGTGGCAACTGCTCGAATATCATGAACCTTTGGGGATTGAATCTGCTGGCCTGTTTAATGAAATATAAAATTTGTTGTCTATAGCATTTAGTGAAAGAGTACCACCTTTCTCCCTGATAAAAGAGGACCCGACTTACTCTGTGGAGTTCTTTGAAAGGTAAGATTTATGTATAAATCCGGACATAAAGACTGGTCTTGAGGAAGGGCACCACCTTCCAAGGAGCAGACCACCTGTCCTGTGGGTCTTCGTCAGCGCCAAAATCTAGGTCAGGGGAAAGGAGGACCTCTCCAGATGGGAGGAAGTTCACATAATTATCACTCTCTAGTGAGAGCGATAGCTCTGAGATTCTAGCACCTGAAGCCAAGCTAATCAAGAACAGTCTTCTCCCAACAGATCCTGATAAGAGCACGAAAGTTATCCATCTCTGATGCCAACTTGCTGACGTCATTGAGAAACCACGAACAGACCAGGTGGGCGTGATATCATCTTCAGACGAGCGCATGCCTGTGATAGATGAAAAGTAGGAATCTGTGAGGTCGATTTTAAAGCCGTGAAGAAAAAACTTCTTAATGCTGACTTGACTGTAGTAATAGTGGCCGGAGCTAGGCCTTTTTCAAACAATGATCTAAAGAAGGAAACTCCTAAATTAGCTGTCATGATTTTGGCTTCAGATGCTTTTAGGAAGGAGGCCAATTTTTTGACTGCTGAATCATATTGTCTAATAGTAGAATCTCTCTTATCTGATTCTAAAAACAGAGTGTTGACAGGGTCAATGTTCGCCCCTTTTGAGCTGCGAATTTTATAAAGTCCATAAAACTAGGGCATTCTGAATTCTTGAGGAAGCTGACACAGTCTTGGTTTGTACTGTCTGAGTCAGAATGGGCTTGGGGACTGCAGACCTGGGTAATCCCAGTTCCTGGAAGACAGGGAATCCACTGTTTTTCGGCCAATAGAGCTACTAGGCTAATTGACCTGAATGTCCTGAGTTTGTGTGAAAACTTTCAGCAGAGTTTATTGGGGGAAAAGATAAATCTTCTCCAATTGTTCCAATCATTATTAGCTTCATGGCTAATCTACTGAGGGTCCAGGTTGGGAGCCACATAACAGGGATGCAGTTGCTCGCTGCGAACAGATCCACTTGGAGGTCTTCGAATCGGGCGGTAAATCCACTTGAAAGATTCCACGCCCAGGGACCTACCCGCTTCAACGGAGCGCCTGACAGGGAATCCGCCACCACGCCCGCACCCGCTAGGTGGGTGGCTGACAGGTGCCAGCCGTGCTTGTTCGCCAGGGGAGAAGATAGCAACGCATATTACTTGGTTTACTCGCCTGATTTGGAGCCACTCTGTTGATGCAATGAACTACCACTGCGCTGTTCAATGTACCAACCTGATATGAATCCGCCGTTGGGGGCGGATTTTCTTCAGAGTTAGAAATACCGCCATAGCTTCCAGGGTGCATTTATATGGAACTGCTGAAACATTGTGGACCACGTTCCTTGTACTTCTTTGTTTTGGTGAACATCCCCGGCGCTTAAGGAAGCGCTCAGGAACTACTAGTGCCGGAGGAAATTGAAGGCTGTATTGACAAGCCTTTGACCGAGGCCCACGGCTCAACCTTGTCTTTAAGATTTGAGGGATAGAGGAGACCTTGTCTCTGGAGCTTGACATTGGCTCGACTCCGCCACACTCTGCTTATGTCTTTAACTTCGCTTAATAGCAGGTTTGTCACTGAGGCAAACTGAAAGAGACCCAAGGACCCTTTCTTGGACCGGCGGGGATGCTGATGATTTTGAGAATCTCCTGGTGAGGATGCTATCTCTTCCTCTTGGGAGGCGAAGGGACAGCGCAGTGAGACAGATCCCATTGGAGACCCAACCACTGAAACCGGGACTCGAGTCAGGCGACTTCTCTCCGTTCAGTTGGAAACCTAGCGAATTTGCGAAACCGATGACTATGGACGGCTTTCGACACCGAACTGTTGGTGCCCAAATTATCCAATCGCCCAACATGCTGCTAGGGATATCCCTGAGACCGAGCTGTTGTATTACCGCGTCCGCCAGCCAGAATATCCTGGGCGCAATGTTCAGACCGAATGGCATGACCCTGAAGGAGTAGGCTTGATTCCCGAGTCTGAAAACCGAGGAACTGAGAGAAGTTCCGCCATAACTGGACGGATATCGCGCCTGAAAGATCGATAGAGGGTGACGCGCTCCACGCCGAAGTAGAGTCCGCACCTGAGTTATCGTAGCTACGCGCAACTTGGTCGACATTTTATGTAGAGATTTAGACGCCACAGATCCAGGATCACTCTTGCCGATCGAGTCTTTTTGGGAACAGTGAATAACCTGCCTTGAAACTTAGGTGCTCTACTTTCTTTATTGCTCGCTTACTGTTAATTCTGTCACATAACTTTAGGATTGGTGTCGGTGGCTGTAAAACCTGGTTAGAGGAGTGAGGGTTTTTGATCCAGTTCATCCTGTAGGCCTTGACACAATGCTGTGTGCCCAAGGGCTGAAGGTCCATTGGTCCCCGAACTAAAACAGGCGCACGCCTACCTGTGTTCTCTCAGTGGGAGGGAGCCGGTTTACTCTACCACGTCCAGGTCTTCCCTGGGGTGGTAACGTGGGCTTTCTCTCTCTATGAGGGCTTGCTCCCTCCTCCCCTTGTAACACCTCCCAGCTAAGGCCGTGAAAGCAACTACACGCCTTCATGTGGGGTTGTATGCCGGTGAGGCCACATGAGGGCAGTGCAGCTGGTTGACCAGCACGCATCGTTGGGGTGGTGAGCCTTTGAAGTGAAGGCCGTGCCACACGCCGGTATTCGGACGGCTTGACTACGCTTCGGTGGTGAGGCCTCTTATGCCTCCTGAAGCGCTTGCCTCCCTCTCGACATTGGGGTCGCCGCATTCTGGGTTCATTGTGGTGGCCGAAATACCCCAGCCGCCGCGGCCCGTACCGCCATAACAGCGACCTCCTCTCTTCCGGAAGAGGTTAGGTCCCCAGACGAGCTTTTCACGAAGCTTGTTAACGAATGAAGGCTAAGGCATACGGAGTTCAACATCGCTACACTTAACCCGGCATCAAACTCCGCTAAAAAGAGCTTCCGCAGCTTGGGGGAGCTGCTCGCAAATTGCGTGGAGGCGCAGAGGGTCCAGCTTCCCGACCGCGAAAGTGGCCGTGGGCGCCTGTCCAGAACTGCTACTCCTGGGAATACCAGGGAAGCAGGGTCTGCCTCCTAGCTGAGGAATCGAATGTCGCCAAAGCACGCCGGTCGTAGCTGTGAGCCACTTTGCTCAAACAAGGAAGGGAAGGTCGACTCCCAGGGTGAACATGGTGAAGTTCCCTGAAAGGAGTCAACTGCAGTTATTCGCCTGCCACTCCGCCAGAGGCGCGCGCAGGAGCCGACGAGCTTGGTCCTCAGGGACGATGACAGCCCCTAGGAACCTTGTTCGACCTATCCAGGCTTCCTCCGTGAGTCTCACGGCCTGCAAGGGGGCAGGAGATCGGGGAAGAACTCCAATTCCTCCAACCGCTCGTGCCAAGACCATCAAGAATAATCCCACATCGTGTTGATGGGCCCGGAGAGCTAACCGCCGCGGTTTCCCCGACATCGAATCCAGCGGAGGTCCGCAGGCAAATGGGATAACATACTGTGGTTCGGCTGGGGTGTGGTGAGGCCATTCCCGCCAGTATGTTGTCATGACTGGCCAGCTTCCAACCACTAAATCTTGAATCCAGGTCCTCCGTGAAACCGCTTATGCTGGTTAAGCAAAGGCCTCTGCATCGAAAGCAGGGTTGGCGAGAGGGCTTGCTTCCAGCCCTTACTGCCGCTTTGCTGGAGTGAACCAGACTTGCTCCTCGAGGCTACAGGTCCTGAGACCTTAGCCTTCGACGGGGGGAAGGGCAATGCCTTCTTGGAAGACGAGGACTTGAAGCCCTTCGCCTTCCATGAAGTCTTCAACTTCAACTTGGGGATAGCAGATGGAGCTCTATCACCCAAGGAGGAAGACTTCTTCACAAAAGCCTGCAAAGGAAGAAACAGATGAAGCAGGAGTCAAATAAAAGGGGCCTGCCCCAACAACTCACCTACCTCACCACTTACCACCTGGTCCTGCTCTACAGCCATTGCCCTAGGTCCAGATTAATGGCGCAAATATCCTCCGAGACCACAAAGAGGATATCCGCTAGTGGCTGGGTCTCATCCCGGATCTGCTGGATGATAGGGGTGGCCATCTTCAGGGCATCATGCCACACTGCAAGGCCGTGGGGGTAAGTCCTCAACCTAAAGGCCGAGGACGAGGGGGCTTCCCGACGGAACGCCTTCCAAACCTAGCCACCTGTGTCCGAGGGATTCTACAGATTTTCTGGAAGTTTCGGCCACTGTAAGAAAAACCAACAATTAGCTAAGGATCTAAACTATCCGAACCTCATAGACAATGTATAATATACAATATGAGGAGCAAAAGCAAGAGTAATGTAAAGACTGTCACTACCAACTCATCCTGACAGTTGTGCAGAGAGCAGCAACCTCACACCATCAGGTGCCAAACAATCAGGTCATCCAGGCGACCGCACAACCAGCTGGGTCCGAAGAAACTACGTGACTGATCGTGTTGTTGGAGTGGAGGCGGTAGACCCTGCCTCACAGCGAACAGTCTGTAAGAAGAATGATACGAACCTCCCACCCTGGGCAAACTAAAGCTGGCGAGGCCGAAATTCAACCACAACCGGAAGGCTCCGGCGGAGAGAAGAACTCCTATCATAAACCGCCAAAAGCTCTAAATTACACAGAGTGGAAGGTAGATTCCAGACCCGAGCAATTCGAATGAAGGAGACCAGGAACTAACCATAAGGGAAGCCGCCAGTAAAATAACGCGAAGACCCCTGGTATAGACCTGACTCACGAATTTATATATATAATAAATAAAGGAGAGTACTGATAACAGACTTATCTAAAAATAAAACAATAACGAGTGATGGTAAGAACTGAAGAGGAC